>NW_025999457.1:2840000-3307500 GCF_019419815.1 Pyrus x bretschneideri
CGCAATTCCACTGGGGCACCTCTTCTACGTTGGACAAGCGTAAGGATATGGCTTCAATTGATGTTGTTCCCTAACAATTAAGAAAAAAAGGACAAATTAATTTCACATTCAAGTCTAATATAATGTCAAAAGAAATCAATATCTTCTTCCAAACTTGGTATTTAACTTCTTACCTTATTCTTCCTAAATATCTGATCGATGTCATCGTAAAGCCACAACCTACTGCGCTGACCAGGCTCTTTAGACTCTTGACGAACAATTTCACGTGCCATATCTTGTATCAAGTCATGCATCCATATATATTTGTTGTGATCTTGATAGAGGAGAGATCTCTCAATTAGTACATCTATCATAGTACTACTAGAAATTCCAAAAGAAATATCTAGTATTTCAATTACTTCCATTCTGTACTTCCCTTTGTGGAGACATGCAACGTCAAGAAAAATGCTCTTCTCCATCTCTTCTAGTTCATCATAACTTATTTTAAGTTTATGAATAATTTCTGTATTAGGAATTTTTGACAGATTATCCCGTTTACTATTCCAAAAATCTAGCCCTCTCTTAAACAATGCCGACCCAAAAGTTTTAAGAGCTAATGGAAGGCCTCCAGCATATTTAACGAAACACTCGGACAGTTCCAAAAACCCATCCTCGGGCATATTTTTCTTAAAGGCATGCAGGCTAAACAGTGCAAGAGCTTCATCATCATTTAACACCTCAACATTATGACATAATATTATGCCATGCTCGACTAGCAGACGTTCATTTCTAGTTGTAATGATAATTCTGCTTCCCATGCCAAACCACTCGTCCTTTCCAGCTAGTACTTTTAGTTGGTTTATGTGATCCACATCATCAAGTACAAGAAGAACCTTTTTGTTCCGTAAGCATCTCTTGGTGTAATTGATTCCCCATTGTTGCGTAAGAATCTTTTCTTTCAACATCGGTGAAAGAAGTGTTTCTTGAAGACGAATTAGAGTAGGGTCTGCTGTAGAAGCCTCTCTAACGTTTTCAAGAAAGCAGTGAACTTCAAAATGATGGAAGATTCTATCATAAACAAGCTTAGCAAGGGTTGTCTTACCAATGCCACCCATCCCCGTTATCCCTATAAAGCGAACATCATTGACATCATGAGCTAACAACGAACTTATTTGCCCAAGACCAAAATTAACCCCAACTAATTCCTGTGAGGAATCTAACAACGGGAATGTAGCTTGCACTTTCCTCCACACACTTTTGACGAGTTGTTGTATAATCTCACTTTCACTCCTACATGGTATGAAATAACCAATCAAAAAAACATAAATGAAGCATCCAATTTTGACTCTGCTAAGACATAGGAAATTAAAGTTCATGCATGCTTACTTAGATTCCTTCGAGTGCCAACCACAAATTTTGGACACTTTTTTTAGATCAGCTTTCCATTGGACCACCCTCTCTTTATCTTCGGTACTGCTCGAATTTTGTTCATGCTTCGTAAAGGCTTCGGCAAAACATCCCCGTTGATTTCCGACGTCAGATGGATCTGTCTGATAAAAGACCGGCAGAACTGAGTTCCTGGATTCCATGCATCGAAGAATGGTTGTAAGTTCGTCCAAGCACCATTTGGAAGAAGCATAGTTCGGTGAGAGAACAACAATTGCAATATGCGATTCTTTGATCGCACTTGGGAGCTCAAGATGAATACTTGTTCCTCCTTCAAGCTCTCGATCGTCCATGAAAGTCGTAATTCCTTGGCACTTGGACAATTCATGGTGTAAATGGGATACAAAGCCCCTGCGGGTGTCTACACCCCTGAAACTCAAAAACACATCATACTTCCATAAAGAAGCTGATTCATTCGAAAGAAAAGATGCAGAGGCTCTTTGGGTGCTCAATGCCATAGGAAGAACAGTTGCTGCAAATTGGGTGCTGCACATATGAAACAGGAACTGAATGAACAAGTAAAAAGAATAGAAGATCCATGTTCTAAAATTCAAAAAAACAAAATTTGAAACTTCAAATGTATTTTTGATAATTTACGAGATGCAATTTTTATACGTAATTACAGGGACTCACTCCGGTCAGATATTTGACCGTGTCAACACATATTTGACAATTTGATTTGATCTTACAGTCCAGGTAACTCAGTTTAAGTAGTTGATCATATTCAGTTACCGGAAAATGGATCCTGCAAACAAAAACAATAGTCAATGAACAAGTAAAACAAAAACGAGCAGTGAAACGAAAATAGAATTCCCTTTGTTGGATCATGGAATCAATCCTCCTCTTTTTTGTCTCTTCATTTCATGGGTGATATTTTTGTGTTCTTCCCTCCAAATTCATTCCTTTCATGGTGGTATATTATATCATATTTATATTTCTATGTTCCGCCATGTAGGTTCCCAAAATTTTTATTCCAATCCAATAGGTAGTTTATTTTTGTTTTGCAGGTAGATTATATCTGCTTTGTAGGTATAAAACATCCTTCTTACTATACAATAGGTACGTAGTTACTAGATTATATCGGTTTTCTTTTCTTCATAAGTAGTAGGTAGTTCATAATTACTAGATAATATTTTAGTTTGAGTATTTAAATATTCAAAATTTAAAAACTGAATAATTGATTAAAAAAATTAAAATTTTTTGTCAAAAGGGACAAAATTGATATCAAAATATGTAATTGGATAATTGGATCTAATCCCAAAAACTACCTATATTTTTGGACTAGATCCAAAAGCCCCAAAGAGTTAACACTGTAAATCTACCCCAAGGGAATCGAATCGACCCCTCCCTTAAGAAGACTCTAGAACGATAGGACAAAGACAAAAGAGGCTCCATGATGAAGGAATATATTATGCATCGTCTTCACTAACAATTTACTAATTATAAAATTAAGGGAATCGGTGGTCGTTTGTCTGCGGCTCAATACCAGTAGCTGAACTGTGTCATTATTTTAACAAAGTTGATTAACAGTGCAATCAAAGGATAATTAACCATTGAGATCGACCCAGATCATTTATATTGACATGCAATGCATTAGGTGTTGGTAAAGTAGCCTTACACGTGTCCAGAGTTTTTGACATTTCTTGGTTGCCCATCTTGTTGTTGATCACCTCTGATACCATCTCCAAAAAAGATGTCAAATCTTAGGTGAAATTTCATGTAATCAAATTTGAAAGTAGAAGTGAATTCCAACCGATATGTCAATCCTATGTGGATTGAGATATGAGTTTTCATATGTCAAATTTGACATATGAGAATATGTGATGTTAATTGTTTTTTAATTATTCTATTATGTGGGTCCTATTAATGCACCAATTATAGATCTTGAAAAATGTACTTTAATTGATTTCTTTTTAAAATGAGTCATACAAATATCATTTATCACAAAAAAAAAAAAAACATATCGGTTGGAAAAAGAGAAAATCTGACATTACCATATCAGTCATCAAATTAACATTTGACATTTATCTTTTGACATCTCTTTTGGAGATGCTTTAACTAAAGCCAAACCTCAATCGTTTGAAAAATAGTGGACGACTGAAGATAACACCGTACATGATGCAGTTGCTGACGAATTAACTTCATTCTTTACAAGCAAGACCAATAGTTGGAATAACTCAAATTTGATGGCTACGTTCAATTGGGTGATGGTTGGAGGAGGCTACAAAATTTGATGGCTAGATTCAGTTCAACAGTTGTCATAAGAGATTGGTCAAGATCACCTCTAGTCCTCAAGACCTATAGCAGAAGCAAGAGGTCTTCAAATAACTTTTGTGTAATAAAATGTCTCAGTCGCATTTTATTGGTATCTAAAGTAAAATATCGCTTAATCATTCATCAATCTTATCTTCTTTCTTCAACCGATCATATCTGATCTATAGTTGATAGCAATATAAGGAAACATTTTGTCACTTCTGACTCTAAATTCTATTCAACATTTGTCACAAGAGGTTGGTCAACATTGCTTTAGTCCTCAAGACCTATAGAAAAAGTAAGCATGGAAGCAGAAGAAGAGCTCTTCAAAGTACTTTTGTGTAATAAAGCTTATAGGTCGCATTTCATTGGTCTCTAAGGCCAAGTTTCGCTTAATCATTCATCGACCTTATCTTCTTTCTTCAATTGATCATTTATGATTCGTAGTTGGTAGCAACATGAGGAAATGTTTTGTCACTTCTGACTTTCTAAATTCAATTCAACAATTGTCATAAGAGATTGGTCTACATTGCCTCTTGTCCTCAAGACCTAAATTAATGTTTACTACGCCACAAGCAGCCTCTCTACTAAACCCCTCCATTGTATTTCCTTATTATTGTTATCATGTTGTGCAAATGAAGTATTCCTTGAGCGTTACTTTGAGTACTTGATCAACTTAGAGAGTCAGAGGTAGGAAAACCGAATTGACCCTTTGATGAGCCTAAACATTAAAACATTGGCCCTATATACGTGACAATTTCGCTTAGGATTAGACCGTGACTCCTACCAAGGCTCGTTCATAAACACAATATGCAACATTAGATCCATTTAACTCTTAATTCAATATTTACTTATCAGGAATGAAAAAATGAAGGAACGAAAGAACTTAAAAAATATAAAAAGTAAGGAAGGGGAATCGGATCAACTAGCCCCCTAGTTAATGTGCTTCCTTATTTTTAGGTATTTGATAACGAATTTAAAGAAACATTTTTCCGAGTTTTTACGAGTTGGTAAATACAAGAGAACATTTAGATAATTACTTCTAAAATCATTCGACAGCTAGGAACTTCCCATAGAAATAGACAATGGCTTCCTGAATCCAGCTCCATCGTCTCCATCGTCAACCTCAAAGATCACAGAATGGAGCTTGCTCTTTCCATCCTCTTCCTCTCGCAGCTTCTCCTCTTTTCTTCGTCCTGCCACTGCCAGAGGCGGCCTTCAACTTTCCTACTCTCCAGGTCCCCATCTCAACTGTAGTGTGTGTGTATATATATATATAGATATACATATACATATACATATACATATACATATATGTTTGTATGCATTTTATGTATATGTGTGTGTATTTGCATCTGTATTCATTTAGTTTCTTGGTTGTTTTTGGAAGATGAAAAACTGAGATTACAAGAACAAGTTGAAAATTTTTCCTTTGATTTCTCAGGAACCAAACGGTAGTTAATTATGATCAGATAGATTATCATGCCTATTACTTTCTTAATTTTTCACAGTCTAGGTGGATTAGCGCTACTAGAAAAAGGAAACTAAATCTTTAAGCATTAAGAATTTAGCTAATTGTAAGTTAAATGTTGGTTTCGAATTTGGTCTTCGCGCTGGTTCCGGCAGGCAATTGTTTGAAGATAACGAGTCTCAGACGCGGTATTTACCACTGAATTTGAAGTTTAGTAACTTAACATGAATCTTCTTTCTTGAGAAAACTGCCGCTCAAGAATTTAGTGCTTTGCAGCGCTATGGTACCTAGAGCCTTGTTCCTTATCATCCCACCATGAATCTTCTTCCAAACTAGTGGGTATTCAAGATAAAACGACGTGCATATGGTTCGATCAAGAGACATAAGGCGAGGTTATGGCCAATGGTTTTCATAAAAAACCAGAGATTGGCTGCAACGAGACTTTTAGTCCTGTTGTAAAGCACAGTCCCATTCGGCTTGCGCTTGGTTTGGCAGTGTCAAAGAAGGGGCATGTAAGGCTGTTGGACATCCAGAACGCTTTCTTGCGTGGTTATCTCACTGAGGAAGTTTATCTGAAACAAACAGCGGGTTTCATTGACAAGCAGTACCTGCACCATGTTTACAAGTTGCAGCACAGTGTATATGGGTTAAAACAAGCGCCGAGAGCTTGGTTTCAGATATTCTATGATTTCTTGCTTCAATTGGGATTTCAAGAATCCAAGTGTGATTATTTTTTGTTTGTGTTTAATCAAAGAGGAGTATATAAAATCCAAGTGTGATTATTCTTTGTTTGTGTTCAATCAAAGAGGAGTATATCTCACCTTACTAATCTATGTGGATGATATATTGCTCACAGGAAACAACACTTATCAAATGGCTCGGTTGATAAAGAGACTGGGCACTTTATTTTCCTGAAGGACTTGGGTCCTCTCAACTACTTCCTAGGTGTTGAAGTAACATGCTCTGGTGATCAAATGCATTAAATTTACCAATGCCAAGCCAATCTCGACTCCAATTTCTTCTGGACAAAAACTGAGTGCTTTTGGGGATTGAATTATACCAAAGTGTTGTAGGTGCCCTACATCATTTGACCATTACGAGACCTGATCTTTCTTATGTTGTGAACCAAGTGTGTCAGTCCTTACATTCGCCCAACAACACTGAGGATCCTACGTTATCAGAAGGCTACCTATGATCAGGGTCTAGTTTATAGACCTGGAGGTGTACAATTGACTGCTTTCTCTGATTCAGATTATGTAGAGAACCTAGACACACGCCATTCAACTGGAGGCTTCTGTGTATACTTGGGTAAAAACTTAATATCATGGAGTTCGAAGAAACAGAAAACAGTTTCCAGGTCTAGCACTGAAGCTGAATATAGGCAGCTTGCATACACTGCCGCTGAGTTGCCTTGGTTATGTTCGTCGTTTAGGGACATACATTAGAATCTTCTAAGATAACAGATTTGGTATGATAATTTGTCTTCCATTGCCTTAGCATCCAATCCAGTTTTCCACTCGAGAACCAAGCACTTAGAAGTTGATTATCATTATTTCAGGGAGAAGGTGATTAGAGGTGAGCTACTAGTGAATTTTATTTGTTCACAAGATCAAATTGCTGATTTGTTCACGAAGGGTTATCTTCATTTCGATTTAAACTGCTGGTGTCCAAGCTTCCAGTTGTGCTACGATCTGTCAGCTTGCCGGGGGATGTTAGACCAAAGCAGACTTCTAGTTTCCAATCATACTCTCAGGTTTGTTATCTGTGTGATTCATCCTTATCTCAACACAAGTCTGTTAGGTCTGGGATTATTTGAATATTTCTTAGCTGAGTTAATTAGTATGATTTGCTTTTGACAAAAATAAAAAATAAAAATTAGTATGAAGTTTAAACTTCAAAACTACCTAGTAAATAGGGTTTTGAAAGGGTATGCAAGTTCAGCTGAAAACCTACCAATGATGTCAGGCACAATACTTTCAATGCTTAGTTTTTGCATCACCAAAGCCAAGTTTTAATCAAACCAAAGTTGTTGAGCAAAAAGTGTTGTTTCCTTAGCAACGTTTCTGTTTCTGGACTACAAGTTTGCATTAGTTACAAAATCAGACACAAACAAATCAACTCCTGGTTTACATGTTAACGCTAATGGCGTCTTCAGAAAATGAACCTTAAGAACTGGACTGACAGAGCAGCCCCCATGGCGTTGCGAGTTTCCAAGGTACCCACTTGCTGCATTAGGCAAGATGATCAGATTGTTAATCAATCTTCTTAATGCCCAAGTAATCTGCAAAAGTGTTTATAAATCAACATTCTTATCCACTCTGCCCTTTCAGTAAATAAAACCATCTTAATATATAGCCCGAGATATCGATTACATTGACTAAGATGTCGAAACAAAAAATAATCTTGATGACAATTATGCTGATGTGATGAATCGATGGTTACTTACTTGCATTTTTTGTGACATGGTGACTAGTTACAACGCCTTTTGCAAATTTGTTTTGTGTCGTTGAAGCTAGCACTTCCGAGTCCACTTGGAGCTGCCTCGTCATGATATTCGCATGTTCGTTTCAGTAGTTTTTGGTTGGGTTCTTTCAAATCTTGCTCGTACACCAAACGAGCCCCACACTTCTTCACCATATTCAAGTTTGCTTTTAGTTCTCTCCCATCAATATCAAAAAGGTCAATTCCGAATAAAAACTGTACCTGATGACAATCTTCACGAGGCAAACAATATTGACGAGGAAAATAAAATAACCAAAGGTTTTTTGACACAAGAGACGGTAATAATAAGGTAGTCCAAGGGTATTCTGGGTCAAATATTTCAGGGCTAACAAGTTCCACAGAACAGTGAATTCTGAAACGACAATAATGAGGAAGCTCCACATTTTGTAAGGGGTCTTGGTATTGAAAAACAACACAGAAGGCAATCCCAAGCCAGTTGGTACATGATGGTGGAGGAAGCTCCACATTTATTGAATGTCCCACACTCTGATTATTGAACCACTTTGGAATTTCACTTCCAGGGATTACAATTTTCGATCCCTGTAGCAGAAGAAAGATCAAGTATTTAGAGAGAGAGAGAGAGAGAGAAGAGAGAGAGAGAGAGAGAGAAAGAGAGAGAGAGAGAGAGAGAGTACCTGAATGACAGATTTCAGAAACCTATTAATCAAGTCTTCATCTAGAACCAATGCAATGCAATTCCAGCAAGTGACACTAGCAAAATACAAATTGAATGTACCTGACAAACTTCGTAAGGAAGTGCAATTGTCCAGATTTACCGTTAATCCTCTGTTTGATGGAAGAGGTGGCAATTTTTGAAGGCTTTTACACCCCTCCAGATGAAGACCCCCAAGCTTAGAAAGGTGTCTAATGCTTTCAGGTAGACTGACGAAATTATTTCTGCTGAGATACAATGTTGTCAATAAGGACAAGCAGCCAATATCATCAGGGAGATCCCCATCCTGGAGATTACAATCACATAGATCTAAGAATGTCAAGGAGCATAAACGATTTAGAGAAGACAACACCAAATGCCAACAAAGAGGAGGATCAGGGGGACTTTTTTCAAGTCCAAATAAGTGGCGAAGGCCCCACCCATCCCTTGCTGTACCATCTGATCCACAAGTGGCTTTAACATTACTCATCGAAACCATGTCATAATTTCTCGTACATATTAGAGCTTCGAGATTTTTCATACCCACAAACGGCTTTGTCATAGTGGGTCCCACTTTAAGCCACGATAAGTGATCCATGTCTTCTGGGAGTTTGTCAATCTTTGAGCATCCAATCACATCGAGATGGTAAAGAGACTTCAAATTACAAATAGCCCTTGGAAGGTACAAGAGATTTTTGCATTTCCGTAGACTAAAATACCTAAGGCCAACCGCATGTCCAATTGATGAAGGTATTTTCTCGATCGCAGTGTAGTCTAATGTGAGCGCGAATAAATTCTTCATCTGCTCCCCAAATTCTGGAATCGTTTTCACATTTGAGCAGCCACCAAGATTGAATTCTACAAGAGAATCCATTTCAACCTTACTTGGGAGGCTTTTAATGCTTTCACAGCCATCAAGATGCAAAACTTTAAGTCTTTTGAGGACTGCAATAGACGGATGTATCTCAACTAAATTCTTACAAGCGGAAAGCTTCAAGTTCTCAAGATTTGGAAGACCATTGAAATCTGGGGTATTCTTCAATTTATTGGAGCATCTAAGATCAATATGTTTCAAGTTGGGCAAGTCCTGTACAACACCACCGATAAGGTTCAGATCATATACTTAGCTTCCACAACCTTAAAGTTTATTCAAAATAATAAATAAATAAATATATGATTATTTTGTAAATTAAATAGCATTTATTCTCAATGAATATGGAAGAAATTTGGAACCTTTGAGATTGTACAATAAAAAAATGTCACGGGTTCCTTGTTTTTAAAACTCAAGAGAAATTAAATAACATGTCTATTATTTTTTAAAATAATGTGTTAAAATATCATTGGACAAACTCAAAATGTGAGTATTGACTAGTGAGTAACCAATATTATCTTTTGTTCATAACTACTCTTACCACTTTTCCCCCCAAAAAACGAACAAGATTGCTATTACGCATCTCAAGTTTACCAAGCAAGTGCGGGCGAAAGCTTATTGGAAGGAAATTAGAAGGATAACAACTCCAATTTATAATTCTCAAGGAACATGGAAGATATTTGGGGCCTGAAGAAAAGATCAAATTATCGAATTCCAAAAACCTCAATCTCTCCATCTTAGAGAAGGCTTCGCAATTCCACTGGGGCACCTCTTCTACGTTGGACAAGCGTAAGGATATGGCTTCAATTGATGTTGTTCCCTAACAATTAAGAAAAAAAGGACAAATTAATTTCACATTCAAGTCTAATATAATGTCAAAAGAAATCAATATCTTCTTCCAAACTTGGTATTTAACTTCTTACCTTATTCTTCCTAAATATCTGATCGATGTCATCGTAAAGCCACAACCTACTGCGCTGACCAGGCTCTTTAGACTCTTGACGAACAATTTCACGTGCCATATCTTGTATCAAGTCATGCATCCATATATATTTGTTGTGATCTTGATAGAGGAGAGATCTCTCAATTAGTACATCTATCATAGTACTACTAGAAATTCCAAAAGAAATATCTAGTATTTCAATTACTTCCATTCTGTACTTCCCTTTGTGGAGACATGCAACGTCAAGAAAAATGCTCTTCTCCATCTCTTCTAGTTCATCATAACTTATTTTAAGTTTATGAATAATTTCTGTATTAGGAATTTTTGACAGATTATCCCGTTTACTATTCCAAAAATCTAGCCCTCTCTTAAACAATGCCGACCCAAAAGTTTTAAGAGCTAATGGAAGGCCTCCAGCATATTTAACGAAACACTCGGACAGTTCCAAAAACCCATCCTCGGGCATATTTTTCTTAAAGGCATGCAGGCTAAACAGTGCAAGAGCTTCATCATCATTTAACACCTCAACATTATGACATAATATTATGCCATGCTCGACTAGCAGACGTTCATTTCTAGTTGTAATGATAATTCTGCTTCCCATGCCAAACCACTCGTCCTTTCCAGCTAGTACTTTTAGTTGGTTTATGTGATCCACATCATCAAGTACAAGAAGAACCTTTTTGTTCCGTAAGCATCTCTTGGTGTAATTGATTCCCCATTGTTGCGTAAGAATCTTTTCTTTCAACATCGGTGAAAGAAGTGTTTCTTGAAGACGAATTAGAGTAGGGTCTGCTGTAGAAGCCTCTCTAACGTTTTCAAGAAAGCAGTGAACTTCAAAATGATGGAAGATTCTATCATAAACAAGCTTAGCAAGGGTTGTCTTACCAATGCCACCCATCCCCGTTATCCCTATAAAGCGAACATCATTGACATCATGAGCTAACAACGAACTTATTTGCCCAAGACCAAAATTAACCCCAACTAATTCCTGTGAGGAATCTAACAACGGGAATGTAGCTTGCACTTTCCTCCACACACTTTTGACGAGTTGTTGTATAATCTCACTTTCACTCCTACATGGTATGAAATAACCAATCAAAAAAACATAAATGAAGCATCCAATTTTGACTCTGCTAAGACATAGGAAATTAAAGTTCATGCATGCTTACTTAGATTCCTTCGAGTGCCAACCACAAATTTTGGACACTTTTTTTAGATCAGCTTTCCATTGGACCACCCTCTCTTTATCTTCGGTACTGCTCGAATTTTGTTCATGCTTCGTAAAGGCTTCGGCAAAACATCCCCGTTGATTTCCGACGTCAGATGGATCTGTCTGATAAAAGACCGGCAGAACTGAGTTCCTGGATTCCATGCATCGAAGAATGGTTGTAAGTTCGTCCAAGCACCATTTGGAAGAAGCATAGTTCGGTGAGAGAACAACAATTGCAATATGCGATTCTTTGATCGCACTTGGGAGCTCAAGATGAATACTTGTTCCTCCTTTAAGCTCTCGATCGTCCATGAAAGTCGTAATTCCTTGGCACTTGGACAATTCATGGTGTAAATGGGATACAAAGCCCCTGCGGGTGTCTACACCCCTGAAACTC
This sequence comes from Pyrus x bretschneideri, assembly GCF_019419815.1. Lineage (NCBI taxonomy): Eukaryota > Viridiplantae > Streptophyta > Magnoliopsida > Rosales > Rosaceae > Pyrus > Pyrus x bretschneideri. The sequence goes on from NW_025999457.1 coordinate 2,851,728, forward strand.
AAAAACACATCATACTTCCATAAAGAAGCTGATTCATTCGAAAGAAAAGATGCAGAGGCTCTTTGGGTGCTCAATGCCATAGGAAGAACAGTTGCTGCAAATTGGGTGCTGCACATATGAAACAGGAACTGAATGAACAAGTAAAAACAATAGAAGATCCATGTTCTAAAATTCAAAAACAACAAAATTTGAAACTTTAAATCTATTTTTGATAATTTACAAGATGCAATTTTTATACGCAATTACAGGGACTCACTCCGGTCAGATATTTGACCGTGTCAACACATATTTGACAATTTGATTTGATCTTACAGTCCAGGTAACTCAGTTTAAGTAGTTGATCATATTCAGTTACCGGAAAATGGATCCTGCAAACAAAAACAGTAGTCAATGAACAAGTAAAACAAAAACGAGCAGTGAAACGAAAATAGAAACTTTAAAGTTGTTTCAGTAATTGAAAATGTATATTAAACAAAAGATCAGAAAAAATATCAGAAAAACAAAATACATGATCAGCAGAGACTTACACAGGCAGAGAGAAGTGACAAATGGCAATGAAAGTAGCAGAACAATGACACTGAAAATTCCCACAACAAAGTCGTAGGAAGAGAGGAAATTGAGATGGAGGTAGGAAAGGAAATAAATTGAAGAGAGATGGACAGCCGAGTGCATCTACAGGAAGTGGTGGTGGTGGTGGTAATATTGCTGTGCAATATAAATCTCCCTGGAAGAAGCAACAAGGAAATTTCCCCTGCAAGAACTGTCCACTTTCTAATATTCGTTCAAGAAAAAAAGCTAAAGGGAACAAGATACCACTAACCCACGGTCAAACGATCTTTGTTTGATCACTTAGGCCGACGCTTACTGTTGAATTTAGTGGCTCTGCCACATTCCGGATCCTCATCTTATTTAGGCCGCTAACTTTGAATCCGGATCCTCACCGGATCCTTTTTGTAAGGATTTAGGATTCGTAAATCGTATTTATTTATCGTATATCATGTGGTCAGAAATTATTTTAAATAATTTTTATTTAAAATTAAACATAAATATTACCTAACAAAATCTGACCGCATACTTACAATAAACAAACATAATTTACTGATTCCTATAATCCTCACCAAAAAATCCGGACAGGATCTTGGGCTAACTTTGACTCAAGCTAGTTGATTGGCTGTTTAGCTCCATGCGAAATATTACTCCTGGTTCAAGGCATGAATTCAAAGAAAAATGCATGCCTTGAACAACTAGTTAATTTTTGAAATGTCATATGAACTTGTTCATATTTTTCAATTTGTCATATAAACTAAAATTTTAAGCAATTTCTCGTACCAACTTTACAAAATCATTAATTTGTCATCTCACCTTAACTCCGTTAAGTTTTCCATCCAATATATGTCATGTGCCTAGCACATGACTTGTGTTCAGTGTTATTTAAGTCATTTTAACACATTTTCACAAGTTTTTTACTTTTCTTTAGTACAAACACTTAATGTTTTTTACTTTTATTTAACACGTATGTATCTACAACTCCATTTATGGTACAAAACATCAACATGTTTCTCATTTATAGAGCTCGTATGAAATTATGTCTTCATGACATGCTAAAATGCAAACTAGTTGTTCAGGAGTAATATTTAATGGCCATTTCTATCTTCAAGGCATGAATTCCTATTGGCCTTAAATCGTTTCAAATTTTTTATTCTTGGGTGATCCATGATGAATCATTTAATGGTTAAAATTCTAAACAATTGGTAGTGGTCCCAGAAAAAAAAAAGAAAAAAGAAAAAGCGAAGCTATAACGAATGGCCACTTACTATAGTGATAGAAAGGAGTTGAATTTTTACACGACAGCGTGAGTTTGAATACCATCAACGATTAATTCATTTTTGCAAATGACCGTTTACAACAATAATAAAAAAAATATTGAATATTTGTATAACGGTATGAGTTTATACTCCGTCGATAGTTAATTTAATAAAATTTCTCGTTAGACAGAAAAATGAAACGGTCAAACGATCTTTGTTTAATCTCTTAGGCCAATGCTTACTGTTGGATTTAATAACTCCATGTGAAAACCGCGTGATGACCATGTAAAGGCCGCAAGCAGCAATATTTTAAGACATTGGATGCTTTTCTTTTGGTTGTAGTGGCGGTGGTGTCCTCAAGCTTTAGAGTGGTTTATAATGTCAGATGGTGAATTATTCTTTTTTATGTAACAGGAATATTAAAATAATGGTGTAATTAATCTCTTACGTGTTATCATATCATAAAATTAAAATACGATGCAAAATAAGGATAAATTTAAATCACACCGCTCTACCTCTTCGGTGCAACGTAAACTTCCCTAAAAGAAGCTACAAAGAAATTCCCATGCAAAAACTGTACACTTCGCAATACTTGTTCAAGAGAAAAAGCTGAAGGGAACATACTATGAAACCTTAATTTTTAGCAAGTCATTAATCACACGTACTACCAAAGTGAAAGGACAAATTGTTTTTATTTTTTATTTTTAATAAAGGATATTATATACACTAAAGGATAAAAATGATGAGCTTAGTCTTACAATATGTTAGTAATAATATTGTTTAAATTCGTCTTTGATTAGAATTGAACTTAATAATTCTCACTTACAAATAAAAATGAATATCATTAGATTGTAGTACTAATGTTGCAAGGAAAAATTGTTTTCCACGAAAAAAGGGTGGGAGACCGACTATGAGAAAATTTCCGGGAAGATTCCATGTTGGGACATGTTATCTTTCTTAACCTTTTCTCTCCTCACCAAAGGGATTGGGTGCAATATTTCTAAGCAAGTTCCCAACTTTCTTCTAAGAAAATATTTCTTAGAAATAGCAAGGAAATTCCCATGCAAGAGTTGTACACTTTCCAATATTTGTTAAAGAAAAAAAGCTGAAGGGAAACATATTATGAAACCTTAATTTATTAGCAAGCCATTAATCACATCTACTACCAAACTGAAAGGAGAATTTTTATTTTTATTTTTAATAAACGATATTATCTACACTAAAAATTAGAAAATGTGATTAAACTTACAATAGGCTAGCAATAATATGGTTCAAATTCGTTTTTGACGAAAATCGAAGAATTCTCACTGACAAATGAAGATGAATACTATAATATCGTAATGCTAATGTCGCAAGGACAAATTGTTTTCCACAAAAAAAAGGTGGGGGACCGCCTATGGGAAAATTTCCAGGAAGATTCCATGTAGGTACGTGTTATATTTCTTTACCTTTTCTCTCCTCACCAAAGTCATTGGGTGCAGTATTTCTGAGTAAGTTCCCAACTTTCTTCTAAGAAAAGATTTCATGTCTCTTTGTAACTTTTCTCATTGGGTGCAATATTTCATCCACTATGAAACTTTTCTCATCCTTTTTGGGATCGTTCTGCAGTGCCTGAGCGAGCAGGTCGAAGAACTCTTTGATCCAGTATAGCCCTGACTCAAGGGCTCACCAAATTTATTCCCAGTCAGCTGCAATTGATAAGTGTTTTCGATTGTGGTATGAAATCTGAAGCCCAAGTAGTATTTGAAACAAATTTAATCCAAACTATTTTATGACATATTGAATCATCAAGAGCAGGATTCATGTACCCTTCCTTATACAGAACTTAAATCCGAGTTTGTTTGCCTTTCAACATTTATTGAGAAATTTGGAAAAATAATCGAATAATATTTAAATTAGATGATCAAACCAAGAAAGTAAATCAACTTTATTTTCTTTCTTCAATTGGTCATATCTGATTCGTAGCTAGTAGCGACATAAGGAAATATTTTGTCACTTCTGACTTTCTATATTCAATTCAACAGTTGTCATAAGACATTGTTGGCCTACATTGCCTCTAGTCCTCAAAGATCTAAATTGATGTTTACTGCTCTCTACTAAACCCCTCCATTGTATTTCCTTATTATTGTTATGATGTAGTGCAAATGCAGTATTCCTTGAGCCTTACTCTACCTTTAGAGTACTTTCGGACCTAATTTGACCAACTTAGAGCTAGGAAAACGGAATCGACCCTTTGAGCCTAAACATTAAAACATTGGCCCTACTTACGTGATAATTTCACTTAGAGTTAGGCTGCGACTCTTATCAAGGTTCGTTCATAAACACGATATGCAACATTGGATCTATATAACTCTCAATTCAATATTTACTTATCAGAAATGAGAAAATGAAGGAATAAAAGAACTTAAAAATATAAAAAAGTGAGGAAAAAGAATCGGATCAACTAGCCCCCCCTAGTTGATGCTTCCTTACCTTCAGGTCTTTGATAACGAATTTAAAAGAAAACTACCATTCTTCCCATTTCTTACGAGTTAGTAAATACGAGAGAAGATTTAGATAATTACATTCGGCAGCTGCTAAATTACCTCAGAAATAGACAACCACTTCCAAAATCATTTTTGTCACTACTAATATAGTTTAGTGACAATTCTCTTCAATTTAATTCAAATCCTTTAATGTAAAACATTGTTGTAAATGGGCCGAGATCCATTTGCAACCCATATCTCCAAGTCCCCGTTACCTTTCTTCCATTGGAATTTGCAGCCCATTTTCCCGCGATCCGGCATCTCCGATCTTCGTCGTTACGTTTTCATCTTCTTTTATCACCTTCCAAGTTCTAACAATGGCTTCCTGAATCCGATGCTGGAGCTCCATCGCCACAACCGTCAACCCCAAAGATCACATCATGAAGCTTGCTCCTTCCATCCTCTTCCTTTCTCTCAGCTTCTCCTCTTTTCTTAGTCCTGCCACTGCTAGAGGCGGCCTTCACAGTTCCTACCCTCCAGGTCCCCATCTCCTTATCTGTCATATATATATAGATATACATATTTGTATGCATTTTATATGTATGTGTGTGAATTTAGTTCTTTGGGAATTGGAAAACTGAGATTACAAGAACAAGTAGTAATTTGAAAAATTTTCCTTTGATTTCTCAGGTGCCAAACGGTAGTTAATTGTGATCAGATAGATTATCACGCCTGTTGCTTTCTTAAAATCTTTACAGTTAAGGTGGGTTAGCGCTACTAGAAAGGGAAACTAAATCTTTAAGCATCAAGAATTTGACCTGGAACGGGCTATTAAGGCGTTCAGCCAAAGATGCAGTAACATTTCTAGGGTTTACAGGTGATTACGTGGGCTTGTGCATTTTTAACATTTACCAGATTATAAGTTTACCACTCGTTAGTATATGAAATAAAACAATGGTATTTGTTAGTAGTAGTTTGATAGTTTGAGCTGGATAAGTGCAGGATTTTTACTGTAGAATTTTTGTTTGTGCATCTCATGATGATTATGCTGATTTAATCTCATGAATATTAATTTATCCAAATTGTATCCAAGCTGCTATTTGGTAAAAACTTTTGAATCCTGAAATTTTAATCCGTCCTATATACAATCAATTTTTTGGAACATGGCAGGATTTTTGAAGGAAAACGCAGTAGTGTCCCCCCTTCCTCTCTGTATATAATAACGTAGAAATTATATTTGTTCCATAACCCCGAAAAAGTTATTATTCAAAAGAACAGGAATCTGCTTTGACTCTGTCGAGATTAGCACAAATTAGTCCTTGCAGCTGGTTGAAACTGAATTTAACCATAGAGCTGTGTAATAAGGATGCAGACACCAGTATCTGAAATCTTTTTGCAACAATAACGCTGAATAAGGGTCAGAAACTTAAATATAGGAAGTTTACATTGATTGCCCATCAGTGGAAGTTAAAAAAGTGCGACACCTTTGAATCCAGAAGGGTGCAGTACCTATTTACCACCAATTTGAGTTGATTCTGGTATTGGAGATATTCCATCTGCAGTCTTTATAAAAGTTTTATTCATTCCGCTAGTTCAATTATGTTACTTGTCCTTGAGAAAGGACAGACTCTATCAATTGTATGTGTTTTGATGGCAGTTTTAGTCACAATTTTTTGTTACTTTTTCTCTGATCTTGTATGGAAACAAATGAAGGAAACTACTATGAGCCACTTATGACCACAAGAAACTTATAATGAAACTGAGAAGCTGTAGTATGAAAAAGATTATAACTTATTAGTACATGCCAAAAGATCGAAGTGTAGTATTTCGTGTTTACTGTTGAAAAATGAAGTCATGAATTTCACTTTTTGTGGAAAAAGTTTTACGTACTACCCGGATTTCAGTTTATTGAGTGTTTGTATAGGTGACAGTGTAGTATTTTAGTATTCGGTGTGCTACATGAAAGCTTTCTTTTGTTTCTTTTCCATTCCCCTGAATGTAAATCGATTGTTACTTATTTATGCAATTTCAAGTGATAGTTTGAACATTTTTAAAAAAAATATGCTGGGTGCAGCAGTGCATTGGAAATGTGCATGGAGATGAACCTGTAGGCTCTGAGCTTCTAATTCTACTTGCAAATTGGATATGTCTAATTATTGTTCTGTAAGTAGTTGAACTACTCCATATATTGTCAATTGGTTTTATGGTGGAACCTTAATTTCTTCATAGTATTAGAGCAGGTTGTCCCACGTGTGAAGTCAAACGGTCAAACAGTCACATGCGCTCAATGTCACCCCGTTGTGTTATCCACGTGTTAGATTTGAAAATTCGTCACACGTAAAGGGGCGTGTTGAGAATGAGTCATATATTGATGGGAGGAAGAACCTTGCATGAACTAATAAGTAGTTAGGCTACTCTCTATATAGCCAATTGATTTTATGGTGAAATCCCAATTTCTTCATAAACAATTGTAATCCAAACCATTTGATGACATATTGAATCATCAAGAGCATGATTCATGTACCCTTCTGTGTACAGAAACTTGATAGGATTGACTTGTTCTCAGCACAATTCACAAACACAATGCATAATGATGATCCTTGTTTAACAACCACACATTGTTTAACCAATTCTCTCTCGATATGTTCCTCAAAAAATCTAATTCATGCCATTCCTGTCTATTTATCCTATATGTTCCTGTTCCATTCTTCCAAGTGAATCAGCACTTCTGCAATATTACCTCTCGACTAGTTTGTTTGCCTTCCAACATTTATTTGGAAATTTGGATAATAACCAAATAATCTTTAAATTACATGATTAAACCAAGAAAGTAAACAAATGAGCTTATTTTTATCTACACCTTCGATTTTAATCTCATTTTACTCCCTGTAACTCAAAAATCGCCACCTCACTCCCTTAGATTCATAGTTTGCTCTATTTTGCCCCTTGCAAACTTGATTTTTATCCCCTGAAACTCGACATAAGAAGTTGGTCAACATTGCCTCTAGTCCTCAAGACCAAAATTGATGTTCACTGCGCCACAAGGCTCTCACCTAAACACCTCCATTGTATTTCCTGATTATTGTTATAATGTTGTCAACACGATGTATTCCTTGAGCCTTACTTTACCTTCAGAGTACTTTCGTACCTAGTTGGACCAACCGAGAAAACGAAATAGACCCTTCGGTGAGCTTATGCATGAAAACATTGGAACTACACATGTGACGATTTCACTCATGATTAAGTTGTGACTCATACCAAGACTCGTTCATAAACATGATTTGCAATATTGGATCCATATAACTCTTAATTCAATGTTTACTTATCTTAAATGAGAAAATAAAGGAATGAAATAACTTTTTGAGGACATCGATATATTTTTACACTAAGGAGAGGGGAAGTTCAACTAAACACAATGGGTAACCTAATTTGGTATGGAATTCGATTCGCCATCCACGAGATTCGAACCTAAGATCTCTCACTTCCAAGTGAAGAGGAATACCACCAGACCGTAGTACCAAATGACAAGGAATGAAATAACTTAGAAATATGAAAAGTAAGAAAAGAGAACCAGATCAAATGGCCCCCTACTTGATATGCTTCCTAATTTTTGGGTATTTTAAACGAAAAATTATTTTTTCAATTTCTTGCAGATTAGTAAATACAGGAGAAAATTTATATAAATTACATTTGGCATCTGGTAAATCCACTCTGAAATAGACAACTACTTCCAAAATCAAATTTTTCACTACTAATATAGTTAGTGACATTTCTACTCAATTTAATTCAAACCCTATAATGTAAAATATTGTTGTATCGGTTCGAACGGTTCATCCGGTTAGGTTTGTAGGCTTATTTAGGCCCAAACAAAAGTTGTTTAACAAGCATGGTGATGTCAATAGTAGGTCTTAAAGTGTTACTCTAATGTTATGAACATTGCCAATTACTTCTAATATGATTATGGATTTTCGGATGGTGCCTAACAATTATCCCAGAATTTATGCCAACGCTTATTCATTTTTGTTTTGCACATATGCTCTTGTCTTTTGATCGAAATTAAATTACAGGAAAGATTATTTGCATGTCCAGACGACGAGACATTCCGGTTCTTACCAAGTGTATATAGTCGCTCTCACCACAATATGTCATTGCGCAAGGAATTTGAGGGAGGGATTACGAATCGGGCTTTCTGGTATATGGAGGTATGCAAGATTGGAACTACAAAAATGGTGGCTGTTTTGAATTGACTTTGGAGATTAGTGATAACAAATGGCCTACTGCTAACGAGGTCAGGCATCAGTTAGGGCGAGTGTGTGCAACCTTTAAATATAAAACGACATTCTTTAGCCAAGTTTATCATGTATATGGGGATACGGTTGCGCCCTTGGTGTAGCTATAGGTCCAATGGACCTTAGGGGGGTGGGGACGGAACTTTGCATGGTACCAGCTGTTCATATTGTGAATGGCAATATAAAACCACGAATTGTCAATCCATAGTTTGCATTGCCTTAATTTTTGCATATTGTGAATGGCAATATAAAAGTATTTAAGGATACAGAGAATGCCTGATCCATCCAAAATTTATATAACATATCTAATGTAGCTCTTTAGTGTTATACCCTACTTTTCTTTGTAATTTATGGCAATTTTAGGTTACTTCATTCTTAGATTTTGGTCTTTTCCTGTGTTGAACGTTTTCCCTCATCGCCCTTATTTTATCTCATCTTACTAATCTATGTGGATGATAAACTGAGGCTTCTGTATATGCTTGGGTAAAAACTTAATCTCGTGGAGTTCGAAGAAACAGAAAACAGTTTCCAGGTCTAGCACTGAAGCTGAATATCGGCAGCTTGCATACACTGCCGCTGAGTTGCCTTGGTTATGTTCGTTGTTTAGGGACGTACATTAGAATCTCCTAAGATAACAGATTTGGTGTGATAATCCATTGCCTTAGCATCCAATCCAGTTTTCCACTCAAGAACCAAGCACTTAGAAGTTGATTATCATTATGTCAGGGAGAAGGTGATTAGAGGTGAGCTACTATCTGTCAGCTTGCCGGGGGATGTTAGACCAAGTCAGACTTCTAGTTTCCAGTCATACTCTCAGGTTTGTTATCTGTGTGATTCATCCTTATCTCAACAGAAGTTAAATTTCATAAACTACCGTGTAAATAGGGTTTTGAAAGGGTACGCAAATTCAGCTGAAAACCTACCGTTCTAAGTTTCAGGAAAAATACTCTCAATGCTTAGTTTTTGCATCACCAAAGCCAAGTTTTAATCAAAGCAAAGTTGTTGAGCAAAAAGTGTTGTTTCCTTAGCAACGTTTCTGTTTCTGGACTACAAGTTTGCATTGGTTACAAAATCAGACAGAAACAAATCAATTTCTGCCAGAGTAAAGAAGTTTGAATTCAATCCCTGGTGTACATGTTAATGCTAATGGCGTCTTCAGAAAATGAACCTTAAGATTTGGACTGACAGAGCGGCCCCCATGGCGTTGCGAGTTTCCAAGGTACTCACTTGCTGCATTAGGCAAGATGATCAGATTGTTAATCAATCTTCTTAATGCCCAAGTAATCTGCAAAAGTGTTTATACATCAACATTCTTATCCACTCTGCCCTTTCAGTAAATAAAGCCATCTTAATATATAGCTCGAGAGATCGATTACATTGACTAAGATGTCTAAACAAAAAATAATTTTGATGACAATCATGCTGAAGTGATGAATCGATGGTTACTTACTTGCATTTTTTGTGACATGGTGACTAGTTACAACGCCTTTTGCAAATTTGTTCTGTGTCGTTGAAGCTAGCACTTCCGGGTCCACTTAGAGCTGCCTCGTCACGATATTCGCATGTTCGTTTCAGTAGTTTTTGGTTGAGTTCTTTCAAATCTTGCTCGTACACCAAACAAGCCCCACACTTCTTCACCATATTCAAGTTTGCTTTTAGTTCTCTCCAACCACCATCAAAAAAGACAATTCTGAATAAAACCTGTACTTGATGACAATCTTCACGAGGCAAACAATATTGACTAGGAAAATAAAATAACCAAAGGTTTTCTGACACAAGAGACGGTAATAATGAGGTAGACGGTAATAATAAGGCAGCAAAAGGGTATTCTGGGCCAAGTATTTCAGGGCTAAGTTTCACTGAACAGTGAAATCTGAAAGGACCATGAGGAAGCTCCACATTTTGTAAAGGGTATTGAAAAACAACACACAAGGCAATCCCAAGCCAGTTGGTACATGATGGTGGAGGAAGCACCACATTTATTGAATGTTCCACACTCTGATTATTGAACCACTTTGGAATTTCACTTCCAGGGATTACAATTTTCGATCCCTGTAGCAGAAGAAAGATCAATTATTTAGAGAGAGAGAGAGAGAGAGAGAGAGAGAGAGAGAGAGAGAGAGAGTACCTGAATGACAGATTTCAGAAAGCTATTAATCAAGTCTTCATCTGCAACCAATGCAATGCAATTCCGGCAAGTGACACTAGCATCATACAAATTGAATGCACCTGACAAACTTCGTAAGGAAGTGCAATTGTCCAGGTCTACCCTTAATCCTCTGTTTGATGGAAGAGGTGGCAATTTTTGAAGGCTTTTACACCCCTCCAGATGAAGATCCCTAAGCTTAGAAAGGTGTCTAATGCTTTCAGGTAGACTGACGAAATTATTTCTGCTGAGAGACAATGTTATCAATAAGGACAAGCAGCCAATATCATCAGGGATATCCCCCTCCTGGAGATTACAATCGTATAGATCTAAGTACTCCAAAGAGCATAAACGATTTAGAGAAGACAACACCAAACGCCAACAAGGAGGAGGATCAGGCCGACTCTTTTCAAGTCCAAATAAGCGGCGAAGGCCCCACCCATCCCTTGCTTTACCATCTGATCCACAAGTGGCTTTAACATTATTCATCCAAACCATGTCATAATTTCTCGTAAATGTTAGACCTGTGAGTTTTTTCATACCCACAAACGGCTTTGTCATAGTGGGTCCCACTCTAAGCCGCCATAAGTGATCCATGTCTCCTGGGAGTTTGTCAATCTTGGAGCATCCAGTCACATCGAGCTCTGCAAGAGACTTCAAATTACAAATAGCCCTTGGAAGGTACAAGAGATTTTTGCAATTCCATAGAAGCAAATACCTAAGGCCAACCGCATGTCCAATTGATGAAGGTATTTTCTCGATCGCAGTCTTGCTTAACTTGAGGAAGTATAAATTCTTCATCTGCTCCCCAAATTCTGGAATCGTTTTCACATTTGAGCAGCCATCAAGATCGAAAATTCCAAGAGAATCCATTTCAACCTTACTTGGGAGGCTCTTAATGCTTTTACAGCCATCAAGTTGCAAAACTTTAAGTCTTTTGAGGACTGCAATAGACGGATGTATCTCAACTAAATTCTTACAAGCGGAAAGATACAACTCCTCAAGATTCGGAAGACCACTGAAATCTAGGGTACTCTTCAATTTATTGGAGTTGCTAAGATCGATATGTTTCAAGTTGGGCAAGTCCTGTACAACACCACCGATAAGGTTCAGATCATATACTTAGCTTCCACAACCTTAAAGTTTATTCAAAATAATAAATAAATAAATATATGATTATTTTGTAAATTAAATAGCATTTATTCTCAATGAATATGGAATAAATTTGGAACTTTGGGATTGTACAATAAAAAAATGTCAAGGGTTCCTTGTTTTTAAAACTCAAGAAAAATTAAATAACATGTCTATTATTTTTTAAAATAATGTGTTAAAATATCATTGGACAAACTCAAAATGTGAGTATTGACTAGTGAGTAACCAATATTATCTTTTGTTCATAACTACTCTTACCACTTTTCCCCCCAAAAAACGAACAAGATTGCTCTTACGCATCTCAAGTTTACCAAGCAAGTGCGGGCGAAAGCTTGTTGGAAGAAAATTAGAAGGATACCAACTCCAATTTATAATTCTCAAGGAACATGGAAGAGATTTGGGGCCTGAAGAAAAGATCAAATTATTGAATTCCAAAAACCTCAGTCTCTCCATCTTAGAGAAGGCTTCACAATTCCACTGGGGCACCTCTTCTATGTTGGACAAGCGTAAGGATATGGCTTCAATTGCTGCCGTTCCCTAACAATTAAGAAAAAAAGGACAAATTAATTTCACATTCAAGTCTAATATAATTTCAAAAGAAATCAATATCTTCTTCCAAACTTGGTATTTAACTTCTTACCTTATTCTTCCTAAATATCTGATCGATGTCATCGTAAAGCCACAACCTAGTGCGCTGACCAGGCTCTTTAGACTCTCGACGAACAATTTCACGTGCCATATCTTGTATCAAGTCATGCATCCATATACATTCGCTGCGATCTTGATAGAGGAGAGATCTCTCAATTAGTACATCTATCATAGTACTACTAGAAATTCCAAAAGAAATATCTAGTGTTTCAATTACTTTCTTTCTGTACTTCCCTTTGTGGAGACATGCAACCTCAAGAAAAATGCTCTTCTCCATCTCTTCTAGTTCATCATAACTTATTTTAAGTTTATGAATAATTTCTGTATTAGGAATTTTTGATAGATTATCCCGTGTACTATTCCAAAAATCTAGCCCTCTCTTAAACAATGCCGACCCAAAAGTTTTAAGAGCTAATGGAAGGCCTCCAGCATATTTAATGAAACACTCAGACAGTTCCAAAAACCCATCCTCGGGCATATTTTTCTTAAAGGCATGCAGGCTAAACAGTGCAAGAGCCTCATCATCATTTAACACCTCAACATTATGACATAATGTTATGCCATGCTCGACTAGCAGACGTTCATTTCTAGTTGTAATGATAATTCTGCTTCCCATGCCAAACCAATCTTCCTTTCCAGCTAGTACTTGTAGTTCGTTTATGTGATCCACATCATCAAGTACAAGAAGAACCTTTTTGTTGTGTAAGCACTTCTTAATGAAAATGATTCCGTGCTCTTCATCCCAAATTTCTTCGATCTTTTCCCTCAACACCGGGAAAAGAAGTCTTTTTTGAAGATCAACGTTAGAAACCTCTCTAACGTTGCCGAGAAAGCAGTGAACTTCAAAATGATGGAAGATTCTATCATAAACAAGCTTAGCAAGGGTTGTCTTACCAATGCCACCCATCCCCGTTATCCCTATAAAGCGAACATCATTGACATCATGAGCTAACAACGAACTTAGTTGCTCAAGCCCAAAATTAACCCCAACCAACTCCTGTGGGGAATCTAACAATGGGAATGTAGCTTGTACTTTCCTCCACACACTTTTGACGAGTTGTTGTATAATCTCACTTTCACTCCTACATGGTATGAAATAACCAATAAAAAAAAACATAAATGAAGCATCCAATTTTGACTCTACTAAGACATGGGAAATTAAAGTTGTTCATGCATACTTACTTAGATTCCTTCGAGTGCCAACCACAAATTTTGGATACTTTTTTTAGATCAGCTTTCCATTGGACCACCTTCTCTTTATCTTCGGTACTGCTCGAATTTTGTTCATGCTTCGTAAAGGCTTCGGCAAAACATCCCCGTTGATTTCCGACGTCAGATGGATCTGTCTGATAAAAGACCGGCAGAACTGAGTTCCTGGATTCCATGCATCGAAGAATGGCTGTAAGTTCGTCCAAGCACCATTTGGAAGAAGCATAGTTCGGTGAGAGAACAACAATTGCAATATGCGATTCTTTGATCGCACTTGGGAGCTCAAGATGAATACTTGTTCCTCCTTCAAGCTCTCGATCGTCCATGAAAGTCGTAATTCCTTGGCACTTGGACAATTCATGGTGTAAATGGGATACAAAGCCCCTGCGGGTGTCTACACCCCTGAAACTCAAAAACACATCATACTTCCATAAAGAAGCTGATTCATTCAAAAGAAAAGATGCAGAGGCTCTTTGGGTGCTCAATGCCATAGGAAAAACAGTTGCTGCAAATTGGGTGCTGCACATATGAAACAGGAACTGAATGAACAAGTAAAAAGAATAGAAGATCCATGTTCTAAAATTCAAAAAAACAAAATTTGAAACTTCAAATGTATTTTTGATAATTTACGAGATGCAATTTTTATACGTAATTACAGGGACTCACTCTAGTCAGATATTTGACCGTGTCAACACATATTTGACAATTTGATTTGATCTTACAGTCCAGGTAACTCAGTTTAAGTAGTTGATCATATTCAGTTACCGGAAAATGGATCCTGCAAACAAAAACAGTAGTCAATGAACAAGTAAAACAAAAACGAGCAGTGAAACGAAAATAGAAACTTTAAAGTTGTTTCAGTAATTGAAAACGTATATTAAGCAAAAGATACGAAGGACTCAGAAAAAAATATCAGAAAAACAAAATACATGATCAGCAGAGACTTACACAGGCAGAGAGAAGTGACAAATGGCAATGAAAGTAGCAGAACAATGACACTGAAAACTCCCAGAGCAAAGTCGTAGGAAGAGAGGAAATTGAGATAGAGGTAGGAAAGGAAACAAATTGAAGAGAGATGGACAGCCGAGTGCATCTACAGGAACTGGAGGTGGTAATATTGCTGTGCAATATAAATCTCCCTGGAAGAAGCAACAAGGAAGTTTCCCCTGCAAGAACCGTCCACTTTCTACTATTCATTCAAGAGAAAAAGCTAAAGGGAAGAAGATAACAGATAGTCTTATTTTTAATTAACTTTCAAGTTTGATCACGCTAACCCTCACGCTTACTGTTGAATTTAGTGGCTCTGCCACATTCCGATTGGGCCGTTTGTTTTGACTCAAGCTCATTAGTTGGCTGTTAAAGCCACGTGATTGCCTTGTTCAAGGCAGCAAGCAGCCAAGATTATTTAGTAGGGTGTGCTATTCACAAATCATTTTTACTTTTCACATATATTTTTTATTTTTGATTGTTAGAACGAATAAATTGAAAAAGATCTAAGAACAGAAATTAATAAGGAGTTTATGAGAAGTTAAAAGGGGGTGTGGATATCACACCCCTTATTTAGGCCGCTAACTTTGACTTCGGACTGGATTTTTTTGTGTGGATTTAGAATTTGTAAATCATGTTTGTTTATCGTATATCGTGTGATCATAAATTATTTTAAATAATTTTTATTTAAAATTAAACATAAATATTACTTGACAAAATCTGATCGTATACATACAATAAACAGACAGAATTTACAGATTCCTATTATCCCCACAAAAAAAATCCGGATTGGATCTTGGCTAACTTTGACTCACGCTAGTTGATTGGCTGTTTAGCTCCATGTGAAAGCCACGTGATGCGTATATTCAAGGCATGAATTCCTATTGGCCTTAAATCGTTTCAAATGGCCATGAATTCCTACTGGCATGAATTCTAAACAATTGGTAGTGGTCCCAGAAATAAAAGCGAAGCCATAGCAAATGGCCACTTATCTGGGTGATAGAAAGGAGTTGAATTTTTACACAACGACGTGAGTTTGAATACCATTAATGATTAATTTATTTTTACAAGTAATCCTTTACAACAATGATAAAAAAATGTTGAATTTTTGTATGACGATATGAATTCATGCTCCGTTGATAATTAATCTAATATTTAATTTAATAAAATTTCTCGTTAGACAGAAAAATGAAACGGTCAAACAATCTTTGTTTAATCGCTTAGGCCGATACTTACTGTTGGATTTAATAGCTCCATGTGAAAGCCGCGTGATGACTATGTAAAGGCTGTAACGCAACATACTATATTGCAGAGATGTATTGATGCAGAAAGATTACTAAGGTTTTAGAGAAAGAAGGAAGAAATAGAGAGAGAAAGAGAAATGTATTATTGTAATGTTTTTTCTATATCTTTCAATTACATTCACTACATTTGTTATATACTAACAGTACAAGCTTGTTCACTAAGGTTTGTTATAACTGTCTTAACCTCCTTATAACAAACCTGCTAATCCATTGACACATGGCACACTATCTAACCATTCATTGTATATTGTTAACATCCTCCCTCAAGCTCAGGAGGTGATGCGAGAATTATACGCGCACAAATTAAACCCTCTTTTTATCAATTGTAGTAAGTACGTAAGTAGGGATCGTTCTGGACCGGGGATTAGGAGGGATTGTTAACCACTTGGATTTGACTTCAAAAACGTAAAAACAAGTTTAAAACACTATACTAAACTCGAAGAATGCAAAACTAAAAGTAAGAAAGATTAAGACTAAAACTTAAACAAAATATGGGGGGGGAATTTAGGTTTGGACGAGATTAAACTAAAGTGGATAGATTGCAAAGAAAACAAATTGTAAATACGAAATTGACGGAAATGAATGGATGGGAAAGCTAGCTAAGGGGTTCATCTCCACACATGTTACACTTGCATAATAAAAAGATTTCTAATTACATTTCAATAAACCATGAATTCTCAACGCCCCGGGTTAATTAGGTCCGCTTAAATTAACCGTCAAGTTTTCCTTAAGTTAATGAATTGGATGATTGCATACGACAACCCAAAGCATTCCTCACAAGTTCCCTACATGAATTGCATAATAGAGATACAAGCAAGAATCATTAAGCATCATGAAAACTATAAGTGTTGACGAGGCATTCGTTACTATGATTGCATGAAACTTATGCCAAGAATTTGTTTAACGCGATTGTTTATAAGCAACCTCCACTACTTGTGAATATAAGTTCATAACTATTACGTGAAACTCACTTATATTCTAGCGTCAAATTCATGCATGAAAATTAAGCGTGCACTCTCAATAAACATACATAAATAGGTTATCAATCAAATAGTTAAACAAATTGAATTCACAACTTATGAAACGTAATTAGAAGTACTCAAATCATAATGCAAGCATAAACATATATTTCGAATCACCCCCTAGCTAAAGGGGAGTTTAGTTCCTCATACGTACAAGACAAAGAGAATTGAATTTAAACATTGAAATCGAGGAAAGGAAAGCACCTAAAAATTCCAACAACTCAAACTTGAATTGTATGAACGTTTAAGCACTCTTCTCCTCCTCTTTGTTGCGGCACAAGGTCTAAGCACGGGTTTTGGGATGTGTTTGTATGTGGAATGGATTGGAAATGGAGAAGATGGAGAAGGGGAAGTGTTTGTGTATTACAATGGAAAATGAGATGATTTGGTGAATGGAATGAATGGGTATTTATAGGAAGAGAATGGGTGTTAATGGATGTTTGTTTAAGGTATTTGGTGGATGGGAAAAGGTGTGGATGGTGGGAATTATGGTGGATGGATGGTTTAGTGGATGTAATTTAGGGTTTATTTAGGTGAGTGTGGATGCATGGTTTAGTGGATGTAAAGGATAATGGGATGGTGTGGAATTAAAAGCTAAAAAAAATGGGATAATGGGCATTTAAGTGTGAATGGAATGGTGGGATGCACTAATGGAAATTATGGAATGGAATGGTGGGATGCACTAATTAGGAGGAAGAATTAGGGTGAAGGGCTTAATGCATGGATTTGGGCCAATTAGGGTGAAGGGCTTAATGCATGGATTTGGGCCTAAAATGCCCCCCCTTGCATGGCAAGGGAAGGAACTTGGGCTAAAGCCCACGGCATTGGTTGGAATTTGGGCTAGGGCATTCGTTTTGTGTCCTAAAGCGCCTACAAGGACTTCAAAGTGGCTAGAAAATACGGACGTTTAAGATTTAGGAAAGGTTACCAAAACGGGAAACTTAGGGTTAACTTTCCTAAAATAGGAAACCTTGTTTGAGTAGGATTCCTCGTTTTGGTAAGAATTCATCGTTGGAGTAGGAATTCGTCGTTTCTTCAAGTCTTCAACTCATTCATTCCTCTTTCGCTCCAAAAAGCTCCACTTTGCATCTTCTTGCACACTTTGGCCTTATAATCTGAAAATACACAAAAGTGGCCTTAAACACTGAAATAGATAAGTAAACACAACATAAATGCATGAGAACAAGCTAATTAAGTCGCATGAATATGCTCCTATCAAATTCCCCCACACTTAACTTTTGCTAGTCCTCGAGCAAAACAAAACAACTACAGTAAACAAAACTCAACAAAACAAACAAAACATAACCTAAACCTTCCAACGTTTGCCTCAGGGATTTCCAATGAAACATGATATGTCTAAGATCATTACACACATAGCTTTTAGTCTTCTTTCCCCTCAAGCACATACTTACTCATAGTCACCATTCACTAGTTCGCATTTAATCAATTAAAACACATTTTGAATGTAGTAACATGCCTTAGAGAATTCCCTCAATTCCTCACTAGTTATGCTCTCTATTTTCACTCAGATTTTCTGACTACACACCCTACACTAGTTATATGTGAGAAGATTGATGTAAACATGAAAGACTAGTACTCATATACGTTATACGAAGAAAGCAATTTCGGGAGTAATTAAACGTGTATGGATATGATCTCATGAATGGGATGCTACTACTTAGATGCGAGAACCAGTGACACCATATGCTCATACCAAATTCAAACTCCACATTTGAAATGCACAACACTCAAGATAGAAGTCAAGGGTTGTAACGGGGCTTGGGGTTTTGGCTAACAAGGGAAGGTAAGGAATAACAAACGTTCTTTAAGCAATAATAAGTAAAGTAATGAAATTAAGACCTAGAATTCCCTTAGAATGCAGAAATCAACTTTTAAACAAATAGGGGAGATTCAAACAACTCTTAGGGCCTAATTCATTGTTTTGGGCCCTTACTTCAACAACCAATACTTTTCAACTATTTTCAACTCTTTTTCCATTTTTTTCTTTTCTTTTTCTTTCTTTTCTTTTTTTTCTTTTTTTTTTTTTTTTTTTTTTTTTTTTTTTTTTTTTTTTTAATGCCGTGCCTATGGCACAAAAACTCAAATGAATACACTTTCCCCCACACTTATTTTCTGCAACACATTAATCAAAAGGAATTCCTTGCTTACTATGCTTCAAGAACAAGGGTAAGGATGGTCCTAATCTAGGCTAGGTGAGGATAATGCGGGTTAACAAAGAATATGGGCTAACACGGCTCGATGGGGTTAAACTTAAACACAAAATGAGTGAAGGGCACATGGCTGTTTGGCTTTGATGGTGGTCACTACACAACTTCATCTTGAATATGTGGTATGCAAATCAATGACATGCTTTGAATGAAATGGGCATAAGTTCTAGCATTTGGAACTAAGTGATAAAACGCCTTCTAAGTAGTAACCAAGCAAAGAATAATGAGATCATGCAACGACTTAGAAAACAAAGAATGCACAGATTTTAACTCTCCAAATAAACGTTTAAGCTCAAGTCTCACAGGGATGTAGTGTTAGTTTGAGCTCATTCCTTCAAGCATGTTACAAAAACTAATTTTTTTCTTTGTGATTACATGTGAATTCGTGAACTATAACTACAACCAAGCATAAACCAAAGAGTATATCAAACGTCCATCCATGTTTGTAACTTTCTTTAACCGTCATGCAATTAAAAACCAAATCCTCATCATTGTGTTGGAAGGTACCCTAAGACACACACACAAAAACAACTTTAAAACAACTCTTTTTGGGTTTTTCAAAACAATTTTTCAAATTTTTTATGGGATTTTCGAATTTTTAAGTCAAAACACGCTAAAACAGTTTAGAAACATTTTAAAAACAGCAAGAAACAACATTAGAAGTTATGGTGGATAAAACCCTACGAATTTGCATCAAAACACGCTAGTTACCCCCCCACACTTAAATCAAACATTGTCCTCAATGTTTCAAGCATAGACTCACACAATTAACAAGTAAACAAACAAAACAACAACTAAACAACCTAACATGGCAGAACGAAATAGCAACAAAGAGAAGAGTTTAGGAACGCAAATCTGGAATTGGAGTGCTTTCTAGGTCTTCCGTTGTTGAATGCATGGGTTGCCTCCCAAGTAGCGCTTGCTTTAACGTCGTACAGCCGGACGAAGAACCCAATCACTCCAGATTGGAGCCCACGGCACCCAAGGGGGTGTCATCCACAGTGTGCTCCACAAAGTTCTCATAATAGGCCTTCAAACGATGCCCGTTCACCTTAAATTCATGTCCCGTTTTCAAGCTTTGGATTTGGACTGCACCATGAACAAAAACATTAGTAACAACAAACGGTCCAATCCACTTGGAACGTAACTTTCCGGGAAACAAACGTAAACGGGAATTGAACAATAGCACTTTCTGCCCAATGGAGAAGGATTTCCCACGGATCATGTTGTCATGGAAAGCTTTGGTCTTTTGCTTGTAAATGCTTGCATTCTCGTACGCCTCGTGCCGTATTTCATCAAGCTCATTCAGTTGGAATTTCCTATGGCTTCCCGCTTCATCTAAGTGCATGTTGAACTTCTTGACGGCCCAAAGAGCTTTATGCTCCAACTCCACGGGAAGATGGCACGCCTTGCCATAGACAAGTCGAAAGGGGGACATCCCAATGGGGGTTTTATACGCCGTACGATACGCCCAAAGTGCATCATCTAACCGTAAGCTCCAATCCTTCCTTGTTGGCCCAACGGTCTTCTCAAGTATTTGCTTGATCTCTCGGTTGGAAACCTCGGCTTGGCCATTCGTTTGAGGATGGTAAGGTGTAGAAACCTTATGGGTGACATGGTATTTCCTCAATAACGCTTCAATGGTCCGATTGCAAAAGTGTGACCCTCCATCACTAATGATTACTCGTGGCATTCCAAACCTTGCAAAAATGTTAGTTCTAATAAAATCTGTAACCACTTTAGAATCATTAGTCCGGGTGGCCTTGGCTTCCACCCATTTTGACACATAATCAACCGCAAGCAAAATATACATGAAACCATACGATGAAGGGAAGGGACCCATAAAATCAATACCCCAAACATCAAAAATTTCGACATTTAGGATAGAAACCTGCGGCATTTGGTCCCTTGCACTAATTCCACCCATTCGTTGGCATTTATCACATGTTAAGCAAAAAGTTTTAGCATCTTTAAAAATACTAGGCCAATAGAATCCACTTTGTAACACCTTGAGGGCTGTGCGTTGTGTGCCAAAGTGCCCTCCACATGCATATGTGTGACAAAAACTCAAAATTGAATGACATTCAGAATCGTGCACACAACGACGTGTAATCTGATCGGGGCAAAATTTCCATAAGTAAGGATCATCCCATACATAAAACCGTGCATCATGCCTAAGTTTGTCACGTTGGTGCCTATTGAACTCACTTGGAATACGTTTTGACACCAAAAAATTGACTATATCGGCATACCAAGGTGTACTAACCTTTATGGACAGCAATTGTTCATCGGGGAATGTCTCTGCAATGGGTAGGGACTCCTCATTATGCACCATTCGGCTTAGGTGGTCAGCCACCACGTTTTCACTTCCCTTCTTGTCACGAATCTCGATGTCGAACTCTTGAAGTAACAACATCCACCGAATTAGTCGGGGCTTGGCCTCCTTTTTGGTGAGCAAGTACTTTAGAGCTGCATGATCAGTGAAAACAATTACTTTAGTACCAATTAGATATGATCGAAATTTATCTAAAGCAAAGACAACGGCAAGAAGTTCTTTCTCCGTAGTGGAGTAGTTCAACTGGGCATCGTTCAACGTCCGTGAGGCATAGTAGATGACATGCGGCCTCTTGTCCTTTCTTTGTCCCAAAACAGCCCCTAAAGCATAATCGGACGCATCACACATAAGTTCGAACGGGAGGCTCCAATCCGGGGGAACAATAATGGGTGTCGTGGTCAACAACTCCTTGAGTTGGTTGAATGATGCCGTGCACTCCTTAGTGAATTCAAATGCCACGTCTTTTTGTAGGAGGCGGCAAAGAGGTTGTGCAACTTTTGAGAAATCTTTGATAAATCGCCTATAGAATCCTGCATGGCCAAGAAAAGAACGGACCTCTCTAACCGAAGTAGGAGAGGGTAAGTGACGTACAAGATCTATTTTAGACTTATCAACTTCAATCCCTTTTTCTGAGATGATATGACCCAAAACTATACCTTGTTTAACCATAAAATGACATTTTTCCCAATTCAAAACAAGGTTAGTTTCCATGCATCTTTTCAAGATTAAAGTGAGATTATGCAAACAAGCATCAAATGAGTCTCCAAACACACTAAAATCGTCCATAAATACTTCAATTATCTTTTCAACATAATCAGAGAAGATACTTACCATGCATCGTTGGAAAGTGGCCGGTGCATTGCATAAACCAAATGGCATACGACGATATGCGAAAGTACCAAATGGACAAGTAAAGGTGGTCTTTTCTTGATCATCCGGCGCTATGACAATTTGATTATAACCCGAATAACCATCAAGAAAGCAATAAAAAGAATGACCAGCTAACCTTTCAAGCATTTGATCAATGAATGGTAAAGGGAAGTGATCTTTCCTTGTTGCGGCATTGAGCTTCCTATAGTCAATGCACACCCTCCAACCGGTTTGAATGCGTGTAGGCACAAGTTCATCTTCTTCATTCTTCACCACCGTGACTCCAGACTTCTTGGGAACCACTTGGACCGGTGAAACCCAACAACTATCCGAGATGGGATAGATGACGCCACAATCTAGCATCTTGATGATTTCCTTCTTCACTACTTCCATCATTGGTGGGTTGAGTCGACGTTGGGCTTCCCTTGATGGTTTGGCGCCTTCTTCCATGAGAATTCGATGCATGCACGTGGTAGGGCTTATACCCTTGATATCGGCCAAAGTCCACCCAATGGCTGCTTTGTGCTCTTTGAGAACCCTCACCAATTTCTCCTCCTCTTGTGCCGTGAGTGATGAAGCTATAATGACGGGCAATGTGTCTTGCTCGCCCAAAAACACATACTTCAAGTGATTTGGCAATGGTTTGAGCTCAAGTGTAGGTGGTTGTTCTATAGAAGGAAGCAACTTATTAGTCGAAATTGGAATTGAATTTGGACTAGGGGACTTACCTTGGAGCCGTGGCAATGACTCTAGGGCTGCCACGATCTCAATCACATCTTCATCAAAGGCCACGGCATGGGTATTCAATTGTGTGCCGTGGGGTGTTATGTGGTCCTTCATTTCGATGCCATTTGTAATGACCGTTTCAAGTGCATCGCCATGTAATTGATCAAGGTGTGCCTGTGCCAAAGAATCAAGAATATCAATAGAGAAACATGAGTGATCATCATTAGGAAATTTCATAGTTTCAGAAATATTAAAATCAATCACTTCCCCATCGAATTCCATTGTTAAAGTGCCTTTAAACACGTCTATCTTCGTTCGGGCCGTCTTCATGAATGGCCTCCCAAGAAGAATCGGCAAGGATGGAGCATGGGTGGTTTCCTCCATTTCAAGGACATAGAAATCCGCCGGGAAGATCAAATTATTCACCTGCACTAAGACATCTTCCAATACGCCCTTGGGATAGGCATTAGATCTATCGGCCAACTGAATAACCACACCATCATTTTTCAATTCACCAAGGTTCATTGAAGCATAAATAGAGTATGGCATGACGTTAATTGAAGCTCCTAAATCTAACATAGCATGTTCGAACTTAGTTTGACCAATAATACAAGGGATTGTAAAGCTACCTGGATCTTTGCACTTTGGTGGTAACTTTCTTTGTAAAACAGCGGAAACATTCTCACTTACCCTTACTACCTCTTTGTGTGACGCCCTCTTCCTCGTAGTACACAATTCCTTCAAGAACTTAGCGTATTTGGGCACTTGCTTTATGGCATCTAGGAGCGGGATATTGACTTGAACTTTCCTAAACGTTTCAAGAATGTCCTTCTCATGCTCCTCCTTCTTTGTTTGCAAAAATCTGTGAGGAAAAGGAACATTGGGTGGAACAAGGTTAGAATTAATCAAATTTGAACCCAACTTACCTTTGGTGGCCGAATGTGATGCATTGGATGAATTTGGGTCCTTGTGTGCTTGCGGCAAAGGAGGTTGTGTCCCTTCAGCCTCCTCTTCATGTTGCAACGTTTCTTCTTCGTTAGGACTTGTTGTGGGTGGTGTAGATGTGGTGCCAACCTCTTTTCCACTTCTCAACATGATGGCTTTAGCGGTTTCAAATCCTCCCCTTGGGTTCATAACGGTTGAACTAGGTAATCTGCCTTGTTCTCTAATTTGCCCCATGAACTCGGCAATTTGTCCCACTTGCTTCTCCAAGTTGTCCACCCTCTTGTCTTGGATTTGCCTCTCTTTGTTTTGAGTTTGGACTTCCTGCGTCAAAGTAGTAAGTAATTGAAAAATCTTATCATTATCACTTGAATTACCTACATTGCTTTGGGCAGGTTGTGCTTGGGCTTGTGGTGGTGCCAACGGCTTTTGATAGAAACCCGGGGGTTGTTGCCTAAATCCGCTTTGTTGTTGACCTTGTTGGGGATCTCGCCATTTGAAATTCGGATGATCACGCCAACCGGGATTGTAAGTATTAGAAAACGGATCACCACGTGATTGGTATTGGTTGCCATATCCCACGGCATTGAGTGTCTCCCACCCTCCATTCTCGATCAATTGTGGGCACGTGTCCGTAGGGTGTCCTTGCATGGAGCATACTCCACAAGAAGCTACGGTTTTGACTTTTGGACCTTCCACCACCTGAGAAAGCAACGTAGTAAGGTTAGCCATTTGATTTTGAAGTTCGGTTATGGCACTTACCTCATTGACTTGGTGTTGCCGTGGGGGGTCTCTTTGTCCAAGTCCTTCATATTGTTGTGCATTTAGAGCACGGTTTGCAATTAGGGTCTTGGCTGCCATAGGAGTTTTATCCACCAATGCACCTCCCGCCGAAGCATCGAGCATTTGCCTTTCAATGGGAAGAAGGCCCTCATAGAAGTATTGAAGGAGAAGCTCCTCCTTCATTTGATGTTGAGGACATGATGCAACAAGGGCTTTAAAACGCTCATAGTATGCCGGAAAAGATTCTCCTTGACTTTGTTGGATTCCGCTAATTTTCTTCCTCAAGAGAATGACTCTTGAAGTAGGGAAAAACTTCTCCAAGAACGCTCTCTTCATGCTTTCCCAAGAAGTCACTGTCCCGAGTGCCAATTCATAAAGCCAATCCTTAGCCTTTTCCACAAGAGAGAATGGAAAAGCTTTCATCTTCAAAATATTCCCATCAACATTAATGGGTGTCATGCTTGAGCATACAACTTCAAACTCCTTCAAATGCTTGTTTGGATCTTCCATGGACAGCCCATGGTACTTAGGAATATGATGCAGCAAGCTTGACTTCAATTCAAACTCATCGGTCTTGCCTAGAGCCGCCCTAGGATATTGAATACATAGGGGTGCGGCATTGTCCAATCCCGAAGCGGAAAGCTCTTTGATTGTTCGGTTGTCTGCTGCCATGTCTACTTCACCCTCTGTTGTCTTGGGTTTCTCTTCTTCAGATTCAGAAACGGACTCGGAGCTTTCACTTGATTCGCTAGGTTCTGGGTTCTTTCTCTTTCGTCTCAATTCTCGCTCGAAATCGGCGTCAAAGACCGATATAGGTTCACGAATCAGATGAGAACTCCGAGTCATAAACTGGTACCTAAAACAAGAAACAAAACAAGATTAAGAATCTGGAATAAAATAAAAACAAAAGAAAATACAACAATCCAAGAGATTAGCAAAGTTGCTAATCCCCGGCAACGGCGCCAAAATTTGATGCGAGAATTATACGCGCACAAATTAAACCCTCTTTTTATCAATTGTAGTAAGTACGTAAGTAGGGATCGTTCTGGACCGGGGATTAGGAGGGATTGTTAACCACTTGGATTTGACTTCAAAAACGTAAAAACAAGTTTAAAACACTATACTAAACTCGAAGAATGCAAAACTAAAAGTAAGAAAGATTAAGACTAAAACTTAAACAAAATATGGGGGGGGGATTTAGGTTTGGACGAGATTAAACTAAAGTGGATAGATTGCAAAGAAAACAAATTGTAAATACGAAATTGACGGAAATGAATGGATGGGAAAGCTAGCTAAGGGGTTCATCTCCACACATGTTACACTTGCATAATAAAAAGATTTCTAATTGCTTTTCAATAAACCATGAATTCTCAACGCCCCGGGTTAATTAGGTCTGCTTAAATTAACCGTCAAGTTTTCCTTAAGTTAATGAATTGGATGATTGCATACGACAACCCAAAGCATTCCTCACAAGTTCCCTACATGAATTGCATAATAGAGATACAAGCAAGAATCATTAAGCATCATGAAAACTATAAGTGTTGACGAGGCATTCGTTACTATGATTGCATGAAACTTATGCCAAGAATTTGTTTAACGCGATTGTTTATAAGCAACCTCCACTACTTGTGAATATAAGTTCATAACTATTACGTGAAACTCACTTATATTCTAGCGTCAAATTCATGCATGAAAATTAAGCGTGCACTCTCAATAAACATACATAAATAGGTTATCAATCAAATAGTTAAACAAATTGAATTCACAACTTATGAAACGTAATTAGAAGTACTCAAATCATAATGCAAGCATAAACATATATTTCGAATCACCCCCTAGCTAAAGGGGAGTTTAGTTCCTCATACGTACAAGACAAAGAGAATTGAATTTAAACATTGAAATCGAGGAAAGGAAAGCACCTAAAAATTCCAACAACTCAAACTTGAATTGTATGAACGTTTAAGCACTCTTCTCCTCCTCTTTGTTGCGGCACAAGGTCTAAGCACGGGTTTTGGGATGTGTTTGTATGTGGAATGGATTGGAAATGGAGAAGATGGAGAAGGGGAAGTGTTTGTGTATTACAATGGAAAATGAGATGATTTGGTGAATGGAATGAATGGGTATTTATAGGAAGAGAATGGGTGTTAATGGATGTTTGTTTAAGGTATTTGGTGGATGGGAAAAGGTGTGGATGGTGGGAATTATGGTGGATGGATGGTTTAGTGGATGTAATTTAGGGTTTATTTAGGTGAGTGTGGATGCATGGTTTAGTGGATGTAAAGGATAATGGGATGGTGTGGAATTAAAAGCTAAAAAAATGGGATAATGGGCATTTAAGTGTGAATGGAATGGTGGGATGCACTAATGGAAATTATGGAATGGAATGGTGGGATGCACTAATTAGGAGGAAGAATTAGGGTGAAGGGCTTAATGCATGGATTTGGGCCAATTAGGGTGAAGGGCTTAATGCATGGATTTGGGCCTAAAATGCCCCCCCTTGCATGGCAAGGGAAGGAACTTGGGCTAAAGCCCACGGCATTGGTTGGAATTTGGGCTAGGGCATTCGTTTTGTGTCCTAAAGCGCCTACAAGGACTTCAAAGTGGCTAGAAAATACGGACGTTTAAGATTTAGGAAAGGTTACCAAAACGGGAAACTTAGGGTTAACTTTCCTAAAATAGGAAACCTTGTTTGAGTAGGATTCCTCGTTTTG
Organism: Pyrus x bretschneideri; assembly: GCF_019419815.1. Taxonomy (NCBI): domain Eukaryota; kingdom Viridiplantae; phylum Streptophyta; class Magnoliopsida; order Rosales; family Rosaceae; genus Pyrus; species Pyrus x bretschneideri. The sequence goes on from NW_025999457.1 coordinate 2,879,350, forward strand.
GTAAGAATTCATCGTTGGAGTAGGAATTCGTCGTTTCTTCAAGTCTTCAACTCATTCATTCCTCTTTCGCTCCAAAAAGCTCCACTTTGCATCTTCTTGCACACTTTGGCCTTATAATCTGAAAATACACAAAAGTGGCCTTAAACACTGAAATAGATAAGTAAACACAACATAAATGCACGAGAACAAGCTAATTAAGTCGCATGAATATGCTCCTATCAGGAGGAGGATCACGAAGGCTGAGATTGCAACAATGAGCACGAAACAATGGTGCAGAAAGTCCTTTAGTCAGAATATCAGCGAATTGCTCAGTAGAAGAGACAAACTGCATATGAAGTAACTGTTTAGCAACCCTTTCCCGAACAAAATGAATGTCAATCTCAATATGTTTGGTTCTTTGATGCATCACTGGATTGCTGGTAAGAGCAATGGCAGACAGATTATCACAGAACATTGTTGAAGGAGTTGAGATGGCAATCTGCAGAAATGCAAGAATCTGCTTTATCCAATCTATCTCAGTAGCTGTTGTAGCAAGAGCTCGATATTCTGCTTCAGTAGATGAGCGAGAAACTGTTTGTTGCTTCTTGGAAGACCACGATATGGGATTATGCCCTAAGAAAGCAACAAAACCAGTTGTGGAGCGTCTGTCATTGGGATCCCCTGCCCAGTCAGCGTCACTAAATGTATTCAGCTCCATCGCGCCTTTGACATATTGAAGACCAAATTGTTGAGTCCCTTTAAGATAGCGTAATATCCGTTTGACAGCCAAGCAATGAGATTCCATAGGGCAATGCATGAACTGACAGACTTGATGCACAGAAAATGCAATGTCAGGGCGTGTGAAAGTGAGATATTGTAAAGCACCCACGATGCTTCTGTATAAGGCAGGATTACCAAATGGTGTTCTATCATCCTTGAGGAGCCGATGATGAGGCAAGCAAGGAGTGGTACAAGGCTTTGACAGATGCATCTCTGTCCTTGTCAACAGATCATTAACATACTTATGCTGGGAAAGAAATAACCCTTCTGTCCTTTTTGTAATTTGAATACCAAGGAAATAATGGAGTGATCCCAGATCCTTTATATCAAACTCTGCTGCCAATGCAGCAATGACTGCTGGAATGCTAGTAGTTGCACTCCCTGTGATGATTATATCATCTACATAAAGAAGAAGGATGACAACCCCAGATTCAGTATGTTTGACAAACAAGGAAGGATCGGCATAAGTAGTTTGAAATCCCAGAGAAGGCAGAAAATTAGTAAACCTCTCATTCCATGCCCTTGGGGCTTGTTTGAGGCCATATAGAGATTTGTGCAGTTTGCAGACAGATGAGGAATAGATAGGATCCACAAAACCAGGAGGTTGGGCCATGTATACCTCTTCTTGCAGGATTCCATGCAGAAAAGCGTTTTTGACATCAAGCTGTCTTAAATCCCAACCAAACTGTGCAGCTAAAGCAAGAACAAGCCTCACTGTAGTAGGCTTAACTACAGGGCTGAATGTTTCACCATAGTCTATCCCTGCCTCTTGATTGAATCCCTTGGCCACAAGCCTAGCCTTATATCTTGAGATAGTGCCATTGGCATGCCTCTTGATCTTGAAAACCCACTTACACCCCACAAGATTTCGATTGGATGGTAAGGGAACCAAGGACCAAGTGTGCTGGGAATGTAAGGCTTGAATTTCCTCCTCCATAGCTTTAACCCATACAGGAGATTTCAGAGCAGATTTGTAAGACACTGGTTCAATCTGTGATAAATCCACTTCTGTAGGCTCAGAGACCAAAGCAAGAAATGCTTTCTTCTTGACAATGCCACTCTTTGATCTTGTTTGCATAGGATGGAGGTTTAATGGAGGAATAGGCAGAATGACTTGTAAATAGTCTGAGGGACACTCAGGAGCCATAGGGATAGCAGAGGAAGTACACTGAGGTGAAGTGCCAGTAATGGGGTAGCTTGTGTCTTGTGGTGATGGGGACTGAGATGCATCCAGTGGATATGTAGACTGGAGAGGTCTGGCATTAGCAGAGTTAGGGGTAGCCCGAGGACTAGACACAGAAGAGGGGAATGGTGCTCCAACAATAGTGTTGTTATTAGTAATAGACACTGAAGTTACTGGAAGTGGAGAACTAGACCTCGGGAAATGGGGAAATGACTTAGAGACAAAAGATGAATATGGGAAATCACACTCAGCAAATAGCACATGCCTAGAAATGTAAGATCGCTTGGAGGTAATATCAAAACAAATATAGCCCTTGTACTTAAAGGCATATCCCAGAAAAATGCATAAGTTGGTTTTAGGTTGCAGTTTGTTCTTAGTATAAGGTTTTAAGAGGGGGAAACATGCACAACCAAAAATCTTTAGGTGTTGAACATCTGGAACCATATGAAAAAGAACCTCAAATGGGGATTGGTTATTTAGAGTTGATGAAGGCATCCTGTTGATAAGGTAGACTGCAGTTTGACAAGCAAAAGACCAGAAAAATGCAGGTAGGGATGCAGTTTGTAACAATGTGATTGAGGTTTCAACAATATGTCTATGCTTTCTTTCTGCCAGGCCATTTTGCTCTGGAGTATAAGGACATGAAATGTGATGAGTGATTCCCTTGGCTATCAAAAAAGATTGAAACACAGTACTTGTATACTCCCCACCCCCATCACTTTGTAAAGTTTTAATACTGACTGCAAAGTGATTAAAGATGAATTGATATAACCGAAGAAACACAGAACATACTTCACTTTTATTATGCAAGGGAAACAGCCAACAATATCTAGTGCATTCATCAATGAATGTCACATAGTATTTGTATCCATCAATAGAGGTACAGGGAGCAGGGCCCCAGACATCACTATGCAGTATTTCAAAGGGAATTACAGATTTTGACACAGATGGGGAAAAAGGTAACTTGCTGAATTTGCCTTGTAAGCAAGAGTGACACAAAGAAGGGAATACATCAGAAGAAACGGAAATATTTGATTTTCTAAGCATAGTGGAGACAATAGAATTGGAGGGGTGACCTAGTCTGCTATGCCAGAAACTGGAATGCACTTGCTGTCCAAGAAATGCAGCTTTAAATCCTTGTGGCTGAAGCACAGCTGGTCTGGAAATTGGTATTGGATATAACCCATTACTGCACTTCCCCTTGTACAGAGTCCTCCCTGTGGCTTTGTCCTGAATCCAGAAATAAAAAGCATCAAAAGTTAGCCAACAATTGTTATCAAGACAGAGTCTGTGCACAGATAACAGATTCTGAGTAATTCTCGGAACATATAACACTGAATTAAGCTTCAACTGTTGAGTAGGTGTATGAATGACAGATGAACCAGTATGTGAAATTGATAAACCTGCACCATTGGCAGTTTGAATGGTCTCTGTGGATGGGAAAGGCGTAGCCAAGGAAAGATTCTGCAAGTCTGCAGTGAGATGATTTGTTGCCCCTGAATCTGTAAGCCAAAACTGCTGAGAAGAAGCATTTGATGGTGGAGTGGATAATGAGGAGTTGACATGCATGGCAGACATTTGAGGGGTGGTACCAGGCATATTTGCATTACGAAAATGGCAGAATTGAGCAGTATGGTTCTTTTTACCACAAATCTGGCACCCTTCAGTTATAACAACCTCAGTATTCCGAAATCGACATGTATCAGCAAGATGACCAAGTTTTCCACATATTTGACAGGCTGATTGTGAGGGAGATGCACCAAGAATACCAGAAACAGAAGTAGTGTAGACATTTCGAAAGTTCCCAGATCGAGAATTAGAATTGTAGTTAAATTTACCTCTGCCCTTATGCTTGTTGTAATTGTTCTTGAAGTAGGTATGTGGAGGATTGGTTCCAGAAAACCCCGAAGACTGAGTGCTCGAATACCCTTGACTCAAATTTGCAGGACTCTCTTGATGAGAACTACCAGTATACCCGTTGGATGAAAAAGACAAGTTCTTGGACCCAGACTCAGAATTCTTGGCCATCATTGCAGAAAGGAATAGGGTAACAGCAGTATTCTCAACCATTGCTTCTTCAGCAAGCAACTGAGATCTCAAGTCTTTGAGAGAAATGACACTGTCTCGACCTCGAATGATAGATCTGATAGTATTATATTCCCCTGACAAGCCATTGAGAGTTAAGATGACAATATCATCATCTTCGAAATACACTCCTGCAGCAGTCAAATAATCGCGAGCTTCCTTAATGCGCTGCAAGTATTGGGATATGGAATCAGGGCCTTTCTTGATATTCTGTAACTTAGACTTCATTTGGAATATGGTGGCACGAGAAACAATAGAGAATTGTTCCTTAAGTCGAATCCACAGTTCTCGAGCACTTGTACTGCCAATAACACAGGATACAGCCGATGGGGAAAGTGTGACAGTGATGAGCTGCATCAAGGCACTGTCATGCATTTTCCAGACTTTGTATTCATCTGTATCAGCTCTGGATGAAGAATCCCCTGAATCAACATCAGACTCCCCAGACCCCGAGGATAAAAATCGTGCAGGACAGGGAAGAGAACCATCCAAGAACCCCATAATTCCATGGCCTTCAAGGAGCAATTGCATCTGAAAGTGCCAGGTGAGATAATTGGACTCATCAAGTTTGACAGTAACCGATGTAGGAACAGTAGAAATAAGAGAGGTGATTGGCGATTGCACAATTTGTAGTTGAGTGGCAGTCACCATTGCAGCTTGTAAAGGAAGAAGTTCACACAGGAAATATATCAAACACTTGGCGGGCACGATTGTAAAGAGGAACAATCGCGAGATATGGAAACTTGTAGAGGCCCAAAACCAAAGAGAAACACACAACACAATACCAGAGAAGAAGAAGAAGAAGAACTAGAGCAGCGGAAGGAAGAATCCAAGATCGAGAGAACCGTGCAAGCAAGAATTGCTCAACCGGCGAATGATACCATGTAACGCAACATACTATATTGCAGAGATGTATTGATGCAGAAAGATTACTAAGGTTTTAGAGAAAGAAGGAAGAAATAGAGAGAGAAAGAGAAATGTATTATTGTAATGTTTTTTCTATATCTTTCAATTACATTCACTACATTTGTTATATACTAACAGTACAAGCTTGTTCACTAAGGTTTGTTATAACTGTCTTAACCTCCTTATAACAAACCTGCTAATCCATTGACACATGGCACACTATCTAACCATTCATTGTATATTGTTAACAAAGGCAGCAAGCGGCAATATTTTAAGACATTGGATGCTTTTCTTTTGATAGTAGTGGCGGTGGTGTCCTCAAGGTTTAGAGTGGGTTATAATGTCACATGGTGAATTATTCTTTTTTATGAAACAGGAACATCAAAATAATGATGTAATTAATCTCTTACGTTTTATCATATCATAAAATTAAAATACGATGCAAGGATATATTTAAAACACACCGCTCTACCTCTTCGGTGCAATGTAAACTTCCCTAAAAGAAGCTACAAAGAAATTCCCATGCAAAAACTGTACACTTCCCAATTCTTGTTCAAGAGAAAAAGCTGAAAGGAACATATTATGAAACCTTAATTTTTAGCAAGTCATTAATCACACGTACTACCAAAGTGAAAGGACAAATTGTTTTTATTTTTATTTTTTAATAAAGGATATTATATACATTAAGTGAGAAGAATGATGAGTTTAGTCTTACAATATGTTAGTAATGATGTGATTTAAATTCGTCTTTGACTAGAATAGAACCTAATAATTCTCACTTACAAATAAATATGAATATCATTAGATTGTAGTACTAATGTTGCAAGGACAAATTGTTTTCCACAAGAAAAAGGGTGGGAGACCAACTAATGAGAAAATTTCCAGGAAGATTCCATGTTGGGACGTGTTATCTTTCATCACCTTTTCTCTCCTTACCAAAGAGATTGGGTGCAATATTTCTAAGCAAGTTCCCAACTTTCTTCTAAGAAAATATTTCTTAGAAATATCAAGGAAATTCCCATGCAAGAGTTGTACACTTTCCAATATTTGTTAAAGAGAAAAAGCTGAAGGGAAACATATTATGAAACCTTAATTTATTAGCAAGCCATCAATCACATGCACTACCAAAGTGAAAGGAGAATTCTTTTTTTTATTTTTTTTTATTTTTAATAAACGATATTATCTACACTAAAAATTAAGAAATGTGATTAAACTTACAATAGGTTAGCAATAATATGGTTTAAATTCGTTTTTGACGAGAATAAAAAAGTTCTCACTGATAAATGAAGATGAATACTATAATATCGTAATGCTAATGTCGCAAGGACAAATTGTTTTCCACAAAAAAAAGGTGGGAGACCGCCTATGGGAAAATTTCCGGGAAGATTCCTTGTAGGTACGTGTTATATTTCTTTACCTTTTCTCTCCTCACCAAAGTCATTGGGTGCAGTATTTCTGAGTAAGTTCCCAACTTTCTTCTAAGAAAAGATTTCATGTCTCTTTGTAACTTTTCTCATTGGGTGCAATATTTCATCCACTATGAAACTTTTCTCATCCTTTTTGGGACCGTTCTGCAGTGCCTGAGCGAGCAGGTCGAAGAACTCTTTGATCCAGTATAGCCCTGACTCAAGGGCTCACCAAATTTATTCCCAGTCAGGTGCAATTGATAAGTGTTTTCAATTGTGGTATGAAATCTGAAGCCTAAGTAGCATTTGAAACAAATTTAATCCAAACTATTTTATGACATATTGAATCATCAAGAGCGGATTCATGTACCCGTCCTTATACAGAACTTAAATACGAGTTTGTTTGCCTTTCAACATTTATTCAGAAATTTGGAAAAATAATCGAATAATATTTAAATTAGATGATCAAACCAAGAAAGTAAATCAAGGGAATCGGTGGTCGTCTTAAGCACTAACAATTTACTAGTTATAAAATTAAGGGAATCGGTGGTCGTTTGTCTGCGACTCAATACCAGAAGCTGAATTGTGTCATTGTTTTAACAAAGTTGATTAACAATGCAATAAAAAAAAAATAATTAACCATTGAGATTGATCCAAATCATGTATATTGACATGCAATGCATTAGGTGTTGGTAAAGGAGCCTTACATGTGTCCAGAGTTTTTGACATTTCTCGGTCGGCCATCTTGATGTTGATGACCTCTAACTAAAGCCAAACCTCAGTAGTTTTAAAAAGAGTGGACGGCTAAAGATAACACCGTGCATGATGCTGTTGCATACGAATTAACTTCATTATTTGCAAGCAAGAGCAATAGTTGGAATAACTCAAATTTGATGGCTACATTCAGTTGGGTGAGGGTTGGGAGGAGGGTCCTCTACAATATTTCAGACTGAATATAATTTGTCACTTCTAACTTTCAATCCAACAATTATCGACAATTGTCGCAAGAGGTTGATCAACATTGCTCCTAGTCCTCAAGACCTACAACAAAAGTAAGCATGGAAGCATAAGCAAGAGGTCTTCAAAGAACTTTTGTGTAATAAAACTTCTTAGTGGCATTTGATTGGTTTCTAAGGTAAAGTTTCACTTAATCGTTCATCTATTTTATCTTCTTTCTTCAACCGGTCATATCTGACCTATAGTTGGTAGCAATATGAAAAAAATATTTTGTCACTTCTAACTCTAGATTCTATTCAACATTTAATACAAGAGGCTGGTCAACATGGCTCTAGTCCTCAAGATCTACAGCAGAAGTAAGCAGGTAAGCAAAAGAAGAGGTCTTCAAAGAACTTTTGTGTGATAAAGCTTCTAGGTCGCATTTCATTGGTCTCTAAGACAAAGTTTCGCTTAATCGTTCATCGACTTTATTTTCTTTCTTCAATTGGTTATATCTGATTCGTAGCTAGTAGCGACATGAGGAAATATTTTGTCACTTTTGACTTTCTATATTCAATTCAACAGTTGTCATAAGACATTGTTGGTCTACATTGCCTCTAGTCCTCAAAGATCTAAATTGATGTTTACTGCTCTCTACTAAACCCCTCCATTGTATTTCCTTATTATCGTTACGATGTAGTGCAAATGCAGTATTCCTTGAGCCTTACTCTACCTTTAGAGTACTTTCGGACCTAATTTGACCAACTTAGAGCTAGGAAAACGGAATCGACCCTTTGAGCCTAAACATTAAAACATTGGCCCTACTTACGTGACAATTTCACTTAGAGTTAGGCTGCGACTCTTATCAAGGTTCGTTCATAAACACGATATGCAACATTGGATCTATATAACTCTCAATTCAATATTTACTTATCAGAAATGAGAAAAGGAAGGAATAAAAGAACTTAAAAATATAAAAAAGTGAGGAAAGAGAATCGGATCAACTAGCCCCCCTAGTTGATGCTTCCTTACCTTCAGGTCTTTGATAACGAATTTAAAAGAAAACTACCATTCTTCCCATTTCTTACGAGTTAGTAAATACGAGAGAAGATTTAGATAATTACATTCGGCAGCTGCTAAATTACCTCAGAAATAGACAACCACTTCCAAAATCATTTTTGTCACTACTAATATAGTTTAGTGACAATTCTCTTCAATTTAATTCAAATCCTTTAATGTAAAACATTGTTGTAAATGGGCCGAGATCCATTTGCAACCCATATCTCCAAGTCCCCGTTACCTTTCTTCCATTGGAATTTGCAGCCCATTTTCCCGCGATCCGGCATCTCCGATCTTCGTCGTTACGTTTTCATCTTCTTTTATCACCTTCCAAGTTCTAACAATGGCTTCCTGAATCCGATGCTGGAGCTCCATCGCCACAACCGTCAACCCCAAAGATCACATCATGAAGCTTGCTCCTTCCATCCTCTTCCTCTCTCTCAGCTTCTCCTCTTTTCTTAGTCCTGCCACTGCTAGAGGCGGCCTTCACAGTTCCTACCATCCAGGTCCCCATCTCCTTATCTGTCATATATATATAGATGTACATATTTGTATGCATTTTATATGTATGTGTGTGAATTTAGTTCTTTGGGAATTGGAAAACTGAGATTACAAGAACAAGTAGTAATTTGAAAAATTTTCCTTTGATTTCTCAGGTGCCAAACGGTAGTTAATTGTGATCAGATAGATTATCACGCCTGTTGCTTTCTTAAAATCTTTACAGTTAAGGTGGGTTAGCGCTACTAGAAAAGGAAACTAAATCTTTAAGCATCAAGAATTTAGCTAATTGTAAATTAAATGTTGATAGGTTTCGAATTTGGTCCTCGCGCTGGTTCCAGCAGGCAATTGTTTGAAGTTAATGAGTCTCAGACGCGGCATTTATCACTAACGTTGAAGTTTAGTAGCTTAACATGAATTATGTAATCTAACTTGATATAATTATGTGTTTACTGAAATTGTGAAAAATTGTGACAGTCTTGATGTGGCTCAAGGTCAAGGGTACATGACTAACTTTGACCTGGAACGGGCTATTAAGGCGTTCAGCCAAAGATGCAGTAACATTTCTAGGGTTTACAGGTGATTACGTGGGCTTGTGCATTTTTAACATTTACCAGATTATAAGTTTACCACTCGTTAGTATATGAAATAAAACAATGGTATTTGTTAGTAGTAGTTTGATAGTTTGAGCTGGATAAGTGCAGGATTTTTACTGTAGAATTTTTGTTTGTGCATCTCATGATGATTATGCTGATTTAATCTCATGAATATTAATTTATCCAAATTGTATCCAAGCTGCTATTTGGTAAAAACTTTTGAATCCTGAAATTTTAATCCGTCCTATATACAATCAATTTTTTGGAACATGGCAGGATTTTTGAAGGAAAACGCAGTAGTGTCCCCCCTTCCTCTCTGTATATAATAACGTAGAAATTATATTTGTTCCATAACCCCGAAAAAGTTATTATTCAAAAGAACAGGAATCTGCTTTGACTCTGTCGAGATTAGCACAAATTAGTCCTTGCAGCTGGTTGAAACTGAATTTAACCATAGAGCTGTGTAATAAGGATGCAGACACCAGTATCTGAAATCTTTTTGCAACAATAACGCTGAATAAGGGTCAGAAACTTAAATATAGGAAGTTTACATTGATTGCCCATCAGTGGAAGTTAAAAAAGTGCGACACCTTTGAATCCAGAAGGGTGCAGTACCTATTTACCACCAATTTGAGTTGATTCTGGTATTGGAGATATTCCATCTGCAGTCTTTATAAAAGTTTTATTCATTCCGCTAGTTCAATTATGTTACTTGTCCTTGAGAAAGGACAGACTCTATCAATTGTATGTGTTTTGATGGCAGTTTTAGTCACAATTTTTTGTTACTTTTTCTCTGATCTTGTATGGAAACAAATGAAGGAAACTACTATGAGCCACTTATGACCACAAGAAACTTATAATGAAACTGAGAAGCTGTAGTATGAAAAAGATTATAACTTATTAGTACATGCCAAAAGCTCGAAGTGTAGTATTTCGTGTTTACTGTTGAAAAATGAAGTCATGAATTTCACTTTTTGTGGAAAAAGTTTTACGTACTACCCGGATTTCAGTTTATTGAGTGTTTGTATAGGTGACAGTGTAGTATTTTAGTATTCGGTGTGCTACATGAAAGCTTTCTTTTGTTTCTTTTCCATTCCCCTGAATGTAAATCGATTGTTACTTATTTATGCAATTTCAAGTGATAGTTTGAACATTTTTAAAAAAAATATGCTGGGTGCAGCAGTGCATTGGAAATGTGCATGGAGATGAACCTGTAGGCTCTGAGCTCCTAATTCTACTTGCAAATTGGATATGTCTAATTATTGTTCTGTAAGTAGTTGAACTACTCCATATATAGTCAATTGGTTTTATGGTGGAACCTTAATTTCTTCATAGTATTAGAGCAGGTTGTCCCACGTGTGAAGTCAAACGGTCAAACGGTCACATGCGCTCAATGTCACCCCGTTGTGTTATCCACGTGTTAGATTTGAAAATTCGTCACACGTAAAGGGACGTGTTGAGAATGAGTCATACATTGATGGGAGGAAGAACCTTGCATGAACTAATAAGTAGTTAGGCTACTCTCTATATAGCCAATTGATTTTATGGTGAAATCCCAATTTCTTCATAAACAATTGTAATCCAAACCATTTGATGACATATTGAATCATCAAGAGCATGATTCATGTACCCTTCTGTGTACAGAAACTTGATAGGATTGACTTGTTCTCAGCACAATTCACAAACACAATGCATAATGATGATCCTTGTTTAACAACCACACATTGTTTAACCAATTCTCTCTCGATATGTTCCTCAAAAAATCTAATTCATGCCATTCCTGTCTATTTATCCTATATGTTCCTGTTCCATTCTTCCAAGTGAATCAGCACTTCTGCAATATTACCTCTCGACTAGTTTGTTTGCCTTCCAACATTTATTTGGAAATTTGGATAATAACCAAATAATCTTTAAATTACATGATTAAACCAAGAAAGTAAACAAATGAGCTTATTTTTATCTACACCTTCGATTTTAATCTCATTTTATTCCCTGTAACTCAAAAATCGCCACCTCACTCCCTTAGATTCATAGTTTGCTCTATTTTGCCCCTTGCAAACTTGATTTTTATCCCCTGAAACTCGACATAAGAAGTTGGTCAACATTGCCTCTAGTCCTCATGACCAAAATTGATGTTCACTGCGCCACAAGGCTCTCACCTAAACACCTCCATTGTATTTCCTGATTATTGTTATAATGTTGTCAACACGATGTATTCCTTGAGCCTTACTTTACCTTCAGAGTACTTTCATACCTAGTTGGACCAACCGAGAAAACGAAATAGACCCTTCGGTGAGCTTATGCATGAAAACATTGGAACTACACATGTGACAATTTCACTCATGATTAAGTTGTGACTCCTACCAAGACTCGTTCATAAACATGATTTGCAATATTGGATCCATATAACTCTTAATTCAATGTTTACTTATCTTAAATGAGAAAATAAAGGAATGAAATAACTTTTTGAGGACATCGATATATTTTTACACTAAGGAGAGGGGAAGTTCAACTAAACACAATGGGTAACCTAATTTGGTATGGAATTTGATTCGCCATCCACGAGATTCGAACCTAAGACCTCTCACTTCCAAGTGAAGAGGAATACCACCAGACCGTAGTACCGAATGACAAGGAATGAAATAACTTAGAAATATGAAAAGTAAGAAAAGAGAACCAGATCAAATGGCCCCCTACTTGATATGCTTCCTAATTTTTGGGTATTTTAAACGAAAAATTATTTTTTCAATTTCTTGCAGATTAGTAAATACAGGAGAAAATTTATATAAATTACATTTGGCATCTGGTAAATCCACTCTGAAATAGACAACTACTTCCAAAATCAATTTTCACTACTAATATAGTTAGTGACATTTCTACTCAATTTAATTCAAACCCTATAATGTAAAATATTGTTGTATCGGTTCGAACGGTTCATCCGGTTAGGTTTGTAGGCTTATTTAGGCCCAAACAAAAGTTGTTTAACAAATGGGCTGAGATCCATTTGCAACCCATACCACGAAGTCCCCGTTTCTTTGTTCCGATTGGAAATTGCAGCCCATTTTCCGGCGATCCAGCATCTCCGATCTTCGTCTTTACGTTTTCATCTTCCTTAACTCCTTCCGAGTTCCAACAATGGCTTCCTGAATCCAGCTCCATCGTCTCCATAGTCAACCTCAAAGATCCCAGAATGGAGCTTGCTCTTTCCATCCTCTTCCTTTCTCTCAACTTCTCCTCTTTTCTTCGTCCTGCTACTGCTAGAGGCGGCCTTCATACTTCCTACCCTCCAGGTCCCCATCTTCTCATCTGTGCTATATATATATATATATATGTATATTAGTATGCATTTTATATTATGCGTTCATTTAGTTTCTTGGTTGTTTTTGGAAGTTGAAAAACTGAGATTACAAGAACCGGAAGTAAATTAAAATATTGTAGTATTTAGTACTTACCAAGCAAAGAGCGATTGCATTAGTGCTTGTCAGCTTGTACTCTGGAGACTTTTAGGAAGAAAGGTTTTTGTAAATTGATTCATCCACATTCATTTTTTTCGCTCATCCAAATTGTTTAACTCAAAAGATACATAGTGTTCATAGGTTTTAATGCTAATGGATTCCTTGATTCGGATGCGGAGAAATTAGTTATTACCAATTCTTTTGTTGTTCACAGGTTGCCCTTTTTGCAAATTATCCATAAAAGTTCTGCACTGAACCATGCTGATTGATAGCTTGATACTAGGGTCTTACTTTCATTCATGGAAAAAGCAAACGATTTGTTTGTTGAACATTTGTCCAGAATAATTTCATTCATTTCCATTAGACTTCTTCCGGCTGTACGTTGGCTTCAGTGTGAGTGTACGTTTTGATCATTATTCAATTTTACCTATGATGCCCAATGTGTTCAGGTTTCTAAATGTTTCTGTTATAGTGTGAAACAAGCATGGTGATGTCAATAGTAGGTCTTAAAGTGTTACTCTAATGTTATGAACATTGCCAATTACTTCTAATATGATTATGGATTTTCGGATGGTGCCTAACAATTATCCCAGAATTTATGCCAACGCTTATTCATTTTTATTTTGCACATATGCTCTTGTCTTTTGATCGAAATTAAATTACAGGAAAGATTATTTGCATGTCCAGACGACGAGACATTCCGGTTCTTACCAAGTGTATATAGTCACTCTCACCACAATATGTCATTGCGCAAGGAATTTGAGGGAGGGATTACGAATCGAGCTTTCTGGTATGATGGCTTGAAACATTACAACTTATTATAGGTATATTTTCCTTCTGTTTGATATTCATCTATTGTTTCTTAAGACACCTGTTGTAGGTACCCTATATATGGAGGCATGCAAGATTGGAACTACAAAAATGGTGGCTGTTTTGAATTGACTTTGGAGATTAGTGATAACAAATGGCCTACTGCTAACGAGGTCAGGCATCAGTTAGGGCGAGTGTGTGCAACCTTTAAATATAAAACGACATTCTTTAGCCAAGTTTATCATGTATATGGGGATACGGTTGCGCCCTTGGTGTAGCTATAGGTCCAATGGACCTCAGGGGGGGTGGGGACGGAACTTTGCATGGTACTAGCTGTTCATATTGTGAATGGCAATATAAAACCACGAATTGTCAATCCATAGTTTGCCTTGCCTTAATTTTTGCATATTGTGAATGGCAATATAAAAGTATTTAAGGATACAGAGAATGCCTGATCCATCCAAAATTTATATAACATATCTAATGTAGCTCTTTAGTGTTATACCCTACTTTTCTTTGTAATTTATGGCAATTTTAGGTTACTTCATTCTTAGATTTTGGTCTTTTCCTGTGTTGAACGTTTTCCCTCATTGCCCTTATTTTATCTCATCTTACTAATCTATGTGGATGATAAACTGAGGCTTCTGTATATGCTTGGGTAAAAACTTAATCTCGTGGAGTTCGAAGAAACAAAAAACAGTTTCCAGGTCTAGCACTGAAGCTGAATATCGGCAGCTTGCATACACTGCCGCTGAGTTGCCTTGGTTATGTTCGTTGTTTAGGGACGTACATTAGAATCTCCTAAGATAACAGATTTGGTGTGATAATCCATTGCCTTAGCATCCAATCCAGTTTTCCACTCAAGAACCAAGCACTTAGAAGTTGATTATCATTATGTCAGGGAGAAGGTGATTAGAGGTGAGCTACTATCTGTCAGCTTGCCGGGGGATGTTAGACCAAGTCAGACTTCTAGTTTCCAGTCATACTCTCAGGTTTGTTATCTGTGTGATTCATCCTTATCTCAACAGAAGTTAAATTTCATAAACTACCGTGTAAATAGGGTTTTGAAAGGGTACGCAAATTCAGCTGAAAACCTACCGTTCTAAGTTTCAGGAAAAATACTCTCAATGCTTAGTTTTTGCATCACCAAAGCCAAGTTTTAATCAAAGCAAAGTTGTTGAGCAAAAAGTGTTGTTTCCTTAGCAACGTTTCTGTTTCTGGACTACAAGTTTGCATTGGTTACAAAATCAGACAGAAACAAATCAATTTCTGCCAGAGTAAAGAAGTTTGAATTCAATCCCTGGTGTACATGTTAATGCTAATGGCGTCTTCAGAAAATGAACCTTAAGATTTGGACTGACAGAGCGGCCCCCATGGCGTTGCGAGTTTCCAAGGTACTCACTTGCTGCATTAGGCAAGATGATCAGATTGTTAATCAATCTTCTTAATGCCCAAGTAATCTGCAAAAGTGTTTATACATCAACATTCTTATCCACTCTGCCCTTTCAGTAAATAAAGCCATCTTAATATATAGCTCGAGAGATCGATTACATTGACTAAGATGTCTAAACAAAAAATAATTTTGATGACAATCATGCTGAAGTGATGAATCGATGGTTACTTACTTGCATTTTTTGTGACATGGTGACTAGTTACAACGCCTTTTGCAAATTTGTTCTGTGTCGTTGAAGCTAGCACTTCCGGGTCCACTTAGAGCTGCCTCGTCACGATATTCGCATGTTCGTTTCAGTAGTTTTTGGTTGAGTTCTTTCAAATCTTGCTCGTACACCAAACAAGCCCCACACTTCTTCACCATATTCAAGTTTGCTTTTAGTTCTCTCCAACCACCATCAAAAAAGACAATTCTGAATAAAACCTGTACTTGATGACAATCTTCACGAGGCAAACAATATTGACTAGGAAAATAAAATAACCAAAGGTTTTCTGACACAAGAGACGGTAATAATGAGGTAGACGGTAATAATAAGGCAGCAAAAGGGTATTCTGGGCCAAGTATTTCAGGGCTAAGTTTCACTGAACAGTGAAATCTGAAAGGACCATGAGGAAGCTCCACATTTTGTAAAGGGTATTGAAAAACAACACACAAGGCAATCCCAAGCCAGTTGGTACATGATGGTGGAGGAAGCACCACATTTATTGAATGTTCCACACTCTGATTATTGAACCACTTTGGAATTTCACTTCCAGGGATTACAATTTTCGATCCCTGTAGCAGAAGAAAGATCAATTATTTAGAGAGAGAGAGAGAGAGAGAGAGAGAGAGTACCTGAATGACAGATTTCAGAAAGCTATTAATCAAGTCTTCATCTGCAACCAATGCAATGCAATTCCGGCAAGTGACACTAGCATCATACAAATTGAATGCACCTGACAAACTTCGTAAGGAAGTGCAATTGTCCAGGTCTACCCTTAATCCTCTGTTTGATGGAAGAGGTGGCAATTTTTGAAGGCTTTTACACCCCTCCAGATGAAGATCCCTAAGCTTAGAAAGGTGTCTAATGCTTTCAGGTAGACTGACGAAATTATTTCTGCTGAGAGACAATGTTATCAATAAGGACAAGCAGCCAATATCATCAGGGATATCCCCCTCCTGGAGATTACAATCGTATAGATCTAAGTACTCCAAAGAGCATAAACGATTTAGAGAAGACAACACCAAACGCCAACAAGGAGGAGGATCAGGCCGACTCTTTTCAAGTCCAAATAAGCGGCGAAGGCCCCACCCATCCCTTGCTTTACCATCTGATCCACAAGTGGCTTTAACATTATTCATCCAAACCATGTCATAATTTCTCGTAAATGTTAGACCTGTGAGTTTTTTCATACCCACAAACGGCTTTGTCATAGTGGGTCCCACTCTAAGCCGCCATAAGTGATCCATGTCTCCTGGGAGTTTGTCAATCTTGGAGCATCCAGTCACATCGAGCTCTGCAAGAGACTTCAAATTACAAATAGCCCTTGGAAGGTACAAGAGATTTTTGCAATTCCATAGAAGCAAATACCTAAGGCCAACCGCATGTCCAATTGATGAAGGTATTTTCTCGATCGCAGTCTTGCTTAACTTGAGGAAGTATAAATTCTTCATCTGCTCCCCAAATTCTGGAATCGTTTTCACATTTGAGCAGCCATCAAGATCGAAAATTCCAAGAGAATCCATTTCAACCTTACTTGGGAGGCTCTTAATGCTTTTACAGCCATCAAGTTGCAAAACTTTAAGTCTTTTGAGGACTGCAATAGACGGATGTATCTCAACTAAATTCTTACAAGCGGAAAGATACAACTCCTCAAGATTCGGAAGACCACTGAAATCTAGGGTACTCTTCAATTTATTGGAGTTGCTAAGATCGATATGTTTCAAGTTGGGCAAGTCCTGTACAACACCACCGATAAGGTTCATATCATATACTTAGCTTCCACAACCTTAAAGTTTATTCAAAATAATAAATAAATAAATATATGATTATTTTGTAAATTAAATAGCATTTATTCTCAATGAATATGGAATAAATTTGGAACTTTGGGATTGTACAATAAAAAAATGTCAAGGGTTCCTTGTTTTTAAAACTCAAGAAAAATTAAATAACATGTCTATTATTTTTTAAAATAATGTGTTAAAATATCATTGGACAAACTCAAAATGTGAGTATTGACTAGTGAGTAACCAATATTATCTTTTGTTCATAACTACTCTTACCACTTTTCCCCCCAAAAAACGAACAAGATTGCTCTTACGCATCTCAAGTTTACCAAGCAAGTGCGGGCGAAAGCTTGTTGGAAGAAAATTAGAAGGATACCAACTCCAATTTATAATTCTCAAGGAACATGGAAGAGATTTGGGGCCTGAAGAAAAGATCAAATTATTGAATTCCAAAAACCTCAGTCTCTCCATCTTAGAGAAGGCTTCACAATTCCACTGGGGCACCTCTTCTATGTTGGACAAGCGTAAGGATATGGCTTCAATTGCTGCCGTTCCCTAACAATTAAGAAAAAAAGGACAAATTAATTTCACATTCAAGTCTAATATAATTTCAAAAGAAATCAATATCTTCTTCCAAACTTGGTATTTAACTTCTTACCTTATTCTTCCTAAATATCTGATCGATGTCATCGTAAAGCCACAACCTAGTGCGCTGACCAGGCTCTTTAGACTCTCGACGAACAATTTCACGTGCCATATCTTGTATCAAGTCATGCATCCATATACATTCGCTGCGATCTTGATAGAGGAGAGATCTCTCAATTAGTACATCTATCATAGTACTACTAGAAATTCCAAAAGAAATATCTAGTGTTTCAATTACTTTCTTTCTGTACTTCCCTTTGTGGAGACATGCAACCTCAAGAAAAATGCTCTTCTCCATCTCTTCTAGTTCATCATAACTTATTTTAAGTTTATGAATAATTTCTGTATTAGGAATTTTTGATAGATTATCCCGTGTACTATTCCAAAAATCTAGCCCTCTCTTAAACAATGCCGACCCAAAAGTTTTAAGAGCTAATGGAAGGCCTCCAGCATATTTAATGAAACACTCAGACAGTTCCAAAAACCCATCCTCGGGCATATTTTTCTTAAAGGCATGCAGGCTAAACAGTGCAAGAGCCTCATCATCATTTAACACCTCAACATTATGACATAATGTTATGCCATGCTCGACTAGCAGACGTTCATTTCTAGTTGTAATGATAATTCTGCTTCCCATGCCAAACCAATCTTCCTTTCCAGCTAGTACTTGTAGTTGGTTTATGTGATCCACATCATCAAGTACAAGAAGAACCTTTTTGTTGTGTAAGCACTTCTTAATGAAAATGATTCCGTGCTCTTCATCCCAAATTTCTTCGATCTTTTCCCTCAACACCGGGAAAAGAAGTCTTTTTTGAAGATCAACGTTAGAAACCTCTCTAACGTTGCCGAGAAAGCAGTGAACTTCAAAATGATGGAAGATTCTATCATAAACAAGCTTAGCAAGGGTTGTCTTACCAATGCCACCCATCCCCGTTATCCCTATAAAGCGAACATCATTGACATCATGAGCTAACAACGAACTTAGTTGCTCAAGCCCAAAATTAACCCCAACCAACTCCTGTGGGGAATCTAACAATGGGAATGTAGCTTGTACTTTCCTCCACACACTTTTGACGAGTTGTTGTATAATCTCACTTTCACTCCTACATGGTATGAAATAACCAATAAAAAAAAACATAAATGAAGCATCCAATTTTGACTCTACTAAGACATGGGAAATTAAAGTTGTTCATGCATACTTACTTAGATTCCTTCGAGTGCCAACCACAAATTTTGGACACTTTTTTTAGATCAGCTTTCCATTGGACCACCTTCTCTTTATCTTCGGTACTGCTCGAATTTTGTTCATGCTTCGTAAAGGCTTCGGCAAAACATCCCCGTTGATTTCCGACGTCAGATGGATCTGTCTGATAAAAGACCGGCAGAACTGAGTTCCTGGATTCCATGCATCGAAGAATGGCTGTAAGTTCGTCCAAGCACCATTTGGAAGAAGCATAGTTCGGTGAGAGAACAACAATTGCAATATGCGATTCTTTGATCGCACTTGGGAGCTCAAGATGAATACTTGTTCCTCCTTCAAGCTCTCGATCGTCCATGAAAGTCGTAATTCCTTGGCACTTGGACAATTCATGGTGTAAATGGGATACAAAGCCCCTGCGGGTGTCTACACCCCTGAAACTCAAAAACACATCATACTTCCATAAAGAAGCTGATTCATTCAAAAGAAAAGATGCAGAGGCTCTTTGGGTGCTCAATGCCATAGGAAAAACAGTTGCTGCAAATTGGGTGCTGCACATATGAAACAGGAACTGAATGAACAAGTAAAAAGAATAGAAGATCCATGTTCTAAAATTCAAAAAAACAAAATTTGAAACTTCAAATGTATTTTTGATAATTTACGAGATGCAATTTTTATACGTAATTACAGGGACTCACTCTAGTCAGATATTTGACCGTGTCAACACATATTTGACAATTTGATTTGATCTTACAGTCCAGGTAACTCAGTTTAAGTAGTTGATCATATTCAGTTACCGGAAAATGGATCCTGCAAACAAAAACAGTAGTCAATGAACAAGTAAAACAAAAACGAGCAGTGAAACGAAAATAGAAACTTTAAAGTTGTTTCAGTAATTGAAAACGTATATTAAGCAAAAGATACGAAGGACTCAGAAAAAAAATATCAGAAAAACAAAATACATGATCAGCAGAGACTTACACAGGCAGAGAGAAGTGACAAATGGCAATGAAAGTAGCAGAACAATGACACTGAAAACTCCCACAGCAAAGTCGTAGGAAGAGAGGAAATTGAGATAGAGGTAGAAAAGGAAACAAATTGAAGAGAGATGGACAGCCGAGTGGATCTACAGGAACTGATGGTGGTAATATTGCTGTGCAATATAAATCTCCCTGGAAGAAGCAACAAGGAAGTTTCCCCTGCAAGAACCGTCCACTTTCTACTATTCGTTCAAGAGAAAAAGCTAAAGGGAAGAAGATAACAGGTAGTCTTATTTTTAATTAACTTTCAAGTTTTGATCACGCTAACCCTCACGCTTACTGTTGAATTTAGTGGCTCTGCCACATTCCGATTGGGCCGTTTGTTTTGACTAAAGCTCATTAGTTGGCTGTTAAAGCCACGTGATTGCCTTGTTCAAGGCAGCAAGCAGCCAAGATTATTTAGTAGGGTGTGCTATTCACAAATCATTTTTACTTTTCACATACATTTTTTATTTTTGATTGTTAAAACGAATAAATTGAAAAAGATCTAAGAATAGAAATTAATAAGGAGTTTGTGAGAAGTTAAAAGGGGTGTGGATATCACACCCTTTATTTAGGCCACTAACTTTGACTTCGGAATGGATCTTTTTTGTGAGGATTTAGAATTTGTAAATCATATTTGTTTATCGTATATCGTGTGATCATAAATTATTTTAATTAATTTGTATTTAAAATTAAACATAAATATTACTTGACAAAATCTAATCGTATACATACAATAAACAGACAGAATTTACAGATTTCTATTATCCCCACAAAAAAATCCGGATAGGATCTTGGCTAACTTTGACTCACGCTAGTTGATTGGCTGTTTAGCTCCATGTGAAAGCCACGTGATGCGTATATTCAAGGCATGAATTCCTATTGGCCTTAAATCGTTTCAAATGGCCATGAATTCCTACCGCCATGAATTCTAAACAATTGGTAGTGGTCCCAGAAATAAAAGCGAAGCCATAGCAAATGGCCACTTATCTTGGTGATAGAAAGGAGTTGAATTTTTACACAACGTCGTGAGTTTGAATACCATTAATGATTAATTTATTTTTACAAGTAATCCTTTACAATAATGATAAAAAAAATGTTGAATTTTTATATGACGATATGAATTCATGCTCCGTTGATAATTAATCTAATATTTAATTTAATAAAATTTCTCGTTAGACAGAAAAATGAAACGGTCAAACAATCTTTGTTTAATCGCGTAGGCCGATACTTACTGTTGGATTTAATAGCTCCATGTGAAAGCCGCGTGATGACTATGTAAAGGCAGCAAGCGGCAATATTTTAAGACATTGGATGCTTTTCTTTTGATGGTAGTGGCGGTGGTGTCCTCAAGGTTTAGAGTGGGTTATAATGTCACATGGTGAAATATTCTTTTTTATGAAACAGGAACATCAAAATAATGATGTAATTAATCTCTTCCGTGTTATCATATCATAAAATTAAAATACGATGCAAATTCTGTCTGTTTATTTTTTAATAAACACACCGCTCTACCTCTTCGGTGCAATGTAAACTTCACTAAAAGAAGCTACAAAGAAATTCCCATGCAAAAACTGTACACTACCCAATTCTTGTTCAAGAGAAAAAGCTGAAGGGAACATATTATGAAACCTTAATTTTTAGCAAGTCATTAATCACACGTACTACCAAAGTGAAAGGACAAATTGTTTTTATTTTATTTTTTAATAAAGGATATTATATACATTAAGGGAGAAGAATGATGAGCTTAGTCTTACAATATGTTAGTAATGATGTGATTTAAATTCGTCTTTGACTAGAATAGAACCTAATAATTCTCACTTACAAATAAATATGAATATCACTAGATTGTAGTACTAATGTTGCAAGGACAAATTGTTTTCCACAAGAAGAAGGGTGGGAGACCGACTATGAGAAAATTTCCGGGAAGATTCCATGTTGGGACGTGTTATCTTTCATCACCTTCTCTCCTCACCAAAGAGATTGGGTGCAATATTTCTAAGCAAGTTCCCAACTTTCTTCTAAGAAAATATTTCTTAGAAATATCAAGGAAATTCCCATGCAAGAGTTGTACACTTTCCAATATTTGTTAAAGAGAAAAAGCTGTAGGGAAACATATTATGAAACCTTAATTTATTAGCACGCCATCAATCACATGCACTACCAAAGTGAAAGGAGAATTTTTTTTTTTTTTTTTTTTTTAATAAACGATATTATCTACACTAAAAATTAAAAAATATGATTAAACTTACAATAGGTTAGCAATAATATGGTTTAAATTCATTTTTGACGAGAATCAAAAAATTCTCACTGACAAATAAAGATGAATACTATAATATCGTAACGCTAATGTCGCAAGGACAAATTGTTTTCCACAAAAAAAGAGGTGGGAGACCGCCTATGGGAAAATTTCCGGGAAGATTCCTTGTAGGTACATGTTATATTTCTTTACCTTTCCTCTCCTCACCAAAGTCATTGGGTGCAGTATTTCTGAGTAAGTTCCCAACTTTCTTCTAAGAAAAGATTTCATGTCTCTTTGTAACTTTTCTCATTGGGTGCAATATTTCATCCACTATGAAACTTTTCTCATCCTTTTTGGGACCGTTCTGCAGTGCCTGAGCGAGCAGGTCGAAGAACTCTTTGATCCAGTATAGCCCTGACTCAAGGGCTCACCAAATTTATTCCCAGTCAGCTGCAATTGATAAGTGTTTTCGATTGTGGTATGAAATCTGAAGCCTAAGTAGTATTTGAAACAAATTTAATCCAAACTTATTTATGACATATTGAATCATCAAGAGCAGGATTCATGTACCCTTCCTTATACAGAACTTAAATACGAGTTTGTTTGCCTTTCAACATTTATTCAGAAATTTGGAAAAATAATCGAATAATATTTAAATTAGATGATCAAACCAAGAAAGTAAATCAAGGGAATCGGTGGTCGTTTGTTTGCGACTCAATACTAGAAGCTGAATTGTGTCATTATTTTAACAAAGTTGATTAACAATGCAATAAAAAAGAATAATTAACCATTGAGATCGATCCAAATCATGAATATTGACACGCAATGCATTAGGTGTTGGTAAAGGAGCCTTACACGTGTCCAGAGTTTTTGACATTTCTCGGTCGGCCATCTTGATGTTGATGACCTCTAACTAAAGCCAAACCTCAGTAGTTTTAACAAGAGTGGACGGCTGAAGATAACACCGTGCATGATGCAGTTGCTGAAGAATTAACTTCAGTCTTTGCAAGCAAGAGCAATAGTTGGAATAACTCAATTTGATGGCTACATTCAATTGGGTGAGGGTTGGGAGGAGGATCCTCTTCGGATGGGAAAGAGATGGACAGCCGAATACACAGGCAGAATAAATTGACGATGGCAAAGAAAGAAGAAAAATCACACCGAAAATTCTCACAGAAAAGTTGTAGCAAGAGAGGAAATTGAGAGAGGAGGAAAGGAAACAAATGGGAAAGAGATGGACAGCCGAGTACTACTTCTACTGGTTGTTGTGGTGGGGACCACACGGTTTAGTGTTGGTGATAGACTGATAGTGGCAGATGGTGAATTGTTTCGTCAAGTTAGTATATGACTGTTTACCTAAGTAGAAGTAAAAGGTGGAATAGTAACTATGAGAAATTATCAGGAAGCTTCCTTGGGACGTGTTATGTTTCTTTACCTTTTCTCACCAAAGCAATTGGATGCAAGCCTTCTTTCTCTCTAAGTTCCCAGCATTCTTATCAGAATATATATATATATATATATATATATATATTCATGTCTCTTTGATATGTACCGTTAATTCGTTTGTTACCAATGTAAAAAGGTGAAGAATTAAAGCTGAGGTTTGATGTAACCATACATGGGCATGAGAAAACTTTCGGTTTGGTTAATTTCAATTTCAGGTTTTTATCATACTAACCAACAGTTAATCGATCTTTGTTTGATCGTTTTGGCCAATGGTCGTTATTTTTAATCAAAAAGGCTAAATATAGTTCCGTCCAAAATTATAGCATGCAAAAATTTATTTTTAAATAAATAGTATCATGTCATATTCATATACTATTTTCAACTAAATAATAGTCCCACAATAATTTATTAGTTTTAAGTTTAAATTTATTGATTAATTTAGTTAAACTACTGTTGGATGTCTTCAAATCTAATTAAACTAAGAGGAGGGGCTACATTTGACTAGCATGATGCCCTTTGGCCAAATTATAGCTTAATGAGCTCTGTAAAATTATAATCTGGTCATCGGTTAGATATGAGTTTTTGGCAAATCATGTCTTTTTTTGCTTTTAGACATTTAGCCTTCTCTATTAGAGATGACTTACTATTGGATTTTGTGGGTCTGGCTCATTCCGGTTGGGCCCTTTATTTTTACTCAAGCCAATTGATTGGTTGTTGCCACTTAATATTATGGTTTAGTGGTATTCCTCTTTATTTGTAAGTGTGAGGTTTTATGTTCTATTCTTGCAAAAACTGAATTTTGAACTATATTATTACTAACCTATTGTGAGGTTTAATCTATTTTTCTCAATTCTTAAAATAAATAATATTGTTTGTCAAAAAAAAAAAATTGATTGGCTGTTTTAATAGCTCAATGTGAAGGCCACGTGATGACTATGTTAAAAGGCAGCAAGTAGCCAATAATACAAGGAGTTGGATTGTCTGTTGTTTCATTTTCATACTCTTCGCATGTTTTTCTGTTTGTGTGGTCACGATTAAGTCACGTCAACATTTTATATTTTTATTATTTATTATTTTATTATTTTTATAAAAAATTAATATAAAATGTTGACGTGTCTTAACCATGACCATACATCATAAGGCATAATAAATATATAGAAATAGAATTTTATTATTTATTATTTTATTATTTTTATAAAAAATTAATATAAAATGTTGACGTGTCTTAACCAAGACCATACATCATAAGGCATAATAAATATATAGAAATATAAGGGCAGACAATGCACCTCTATAATACAAGGCACTAGATGCTTTTCTTTTGGTTCCCATCAGCAAAATGAAAGGCAGCCTAAGCCTTTCTCGTTTCTGAAAAAAAACAGAGAAAGACAGCCCCGGGTGCTTCCAGTGGCAGTAGGGGTGTTGGCCACAACACGGTTTAGTGTGGGTCATAGTGTTAGATTGTGATTTTTTATTTTATTTTATTTTATTTTTTTGACAAAGAAAAGTTAATATGATCGTTTACCTGAAGTAGGAGCAAAAGAATAAAATATTTAGGATGGTCTTTGGTAAGGTATACTGTTATAGCCGTTATATTTTGATATTTCTATTTTTAAATAAAAATTTAATAGTTAAAATGATAGAATAGAAGCTATAGATAAGAAATGGTAAACAATTAGAAATACTTGCTCACTCTTTCTTTATTTGAAACGGGAACGTCAAAATAGTGGTGTAATTAATTTATTACGTGCTATCAAGTCACAAAGTTAAAATACAATGTGAAGTGGGAATAAATTTGAGCCACGCTACTCTAAAGTTTCTGTGCAATGTAAGTCTCCTTGAAAGAAGCACCAAGGAAATCTCCATGCAAGAAATCGAGAGATCTGGCCTACTGATTGGTGTGCAAGATAAATCATGGCCGTTGGTTATGTGTGAAGGGTCAGAACAATGAATTAATAAAGATCGTTGGATTAAATTTATGCGGCCTAGATCTCTTGTTCCTAAGCTCCCGGAGCGGATCCGTTCCCACTTGTTTAAGAGGAAAAGCTAAAGGATAAACGTCAACACATGTACTACCAAAGTTAAAGGAGAAGGATTTTCCAGATAAAAAAAAAAATGGTGAAAAACTAACCATGAGAAATTTCCAGGAAGCTTCGTTGTTGGGACGTGTTATCTTTCGTCAGCTTTTCTCACCAAACCGATTGGATGCGAGACTTCAGACTTCTCGTAAGTTCCCAACTTTCTTATTATAATATATTCATGTCTCCTTAATTATGTTCCGTTAATTCGTTTGTTCTGACCCTTAATAATGTGAAAAAGAAATTAAAGAAATAATGTAGCCAATAATAGTACAAGGCAGTGGATGGTTTTCTTTTGGTTCCCATCAGCACAGAGAAAAAGAAAGGCAGCCAACGCCTTCCGGTTCCGAGAAAGATGGACACTTGGACGTTCATCTGTTGGTAGTGGTGGTGGTGGTGACCACACGGTTTAGTGTGGGTCATAGTGTCAGATGATGAATTATCTTTTTACAGAGAAAAGTTAGTATGATTGTTTGGATGACCTAATCAAGTAAAAGAATAAAAAATTTAGGTTGGTTTGTAGGGTGTTATGTCTGTTATATTTTGATATTTGTATTTTTACATAAAGATTTAATAGTTAAAATATTCAAAATATTTTATATTCTCGAGTACCGTAAAAATTTCGTATACAAAACAAGAGATGACACATCTCAAATTACTTTTCATATACTTTTTATTAACTTTTATGCGTTGATCTTCTTCAATTCATTTGATTTGACAGCTGAAAATTAAAAGAATGTGTGTGAAGTAAAATGGAATGTGTAAATATTACATTCCACAAAACAATTGGTAATGGTCCAAAAAAAGAAAGAGAAGTTATGGTTAAACGTCGCTCAATCCTTTTTCTTTACGTGAAACGTGAGTACCAAGATAATAGTGTAATTAATCTATTAAGTGTTATCCTGTCACAATGTTAAAAAATGGAGATAAATATGAGTCACACCTAACGTTTTTTTTTTTTTTTTTTTTTTTTTTTGAACACCAGTTACCATATCATAAAAAGCCTACAGAGAGGCAAACAAACATACAATTAACACGCAGTGACAAGGGGTAAACCACAAAAACCCCTCCACCAAGTAGAGGCGTCACCCCCGGCACCACCAAAACAAATTAATGAGGACAAGGTAGCCCGTCATTATTCAATACAAAGACCAACGAAGATGGAGGCCTAACGACCCAAACGACATCACTCATCTCCGTAAAACTACCCGATGCAATCTTGTGAGCCACGCCATTAGCAGAACAAGGCACCCAAGACCATCGGCAATCAAGGAACTTCCCCCCCAGCTGTTTAACCCGAGCCAGCACCGGGAATGCCTCCCAACTACCCCTAGACAGCGAGCTAGATAAACAATTAATCGCTTCAAGGGAGTCCGACTCAAGAATTACATACCTTACACCCAAGACTTCACCGAGCTGGCACCCGTGCAACAACGCATAAGCCTCCGCTGCAGCAGCAGAAGGAGCAGATATAGCATACCGCGCTGCAGCCACGAATTTTCTCTCCATGTCCCGCGCAATCAATCCAACAAATCCCATCTTTGAGGCCTTGGACCAACTAGCATCCACATTAATCTTCACAAAAGGAGAGGCCGGAGCACACCACCGCGCCACCTGGGTACCCCTCCTCCCGTCACCCCCTCCCCTCACCCCAGCCATAGCCTTAGCACCAAAAAACGAGCTCATAGCCGCAGAAACATCAGCCAAGACTTTTAAAGGGTTAACAGACATCCCTTTGAAAACAAGATCACAACGAGCTTTCCAAATACACCAACAGGTAAAAACAATATAAGATTGTCTCCACATTGTATCTCCAAAGTTGCATAAATTCGGAGAGAATACCTTCTGAATCCATTCCAGCCAAGATGGAAGAGAAAGACGATCCAATTTATACCCCAAAGCCCCACCAAATACACCTAACGTTTTGGTGCAAGGTAAATCCCCCTGAAAGAAGCAACAAGGAA
The DNA here is from genome assembly GCF_019419815.1 of Pyrus x bretschneideri. Classification (NCBI taxonomy): domain Eukaryota; kingdom Viridiplantae; phylum Streptophyta; class Magnoliopsida; order Rosales; family Rosaceae; genus Pyrus; species Pyrus x bretschneideri. The sequence continues at coordinate 2,907,077 of NW_025999457.1, forward strand.
ATCTCCATACACTAGCTGTCCACTTTCCAAACTCGTTCAAGAGAAAAACCAAAGTTGAAGGACAATTATTTTCTACCAAAAAAGTGGCAGACCGACTATGGCATATTTCCGTTCCTTATTGGGACGTGTTATCTTTCTTCTGAGAAAAGAGTTCATGTCTCTGTTTTTTCAAGAGGAAGATTTTTTTTTTTCTTTTGGAAAACAGGGGAAGATAATTATGTCACCCACTATAAAACTTTTCTCATCATTTGTGGAACCAGTCTGCAGTGCATGAGATGGTCGAGAAATTCTATAATTTAGGAGTAGGTTTAGTTTTAATCTGTTCAGTTTTTTGTCAAAACCAAAAATCAAATCAAAATTATTGTTTGGTTCTATTTTTTTTCGGTTTTATTTTTTTCAGTTCTATTTGGTTTTGTTTTATATAAAACCTGATTCTTTTTTTTTTTTTTTTAAATCTGAAAAATATCATCAGGAATATAAAATCAAACTGCGCAAAGGCTTAGCAGCAAACCCAAATAATGTACTGCATGAAACATGTTTGTCCGAAGACACTGGCTACAACAATATCAATTAAACTCTACCAAAACAATTGAGGCTAAAATGATCAATTACCCATTTCTGCCCATAATAGGCAGAAAGATAATTGGACCATATGGTTCAGCAAAGGAACTCTTCCTTACTATCAATCACGACACAGAAATAAATTAAAGACATCAATTTGGTAATGTGATAATTTACGCAAACTCGATCAGATAGCCGCTAATAAATAATACAGCGATGTTATGTACGATGAAAAGTATGAGCCACAATATGCCCTTTGATATATTTGTATCGAGAGAATTATGTTAATGATAATCAACTTTTACAAGAAACCCGACCACACCCTCAGTATCCATATAAAAGCATAACAATTTGTTTATACAAGTGTATATATACACAACAACGCACTGTCCTCCCGTAAAAGACAAAATAAAAAAAACGACTTCGTTTTAGGTGTTACTTAGGTTCGGTTTGGTTTTTGAACCATAAAAACCAAAACCAAACTAACCAATTTCAGTTTAGTTCGGTTTTGTATTTATACGGTTTTTTGAACCATCCCTATTCTAATCTAGTGTATAGCCCTGACTCCAGGGCTCACCAAATTTGTCCCAGTCAGATGCAATGAGGGTTTTCGATTTTTGTATGAAATCTGAAGCCTAAGTAGTATTTGAAACAAGGGAGTTTTAACGAAAAGCTCTCGGTATTGTTCACTTTAACGAAAAATCACATTTTTACCTAAAAAGTCAATCATGATACTATTCACTTACAACATTTTTTTGTCATTTTCGTTAAAACTCAAAGTTTTGAAGCTATTTTCATTAGTTTCCTTTGAAAAACCATTGTAATCCAAATTATTTGATGACATATTGAATCATCAAGAGCAGGATCATGTACCCTTCCTTGTACTTAAATACGAGTTTGTTTGCCTTTCAACATTTATAGGGAAATTTGGAAAAATAATCAAATAATATTTAAATTAGATGATCAAACCAAGAAAGTAAACAAATGGCCTTATTTTTAGCTACATCCCATGAAACTCGATTTTAATCTCACTTTACTCAACTCAAAAGTTGCAACTCCATGAAACTCAAAATTTGCTCCGCTTTGCCTTTGCAACTCGATTTTGGTCTCATTTTGTCTCTTGAAACTTGAAGTCCTCTACAAAACTCAAAATTCACTTTACATTGTCTTAGATCTGTTAATTTCTTATGTGGGTCATTTTCTTTTTTATTTATTTTTTTATCTCTTCAATTTCTTTTAAACTTAATATTCTCTGGTTGTTGAATGTTAATGAATAATAGAGATTTATAATCAAATTTAATGCACATGTGGCATAGTATTATTTGGTGCTGGATTCCACATATGTTTCAGCAACTCAACCAATAAGTTTTACGGAGAAGAGAGAGTCTACAAGTTAAAGAGGAACGGATTTTGAGTTTTAGTAAAGTGGTGACTTTTGAGTTACATGAGACAAAGTCAGATCATAATGAAGTTCTAAGGAGTATAGCTAAAAGTAAACCCAAACAAATGATTAGTTATTTGATAAATTGAGAACGTAAGCATCTCTATTAATAGATAAACAGTTGTGTATAGAGCCAAAATAAAGATTGGAAAAATAGAATGGACCTTAGTGTCCGGAGCCTCCTCATCCACAAATCAGGGCCGTTGGTTGTGTGTGGTGGAGGAGGCTCCAGACACTAAGGTCCAGAGCGGATTCAAATCCGGAAGAATAACGAATAAACCACAAGAAGAGCTAAACTAGGCCAATACCAAACTAAAAGAACAAAACTTGACAACCAAAAACGTGTGAAAGGGAACTTGAATTAATAGTTACGAATTTCAAGGAAGCTCATTCTCGATGCATTGCAAAAATTCTCGAGAAACTAGAATATAATTTGAACTAAATGTCGTTAACGAATAGTCTTCAATCCCTTGTTAAGTAACAAAAATAATTAAATAATTATATAACAAGTGCATATTTGTGAATAAAAGTCCGGATATAAGTTGAAGCGTACTCGTAAATTTCTGAATGAGGCAAATCAAATTGCGGGCATCATCAGTATACCAAGAACTATCTTCGGAAGATTCACAATTCTCATCAAATAGTTTAACCGACTTTTGGTGCATTCACATTTAAGATGTTTCGACTCCTTCATGCTGTTACAAATAATGCAACAGTTTCTGATCAGTCATCTTCGTCATCATCTGTATTACCATAAAATTTGTTATCAAATTACAAAGAACAAGATGTTTCTTCTTCACTTTTGTCTTGTGCATGGGTTTAGCTAGACAAGCTTGAGCGTCATGGTTTTCAGAGCATGTAATGTTGCTCTTTAGCCTTCATCCGCATTCATTTTTTTTCGCTCATCCAAATTGTTTAATGTGATGATGTGCGAACACAAATATTCATTGAGCCTTACTTTACCTTTGGAGTACTTTCGGAGCTAGTTTGACCAACTTAGACGTAGGAAGCGGAATCGACTCTTTGATGAACCTAAACATTAAAACATTGACACTATATGCGTGACAATTTCATTCATGATTAGGCTGGGACTCCTACCAAGGCTTATTTATGAGCACGATATGCAACATTGGATCCATATCTCTTAATTCAATGTTTACTTATAAAAAATGAGAGAACTTAGAAGTATGAAAATGTAAGAGAAGGGAATCGGCTCAACTAGCCGTCCTAGTCGATATGCTTCCTGATATTTTGATATTTTAAAGAAAGCTAACATTTTTTCAATTCCTTATGGATTAGTAAATACAAGAGAAAATTTAATTAATTACATTCGAAATAGACAACTACTTCCAAAATCAATTTGTCAATACCAAACCTATATAGTTAGTGATACTTATCTTTTACTTAACTCAAGCCCTATAATGTAAAATATTGTTGTTTATTAAAAAATAAAATAAAAATCAACCTATAGAATTTAGTTTGGTTCGGGCTGTTTGAAAAATGGGCCGAGATTCATTTGTAACCCATATCTCGAAGTCCCCGTTACTTTGCTTCCAATGGAATTTGCAGCCCATTTTCCCTCGAGTTCCAACAATGGCTTCCTGAATCCGATTCCGGAGCTCCATCGCCACCATCGTCAACCCCAAAGATCACATCATGAAGCTTGCTCTTTCCATCCTCTTCCTCTCTCTCAGGCTTCTCCTCTTGTCTTCGTCCTGCCACTGCTAGAGGCGGCCTTCACAGTTCCTACCCTCCAGGTCCCCATCTCCTCATCTGTCACACACACACACACACACACACACACACACACACACATACATACATATTTGTATGCATTCTATATTCATGTGTATGCATTTAGTTCTTTGGGAGTTGAAAAACTGAGATTACAAGAACATGAAGTAAATTGAAAAATTTTCCTTTGATATTTCAGGTACCAAACGGTAGTTAATTATGATCAGATGGATTATCATGCCTATTGCTCTTAAATTCTTTACATTTTAGGTGGATTAGCGCTACTAGAAAAGGAAACTAAATCTTTAAGAATTAAGCATTTAGCTAATTGTAAATTAAATGTTGATAGGCTTCGAATTTGGTCCTCGCGCTGGTTCCGGCAGGCAATTGTTTGAAGATAATGAGTCTCAGACGCGGTATTTATCACTAAAGTTGAAGCTTAGTAGCTTAACAGAATTATATAATCTAATTTGATATAATTATGTGTTTACTGAAAATGTGACAAAAATTGGTGACACAGTGTTGATGTAGCTCAAGGGTACATGACTAACTCTGACCTGGGACAGGCCATTAAGGCGTTCGGCCAAAGATGCAGTAACATTTCTACGGCTTACAGGTGATTACTTGGGTTTGTGCATTTTTAACATTTGCCAGATTATAATTTTACCACTTGTTAGTAGAAACAAAACAATCGTATTTGTTAGTAGTAGTTTTAGCTGGATAAATACAAGATTTTAATTGTAGGATTTTTGTTTAGGCATATCATGATGATTATGCTGATTTATTCTTTTTATTCTCCTGTTCAGGGATTTTTCAAATGGATTATCAGTTTTGGGAAGAGTGTGAATAGGGTTCTGCTGGTAATCATTTCACTGAAGTTAACATCTTGTGAAGTTGGTAATGTTTGATGTATTATTGCTTGTAGTGGGTAGTAGCAATTTCTGCTAAGCCCGGGGTGGAAGAGCCTGAAGCTGCATTTAAGGTGAATGTTCTGTTACATACAAAAGCAAAAACACAACAATTTGACTTTTTAATATTAATTTATCCAAATTATATCCAAGCTGCCATTTGGTAAAAACTTTTGAATCCTGGCATTTTAATCCTTCCTATATACAATCAATTTTTTGGAACATGGCAGGATTTTTGAAGGAAAATGCATTAGCGTCCCCCCTTCCCTTCTGTAAATAATAATAATGTAGAAATTATATTTGTTCCATAACCCAGAAAAAGTTATGATTCAAAAGAACAGGAACCTGCTTTGATTCCTTCAAGATTTGCACAAATTAGTCCTTTGCAGCTGCTTGAAACTGAAACTTACCATAGAGCTGTGACACCAGTACCTGAAATCTTTTTGCAACAATAACGCTGAATAAGGGTCAGAAACTTAATTAGATTGATTGCTTATTAGTGGAAGTTAAAAAAGTGCGATATAGCTTCTAGCTTATTGCACCTTTGAATCCAGAAGGGTGCAATACCTGTTTACCACCGAATTGAGTTGATTCTGGTATTGGAGAATATCCATCTGCACTCTTTAGAAAAGTTTTATTCATTCACCTAGTTCAATTATGTTACTTGTCCCTGAGAAAGGACAGACTCTATCAATTGTACGTGTTTTGAGGGCAGTTTTAGTCACAATTTTTTTGTTACTTTTTCTCTGATCTTGCATGGAAAGAAATAAAGGAAACTGCTACGAGCCACTTATGACCACAGGAAATAATTGAACTGAGAAGCTGTTATATGACAAAGATTATAATTTATAAGCACACGCCAAAAAATCACGTGCAATTGGATATTTTCATTTCCCTCTTCATCTTCCTTAAAAAGTTCATTGTTTCTGAATTCCACTGCAACTAGTAATATATTATTAATATTTTGTTTTATTGTTAGTCTTTCATTTTCCACCTGCCATATTTCGCGTTTACTGTCGAAAACTGAAGTCATGGATTTCACTTTTTGTAGAAAAAGTTTTGATACTACCCGGATTTCAATTTATTGAGTGTTTGCATACACTGACAGTGTAGTATTTTTGTATTCTGTGTGCTTCTTGAAAACTTTCTTTTGTTCCTTTTCCATTCCCCAGAATGTAAATCGATTGTTACTCGTTCATACAATTTCAAGTGATAGTTTGAGCATTTTTGATAAATATGCTGGGTGCCGCAGTACATTGGAAATGTGCATGGAGATGAACCTGTAGGCCGTGAGCTTCTAATTCTACTTGCAAATTGGATATGTGACAACTATTTGAAAGATCCTCTGGTATTTTTCTTTCCTTTTATTGTAGGTGTATGTCTAATTATTGTCCTGTAACTCTTTAGTGTTATACCCTACTTTTCTTTGTAATTTATGGCAATTTTAAGTTACTTCATTCTTATATTTTTGTCTTGTCCGTTGTTGAATGTTTTCCCTCATTGCTCTTATTTTCATTTATTTGTTCCTGTTTCGACATATCTGCTTTGCAAATAAAGAAGAAAACTATTTTTAGACACTTCTGGAAGTTTTCCTCTACTTGCTTAGTCATGTGTGAATTTTTTACACTTTGATTGTGATGTGTAAAGACTTGGTTGTCGTTGTAGGATTCATACGGCTGATGCTACTTAATGGTGTTCTAGGATTCAAATTGTAATATCATTTTTTATTTTTTTGGGTGAGGAAACAAATTGTAATATCATTGATAAGAATGTACTACAAATTTGCATAACTAATATTTTATACAATTTTGTACAAACAGTTGGACCTAAATTTTGAAAATTGTTTGAATCCTTTGTTTCCAAGAGCTTAATCATCTCAATCATTTGAATCTGATCATCAGCTACACCCAAAAATCAAACACAAATTTCATAAGAATAATGTTAACTCAGGTTCTACTATTAAGGTATTTAGAGTTGATGACAGCAATGATATGATCAAATAAATATCTGGGAAATGTAGATTTTCAACAGGTTTGCAGTCATTATTAACCATACAAAAATCTCAACAAATTCACTGCAACCCTTCTGCAACTTCAACTAAGAACTCATCTGCTATCAACTTCTCTGTGATCCGTAACAACAAAATTTATTAAGACTGCAGTTTATGTAAAAGCCCCCAACCCCAAACTTATTTCACAACTCAACTAACAGAGCTTGAGAGAATGAGAGCACCAAAACCAAAAGAGAGACTAAGATTTGGAGTTAGCTTTATGAGAGATTACATTAACATAAAAATGGAATTAGATCACCAAAACACAATAAATAAAATTGGATTTCATGATAATACTACCAGACTAATTATGGAGTAGTAGCAAGTAAAGATGATAAGAATTACCAGAGCTTGGCTCCAAAACAGGGCACTCTATTCTTATTGTTGCCATGGTCCCTCAATCAGCTTTCTCTAACACTGAAACATATTAAAAACAACAAATTAGCTTTAACCAAACACTAAAATCCCCAGAAAGTAACAATTAGCCTTCCAGTTTCTAGTCTCCGAACACAGGGCCTTCAACGTTCCTACTCTCCAGGTCCCCATCTCATCTGTAGTATATATACACACACACATATACATATATGTTTGTATGCATTTTATGTATATGTGTGTGTATTTGCATCTGTGTTCATTTAGTTTCTTGGTTGTTTTTGGAAGTTGAAAAACTGAGATTACAAGAACAAGTTGAAAATTTTTCCTTTGATTTCTCAGGAACCAAACGGTAGTTAATTATGATCAGATAGATTATCATGCCTATTACTTTCTTAATTTTTTACAGTCTAGGTGGATTAGCGCTACTAGAAAAAGGAAACTAAATCTTTAAGCATTAAGAATTTAGCTAATTGTAAGTTAAATGTTGATAGGTTTCGAATTTGGTCTTCGCGCTGGTTCCGGCAGGCAATTGTTTGAAGATAACGAGTCTCAGATGCGGTATTTATCACTGAATTTGAAGTTTAGTAACTTAACATGAATCTTCTTTCTTGAGAAAACTGCCGCTCAAGAATTTAGTGCTTTGCAGCGCTATGGTACCTAGAGCCTTGTTCCTTATCATCCCACCATGAATCTTCTTCCAAACTAGTGGGTATGCAAGATAAAACGACGTGCATATGGTTCGATCGAGAGACATAAGGCGAGGTTGTGGCCAATGGTTTTCATAAAAAACCAGGGATTCGCTGCAACAAGACTTTTAGTCCTGTTGTAAAGACAGTCCCATTCGGCTTGTGCTTGGTTTGGCAGTGTCAAAGAAGGGGCATGTAAGGCTGTTGGACATCTAAAACGCTTTCTTGCGTGGTTATCTCATTGAGGAAGTTTATCTGAAACAAACAACGGGTTTCATTGACAAGCAGTACCTGCACCTAGGGGTGGGTTCAAAAAACCAAAAACCGAAAAAAACCGACAACCGAACCGGACCGAGGCCGAAAAAAACCGAACCGCAAAAAAACCGAACCGAAATTGTCAAACCAAACCGAACCGAATCTGACCAGTTTGGTTTCGGTTTTTGAGGCTCGGAAACCGAACCGATATATATATATAATTTTTTGAATATTTATAAATAGTTTAGTCATACAATCAATGAAACTTTACAAGCCATGGAGGCATGGGTTCGAACCCTCATGCCTCCCTCAAATTCTCTTTGTGTTTTGCCATTTTTATTTTCTGGGTTTGAAAAAAAAAAAAAAAAAAAAAAAAAACCCGAACCGGGCCGAAACCGAACCGAATACAAACCGAACCGAACACAAACCGATAGAAAACCGAACCGAACCGAACAGTAATTTCGGTTCGGTTTCCGGTTTTCGCAAAAAACCGAACCGAACGGAACCGAACCCACCCCTACCTGCACCATGTTTACAAGTTTCAGCACAGTGTACATGGGTTAAAACAAGCGCCGAGAGCTTGGTTTCAGATATTCTATGATTTCTTGCTTCAATTGGGATTTCAAGAATCCAAGTGTGATTATTCTTTGTTTGTGTTTAATCAAAGAGGAGTATATAAAATCCAAGTGTGATTATTCTTTGTTTGTGTTCAATCAAAGAGGAGTATATCTCACCTTACTAATCTATGTGGATGATATATTGCTCACAGGAAACAACACTTATCAAATGGCTCGGTTGATAAAGAGACTGGGCATTTTATTTTCCATGAAGGACTTGGGTCCTCTCAACTACTTCCAAGGTGTTGAAGTAACTTGCTCTGGTGATCAAATGCATTAAATTTACCAATGCCAAGCCAATCTCGACTCCAGTTTCTTCTGGACAAAAACTGAGTGCTTTTGGGATTGAATTAGACCAAAGTGTTGGAGGTGCCCTACATTATTTGACCATTACGAGACCTGATCTTTCTTAAGTTGTGAACCAAGTGCGTCAGTCCTTGCTTTCGCCCAACAACACTCATTGGATGGCAGTTAAGAGGATCCTACGTTATTTGAAGGCTACCTATGATCAGGATCTTGTTTATAGACCTGGAGGTGTACAATTGACTGCTTTCTCTGATTCAGATTATGTAGAGAACCTAGACACACGCCATTCAACTGGAGGCTTCTGTGTATAGTTGGGTAAAAACTTAATACAGTTTCCACGTCTAGCACTGAAGCTGAATGTAGGCAGCTTGCATACACTGCCGCTGAGTTGCCTTGGTTATGTTCGTTGTTTAGGGACATACATTAGAATCTTCTAAGATAACAGATTTGGTATGATAATTTGTCTTCCATTGCCTTAGCATCCAATCCAGTTTTCCACTCGAGAACCAAGCACTTAGAAGTTGATTATCATTATGTCAGGGAGAAGGTGATTAGAGGTGAGCTACTCGTGAATTTTATTTGTTCACAAGATCAAATTGCTGATTTGTTCACGAAGGGTTATCTTCATTTTGATTTAAACTGCTGGTGTCCAAGCTTCCAGTTGTGCTACGATCTGTCAGCTTGCCGGGGGATGTTAGACCAAAGCAGACTTCTAGTTTCCAATCATACTCTCAGGTTTGTTATCTGTGTGATTCATCCTTATCTCAACACAAGTCTGTTAGGTCTGGGATTATTTGAATATTTCTTAGCTGAGTTAATTAGTATGATTTGCTTTTGACAAAAAATAAAAATAAAAATTAGTATGAAGTTTAAACTTCAAAACTACCCAGTAAATAGGGTTTTGAAAGGGTATGCAAATTCAGCTGAAAACCTACCAATGATGTCAGGCACAATACTTTCAATGCTTAGTTTTTGCATCACCAAAGCCAAGTTTTAATCAAACCAAAGTTGTTGAGCAAAAAGTGTTGTTTCCTTAGCAACGTTTCTGTTTCTGGACTACAAGTTTGTATTAGTTACAAAATCAGACAAAAACAAATCAACTCCTGGTTTACATGTTAACGCTAATGGCGTCTTCAGAAAATGAACCTTAAGAACTAGACTGACAGAGCAGCCCCCATGGCGTTGCGAGTTTCCAAGGTACCCACTTGCTGCATTAGGCAAGATGATCAGATTGTTAATCAATCTTCTTAATGCCCAAGTAATCTGCAAAAGTGTTTATACATCAACATTCTTATCCACTCTGCCCTTTCAGTAAATAAAGCCATCTTAATATATAGCCCGAGATATCGATTACATTGACTAAGATGTCGAAACAAAAAATAATTTTGATGACAATCATGCTGATGTGATGAATCGATGGTTACTTACTTGCATTTTTTGTGACATGGCGACTAGTTACAACGCCTTTTGCAAATTTGTTCTGTGTCGTTGAAGCTAGCACTTCCGTGTCCATTTGGAGCTGCCTCGTCACGATATTCGCATGTTCGTTTCAGTAGTTTTTGGTTGAGTTCTTTCAAATCTTGCTCGTACACCAAACGAACTCCACACTTCTTCACCATATTCAAGTTTGCTTTTTGTTCTCTCCAATCAATATCACGAAAGTCAATTCCGAATAAAAACTGTACCTGATGACAATCTTCACGAGGCAAACAATATTGACGAGGAAAATAAAATAACCAAAGGTTTTTTGACACAAGAGACGGTAATAATAAGGTAGTCCAAGGGTATTCTGGGCCAAGTCTTTCAGGGCTAACAAGTTCCACTGAACAGTGAATTCTGAAACGACAATAATGAGGAAGCTCCACATTTTGTAAAGGGTCTTGGTATTGAATGTCCCACCCAACACAGAAGGCAATCCCAAGCCAGTTGGTACATGATGGTGGAGGAAGCTCCACATTTATTGAATGTCCCACACTCTGATTATTGAACCACTTTGGAATTTCACTTCCAGGGATTACAATTTTCGATCCCTGTAGCAGAAGAAAGATCAATTATTTAGAGAGAGAGAGAGAGAGAGAGAGAGAGAGAGTACCTGAATGACAGATTTCAGAAACCTATTAATCAAGTCTTCATCTGGAACCAATGCAATGCAATTCCAGCAAGTGACACTAGCATCATACAAATTGAATGCACCTGACAAACTTCGTAAGGAAGTGCAATTCTCCAGATCTACCTTTAATCCTCTGTTTGATGGAAGAGGTGGCAATTTTTGAAGGCTTTTACACCCCTCCAGAAGAAGATACCTAAGCTTAGAAAGGTGTCTAATGCTTTCAGGTAGACTGACGAAATTATTTCTGTCGAGACGCAATGTTTCCAATAAGGTCAAGGAGCCAATATCATCGGGGATATCCCCCTCCTGGAGATTACAATCATATAGATCTAAGCATGTCAAAGAGCATAAACGATTTAGAGAAGACAACACCAAATGCCAACAAAGAGGAGGATCAGGGGGACTCTTTTCAAGTCCAAATAAGCGGCGAAGGCCCCACCTATCCCTTGCTGTACCATCTAATCCACAAGTGGCTTTAACATTACTCATCGAAAAACCATGTCATAATTTCTCTTACATTCTAGACCTTTGAGATTTTTCATACCCACAAACGGCTTTGTCATAGTGCGTCCCACTTTAAGCCACCGTAAGTGATCCATGTCTCCTGGGAGTTTGTCAATCTTTGAGCATCCAATCACATCGAGATGGTAAAGAGACTTCAAATTACAAATAGCCCTTGGAAGGTACAAGAGATTTTTGCATTTCCGTAGACTAAAATGGAAAAGGCCAACCGCATGTCCAATTGATGAAGGTATTTTCTCGATCGCAGTTTTGTCTAACTTGAGCCAGACTAAATTCTTCATCTGCTCCCCAAATTCTGGAATCGTTTTCACATTTGAGCAGCCACTAAGATCGAAATATACAAGAGAATCCATTTCAACCTTACTTGGGAGGCTCTTAATGCTTTCACAGTCATTAAGTTTCAAATTTTTGAGTCTTTTGAGGACTGCAATAGACGGATGTATCTCAACTAAATTCTTACAAGCGGAAAGCAGCAACTTCTCAAGATTCGGAAGACCACTGAAATCTGGGGTACTCTTCAATTTATTGGAGTTGCTAAGATCGATATGTTTCAAGTTGGGCAAGTCCTGTACAACACCACCGATAAGGTTCAGATCATATACTTAGCTTCCACAACCTTAAAGTTTATTCAAAATAATAAATAAATAAATATATGATTATTTTGTAAATTAAATAGCATTTATTCTCAATGAATATGGAAGAAATTTGGAACCTTTGGGATTGTACAATAAAAAAATGTTACGGGTTTCTTGTTTTTAAAACTCAAGAAAAATTAAATAACATGTCTATTATTTTTTAAAATAATGTGTTAAAATATCATTGGACAAACTCAAAATGTGAGTATTGACTAGTGAGTAACCAATATTATCTTTTGTTCATAACTACTCTTACCACTTTTCCCCCCAAAAAACGAACAAGATTGCTATTACGCATCTCAAGTTTACCAAGCAAGTGCGGGCGAAAGCTTGTTGGAAGAAAATTAGAAGGATACCAACTCCAATTTATAATTCTCAAGGAACCTGGAAGAGATTTGGGGCCTGAAGAAAAGATCAAATTATTGAATTCCAAAAACCTCAGGCTCTCCATCTTAGAGAAGGCTTCGCAATTCCACTGGGGCACCTCTTCTACGTTGGACAAGCGTAAGGATATGGCTTCAATTGCTGCCGTTCCCTAACAATTAAGAAAAAAAGGACAAATTAATTTCACTTTCAAGTCTAATATAATGTCAAAAGAAATCAATATCTTCTTCCAAACTTGGTATTTAACTTCTTACCTTATTCTTCCTAAATATCTGATCGATGTCATCGTAAAGCCACAACCTACTGCGCTTACCAGGCTCTTTAGACTCTTGACGAACAATTTCACGTGCCATATCTTGTATCAAGTCATGCATCCATATATTGTTGCTATATTGATAGAGGAGAGATCTCTCAATTAGTACATCTATCATAGTACTACTAGAAATTCCAAAAGAAATATCTAGTATTTCAATTACTTCCATTCTGTACTTCCCTTTGTGGAGACATGCAACCTCAAGAAAAATGCTCTTCTCCATCTCTTCTAGTCCATCATAACTTATTTTAAGTTTATGAATAATTTCTGTATTAGGAATTTTTGATAGATTATCCCGTGTACTATTCCAAAAATCTAGCCCTCTCTTAAACAATGCCGACCCAAAAGTTTTAAGAGCTAATGGAAGGCCTCCAGCATATTTAATGAAACACTCAGACAGTTCCAAAAACCCATCCTCGGGCATATTTTTCTTAAAGGCATGCAGGCTAAACAGTGCAAGAGCCTCATCATCATTTAACACCTCAACATTATGACAAAATGTTATGCCATGCTCGACTCGCAGACGTTCATTTCTAGTTGTAATGATAATTCTGCTTCCCATGCCAAACCAATCTTCCTTTCCAGCTAGTACTTGTAGTTGGTTTATGCGATCCACATCATCAAGTACAAGAAGAACCTTTTTGTTGTGTAAGCACTTCTTAATGAAAATGATTCCGTGCTCTTCATCCCAAATTTCTTCGATCTTTTCCCTCAACACCGGGAAAAGAAGTCTTTTTTGAAGATCAACGTTAGAAACCTCTCTAACGTTGCCGAGAAAGCAGTGAACTTCAAAATGATGGAAGATTCTATCATAAACAAGCTTAGCAAGGGTTGTCTTACCAATGCCACCCATCCCCGTTATCCCTATAAAGCGAACATCATTGACATCATGAGCTAACAACGAACTTAGTTGCTCAAGCCCAAAATTAACCCCAACCAACTCCTGTGGGGAATCTAACAATGGGAATGTGGCTTGCAGTTTCTTCCACACACTTTTGACGAGTTGTTGTATAATCTCACTTTCACTCCTACATGGTATGAAATAACCAATCAAAAAAACATAAATGAAGCATCCAATTTTGACTCTACTAAGACATGGGAAATTAAAGTTGTTCATGCATACTTACTTAGATTCCTTCGAGTGCCAACCACAAATTTTGGACACTTTTTTTAGATCAGCTTTCCATTGGACCACCTTCTCTTTATCTTCGGTACTGCTCGAATTTTGTTCATGCTTCGTAAAGGCTTCGGCAAAACATCCCCGTTGATTTCCAACGTCAGATGGATCTGTCTCATAAAAGACCGGCAGAATAGAGTTCCTGGCTTCCATGCACTTAAGGATGGTTGTAAGTTCCTTCAAGCACCATTTGGAAGAAGCATAGTTTGGTGAGAGAACAACGATTGCAATTTGCGATTTGTAGATCGCACTTGGGAGCTCAGAAGGAATACTTGTACCTCCTTCAAGCTCTCGATCGTCCATGAAAGTCGTAATTCCTTGGCGATTGCACAACTCATGGTATAAATGGGATACAAAACCCTTGCGGGTGTCTACACCCCTGAAACTCAAAAACACATCATACTTCCATCGAGGAGCTGATTCATTCAAAACACAAGATGCCGAGGCTCTTTGGGTGCTTAATGCCATCCAAAAAAGGCAGTTGATGTAAATCGGTACTGCAAACATGAAACAATAATTGGATGAACAAGTAAAAAGATAGAAGATCAAAGTTTTAAAATTTTAAAAAAAAAAAATTGAAACTTTAAATCTTCTTTTGGTAATTTACAAGATGCAATTTTTATTAGAAACTACAAGAACTTACTGCGGTTAGATATTTGACTCCGTGTCAACACATATTTGATAATTTGATTTCATCTTAAGTCCCTGATAACTCAGTTTAAGCCGTTGAATCTCATTCAGTTACCGGAAGAGGGGTTCTGCAAACAAAAACAGTAGTCAATGAACAAGTACAACAAAAATGAGCAGTGAAATGAAAATAGGAACTTTAAATCTTGTTATGGTAATTGAAAATGTATATTAAGCAAAGGAGATTAAGGACTCAGAGAAACCAGAAAAACAAAATACAGGATCAACACAAAATTACACAGGCAGAGAAAAGTGACAATGGCAAAGAAAGAAGAAGAAAAATCACACCGAAAATTCTCGCAGAAAAGTTGTAGCAAGAGAGGAAATTGAGAGAGGAGGAAAGGAAACAAATGGGAAAGAGATGGACAGCCGAGTACTACTTCTACTGGTAGTGGTGGTGGGGACCACACGGTTTAGTGTTGGTGGTAGACTGATAGTGGCAGATGGTGAATTGTTTCGTCAAGTTAGTTAGTATATGACTGTTTACCTAAGTAGAAGTAAAAGGTGGAATAGTAACTATGAGAAATTATCAGGAAGCTTCCTTGGGACGTGTTATGTTTCTTTACCTTTTCTCACCAAAGCAATTGAATGCATGCCTTCTTTCTCTGTAAGTTCCCAGCATTCTTATCAGAGTATATATATATATATATATATATTCATGTCTCTTTGATATGTACCGTTAATTCGTTTGTTACCAATGTAAAAAGGTGAAGAATTAAAGCTGAGGTTTGATGTAACCATACATGGGTATGAGAAAACTTTCGGTTTGGTTAATTTCAATTTCAGGTTTTGGTCATACTAACCAACAGTTAATCGATCTTTGTTTGATCATTTTGGCCAATGATCGTTATTTCTAATCGAAAAGGTTAAACATAATTCTGTCCAGAATTATAGCATGCAAGAAGTTATTTTTAAATAAATAATATCATGTCATATTCATATACTATTTTCAACTAAATAATAGTTTCACAATAATTTATTAGTTTTAAGTTTAAATTTATTGGTTAATTTAGTTAAACTACTGTTAGATGTCTTCAAATCTAATTAAACTAAGAGGAGGGGCTATATTTGACTAGCATGATGCCCCTTGGCCAAATTATAGCTTGATGAGCTCTGTAAAATTATAGTCTGGCCATCGGTTAGATATGAGTTTTTGGCAAATCATGTCATGTCTTTTTTTTTCTTTTAAACATTTAGCCTTCTCTATTAGAGATGACTTACTATTGGATTTTGTGGGTCTGGCTCATTCGGGTTGGGCCCTTTATTTTTACTCAAGCCAATTGATTGGTTGTTGCCACTTAATATTATAGTTTAGTAATATTCCTCTTTACTTGTAAGTGTGAGGTTATGTTTTATTCTTGCAAAAAATGAATTTTGAACCATATTATTGCTAACCTATTATGAGGTTTAGTCTATTTTTCTCAATTCTCAAAATAAATAATATTGTTTGTCAAAAAAAAAAATTTGATTGGCTGTTTTAATAGCTCAATGTGAATGCCACGTGATGACTATGTTAAAAGGCAGCAAGCAGCCAATAATACAAGGAGTTGGATTGTCTGTCCTTCCATTTTCATACTTTTCGCATGTCTTTCTGTTTGTGTGATCACGATTAAGTCACGTCAATATTTTATATTTTATTATTTTTTGTTTATTATTTTTATAAAAAATTAATATAAAATATTAACGTAATTTAACTATAACCACACATGATAAATGTATAGAAATGAAATAGCAGACAATGCACCTACATAATACAAGGCACTGGATGCTTTTCTTTTGGTTCCCATCAGCAAAAGAGAAAATGAAAGGCAGCCTAAGCCTTTCTCGTTTCTGAAAAAAACAGAGAAAGACAGCCCGAGTGCTTCCAGTGGCAGTAGGGGTGTTGGCCACAACACGGTTTAGTGTGGGTCATAGTGTTAGATTGTGATTTTTTATTTATTTATTTTTTTTTTTTTTTGGACAAAGAAAAGTTAATATGATCGTTTACCTGAAGTAGGAGCAAAAGAATAAAATATTTAGAGTGGTCTATAGTAAGGTATACTGTTATAGCCGTTATATTTTGATATTTCTATTTTTAAATAAAAATTTAATAGTTAAAATGATAGAAGAGAAGCTATAGATAAGAAATGGTTAAACAATTTGAAATACTTGCTCACTCTTTCTTTATTTGAAACGGGAACGTCAAAACAGTGGTGTAATTAATTTATTACGTGCTATCACGTCACAAAGTTAAAATACAATGTGAAGTGGGGATAAATTTGAGCCATACTACTCTAAAGTTTCGGTGCAATGTAAGTCTCTTTGAAAGAAGCACCAAGGAAATCTCCATGCAAGAAATCAAGAGATCGAGCCCTCTGATTGGTGTGCAAGATAAATCATGGCCGTTGGTTATGTGTGAAGGATCAGAACAATGAATTAATGGAAATCATTGGATTAAATTTATGCAGCCTAGATCTCTTGATTCCATGAGCGGATCCGTTCCCACTTGTTTACGAGGAAAAGCTGAAGGATAAACGTCCATGTACTACCAAAGTTAAAGGAGAAGGATTTTCCGGAAAAAAAAAAATGGTAAAAGACTAACCATGAGAAATTTCCAGGAAGCTTCGTTGTTGGGACGTGTTATCTTTCTTCAGCTTTTCTCACCAAACCGATTGGATGCGAGACTTCGGACTTCTTGTAAGTTCCCAACTTTCTTATTATAATATATTCATGTCTCCTTAATTATGTTCCGTTAATTCGTTTGTTCTTACCAATGTGAAAAAGAAAGTAAAGAAATAATGTAGCCAATAATAGTACAAGGCAGTGGATGGTTTTCTTTTGGTTCCCATCAGCACAGAGAAAAAGAAGGCAGCCAACGCCTTACGGTTCCTAAAGGTATCGTTTGGTATGCAGACGGAACGGGATGGAACGGAATGGGACGGGACGGGACGAGACAGGACGGAACGGAACGGAGCAGGAGCAAAGATGCCCTCGGATGGAAACAAGGAGGAAGAAGAAGGAGACGGAGAGGTTATAATTTTGTGTTCCAAGGATGTGGAACGAGTCGTTCCAGGGGGGTGAGGTGGAACAAAAATTCACCCAAAACTCGTCCCGTGGAACAGCTCGTTCCACCCGTTTTAGGCGCACCAAACGTGAGACGGAACGCCTTGTCCCACTCTGTTCCGTCCCGTCCCACGTACCAAACGGTACCAAAAAGCAGAGAAAGATGGACACTTAGACGTTCATCTGTTGGTAGTAGTGGTGGTGGTGACCACACGGTTTAGTGTGGGTCATAGTGTCAGATGATGAATTATCTTTTTACAGAGAAAAGGCAGTATGATTGTTTGGATGACCTAATCAAGTAAAAGAATAAAAAATTTAGGGTTGTTTGTAGCCTTGTAGGGTGTTATGTTTGTTATATTTTGATATTTGTACTTTTACATAAAGATTTAATAGTTAAAATATTCAAAATATTTTATATTCTCGAGTACCGTAAAAATTTCGTATACAAAACAAGAGATGTATTATCCACACATTTCAAATTACTTTTCATATACTTTTTATTAATTTTTATGCGTTCATCTTCTTCAATTCATTCGATTTGACAACTGAAAATTAAAAGAATGTGTGTGGAGTAAAATAAAATGCGTAGATATCACATCCCACAAAACAATCGGTAATGGTCCAAAAAGAGAAAGAGAAGTTATGGTTAAACGTCGCTCAATCCTTTTTCTTTACGTGAAATCTGAGTGCCAAAATAACTGTGTAATTAATCTATTAAGTGTTATCCTGTCACAATGTTAAAAAGTGGAGATAAATATGAGTCACACCTAATGTTAAAAAGTGGAAATCTTCATACATGAGCTGTCCACTTTCCAAACTCGTTCAAGAGAAAAACCAAAGTTGAAGGACAATTATTTTCCACCAAAAAAGTGGCAGACCGACTATGGCATATTTCCATTCCTTGTTGGGACGTGTTATCTTTCTTCCGAGAAAAGATTTCATGTCTCTGTTTTTTTTCAAGAGGAAGATTTTTTTTTTCTTTTGGAAAACAGGGGAAGATAATTATGGCACCCACTATAAAACTTTTCTCATGATTTGTGGAACCAGTCTGCAGTGCATGAGAAGGTCGAGAAATTCTATAATTTAGGAGTAGGTTTAGTTTTAATCTGTTCAGTTTTTTTGTCAGAACTCAAAATCAAATCGGAATTATTGTTTGGTTTTATTTTTTTTCGGTTTTATTTTTTTCAATTCTATTCGGTTTTGTTTTATGTAAAACCTGATTCTTTTTTGTTTTTTTTTTTAAATCTGAAAAATATCATCAGGAACATAAAATCAAACTGTGCGAAGGCTTAGCAGCAAACCCAAATAATGTACTGCATGAAACATGTTTGTCCAACCACACTGACTACAACAATTCGTAAATCATGTTTGTTTACTGTATATCGTTTGGTCATAAATTATTTTAAATAATTTTTATTTAAAATTAAACATAAATATTACCTGACAAAATCTGATCGCATACATGCAATAAACAGATAGAATTTACGAATTCCTATTATCCTCACCAAAAAATCCGGACAGGATCTTGGGCTAACTTTGACTCAAGCTAGTTGATTGGCTGTTTAGCTCCATGTGAAAGCCATGTGATGCATATATTCAAGGCATGAATTCCTACTGGCATGAATTCTAAACAATTGGTAGTGGTCCCAGAAAAAAAAAGCGAATCCCACTTATCATGGTGATAGAAAGGAGCTGAATTTTTACACAATGGTGTGAGTTTGAATACCGTTAACGATTAATTTATTTTTGTAAGTGATTCTTTACAACAATGATAAAAAAATGTTGAATTTTTGTATGACGATATGAATTCATGTTCCGTCGATAATTAATCTAATATTTATTTTAATAAAATTTCTCGTTAGACGGAAAAATGAAACGGTCAAACGATCTTTGTTTAATCGCTTAAGCCGATGCTTAGTGTCGGATTTAATAGCTCCATGTGAAAGCCGCGTGATGACTGCAAGCAGCAATATTTTAAGACATTGGATGCTTTTCTTTTGGTAGTAGTGGCGCTGGTGTCCACAAGGTTTAGAGTGGGTTATAATGTCAGATGGTGAATTATTCTTTTTTATGAAACAGGAACATTAAAATAATAATGCAACTTTTACGTGTTATCATATCATAAAATTAAAATGCGATGCAAAATAAGAATAAATTTAAGTCACAATAAAGGATATTATATATACTAAGAGAGAAGAATGATGAGCTTAGTCTTACAATATGTTAGTAATAATATTGTTTAAATTTGTTTTTGACTAGAATCGAACGTAATAATTCTCACTTACAAATGAAGATGAATATCACTAGATTATAGTACTAATATTGCAAGGACAAATTGTTTTCCACAAAAAAAGGGTGGGAGACCACTATGAGAAAATTTCCGGGAAGATTCCATGTTGGGACGTGTTATCTTTCTTCACCTTTTCTCTCCTCACCAAAGGGATTGGGTGCAATATTTCTAAGCAAGTTCCCAACTTTCTTCTAAGAAAATATTTCTTCGAAATATCAAGGAAATTCTCATGCAAGAGTTGTACACTTTCCAATATTTGTTCAAGAGGAAAAGCTGAAGGGAAACATATTATGAAACCTTAATTTATTAGCAAGCCATTAATCACGTGTACTACCAAAGTGAAAGGATAAATTGTTTTTTTTTTTTAATAAACGATATTATCTACGTTAAAAATAAGAGAATGTGATTAACCTTACAATAGGCTATTAATAATGTAGTTCAAATTCGTCTTTGACGAGAATCGAATATAAAAATTCTCACTTATAAATGAAGATGAATACTATTATATTGTAATGCTAATGTCGCGAGGACAAATTGTTTTCCACCAAAAAAGGTGGGAGACCGCCTATGGGAAGATTTCCGGGAAGATTCCATGCAGGTACTGAGGTACGTGTTATCTTTCTTTACCTTTTCTCTCCTCACCAAAGTCATTGGGTGCAATATTTTTGAGTAAGTTCCCAACTTTCTTCTAAGAAAAAATTTCATGTCTCTTTGTAACTTTTCTCATTGGGTGCAATATTTCATCCACTATGAAACTTTTCTCATCCTTTTTGGGACTGTTCTGCAGTGCCTGAGCGAGCAGGTTGAAGAACTCTTTGATCCAGTATAGCCCTAACTCAAGGGCTCATCAAATTTATTCCCAGTTAGGTGCAATTGATAAGTGTTTTCGATTGTGGTATGAAATCTGAAGCCCAAGTAGTATTTGAAATAAATTTAACCAAACTATTTTATGACATATTGAATCATCAAGAGCAGGATTCATGTACCCTTATACAGAACTTAAATACGAGTTTGTTTGCCTTTCAACATTTATTGAGAAATTTGGAAAAATAATCGAATAATATTTAAATTAGATGATCAAACCAAGAAAGTAAATCAAGGGAATCGGTGGTCGTCTTAAGCACTAACAATTTACTAGTTATAAAATTAAGGGAATCGGTCGTCGTTTGTCTGCGACTCAATACCAGAAGCTGAATTGTGTCATTATTTTAACAAAGTTGATTAACAATGCAATAAAAAAGAATAATTAACCATTGAGATCGATCCAAATCATGTATATTGACATGCAATGCATTAGGTGTTGGTAAAGGAGCCTTACACGTGTCCAGAGTTTTTGACATTTCTCGGTCGCCCATCTTGATGTTGATGACCTCTAACTAAAGCCAAACCTTAGTAGTTTTAAAAAGAGTGGACGGCTGAAGATAACACCGTGCATGATGCAGTTGCAGACGAATTAACTTCATTCTTTGCAAGCAAGAGCAATAGTTGGAATAACTCAAATTTGATGGCTACATTCAGTTGGGTGAGGGTTGGGAGGAGGGTCCTCTACAATATTTCAGACTGAATATAATTTGTCACTTTTAACTTTCTAGATTCAATTCAACAATTATCGACAATTGTCGCAAGAGGTTGATCAACATTGCTCCTACTCCTCAAGACCTACAACAAAAGTAAGCATGGAAGCATAAGCAAGAGGTCTTCAAAGAACTTTTGTGTAATAAAACTTCTCAGTGGCATTTGATTGGTTTCTAAGGTAAAGTTTCACCTAATCGTTCATCTATTTTATCTTCTTTCTTCAACCAGTCATATCTGACCTATAGTTGGTAGCAATATGAAAAAAAAATTTTGTCACTTTTAACTCTAGATTCTATTCAACATTTATCACAAGAGGCTGGTCAACATGGCTCTAGTCCTCAAGATCTACAGCAGAAGTAAGCAGGTAAGCAAAAGAAGAGGTCTTCAAAGAACTTTTGTGTGATAAAGCTTCTAGGTCGCATTTCATTGGTCTCTAAGACAAAGTTTCGCTTAATCGTTCATCGACTTTATTTTCTTTCTTCAATTGGTCATATCTGATTCATAGCTAATAACGACATGAGGAAATATTTTGTCACTTCTGACTTTCTATATTCAATTCAACAGTTGTCATAAGACATTGTTGGCCTACATTGCCTCTAGTCCTCAAAGATCTAAATTGATGTTTACTGCTCTCTACTAAACCCCTCCATTGTATTTCCTTATTATTGTTATGATGTAGTCCCTGATAACTCAGTTTAAGCCCCTGATAATTTGATTTCATCTTAAGTCCCTGATAACTCAGTTTAAGCCGTTGAATCTCATTCAGTTACCGGAAGAGGGGTTCTGCAAACAAAAACAGTAGTCAATGAACAAGTACAACAAAAATGAGCAGTGAAATGAAAATAGGAACTTTAAATCTTGTTATGGTAATTGAAAATGTATATTAAGCAAAGGAGATTAAGGACTCAGAGAAACCAGAAAAACAAAATACAGGATCAACACAAAATTACACAGGCAGAGAAAAGTGACAATGGCAAAGAAAGAAGAAGAAAAATCACACCGAAAATTCTCGCAGAAAAGTTGTAGCAAGAGAGGAAATTGAGAGAGGAGGAAAGGAAACAAATGGGAAAGAGATGGACAGCCGAGTACTACTTCTACTGGTAGTGGTGGTGGGGACCACACGGTTTAGTGTTGGTGGTAGACTGATAGTGGCAGATGGTGAATTGTTTCGTCAAGTTAGTTAGTATATGACTGTTTACCTAAGTAGAAGTAAAAGGTGGAATAGTAACTATGAGAAATTATCAGGAAGCTTCCTTGGGACGTGTTATGTTTCTTTACCTTTTCTCACCAAAGCAATTGAATGCATGCCTTCTTTCTCTGTAAGTTCCCAGCATTCTTATCAGAGTATATATATATATATATATATATATTCATGTCTCTTTGATATGTACCGTTAATTCGTTTGTTACCAATGTAAAAAGGTGAAGAATTAAAGCTGAGGTTTGATGTAACCATACATGGGTATGAGAAAACTTTCGGTTCGGTTAATTTCAATTTCAGGTTTTGGTCATACTAACCAACAGTTAATCGATCTTTGTTTGATCGTTTTGGCCAATGGTCGTTATTTCTAATCGAAAAGATTAAACATAATTCCGTCCAGAATTATAGCATGCAAAAAGTTATTTTTAAATAAATAATATCATGTCATATTCATATACTATCTTCAACTAAATAATAGTTCCACAATAATTTATTAGTTTTAAGTTTAAATTTATTGGTTAATTTAGTTAAACTACTGTTAGATGTCTTCAAATCTAATTAAACTAAGAGGAGGGGCTATATTTGACTAGCATGATGCCCCTTGGCCAAATTATAGCTTGATGAGCTCTATAAAATTATAGTCTGGCCATCGGTTAGATATGAGTTTTTGGCAAATCATGTCATGTCTTTTTTTTTCTTTTAAACATTTAGCCTTCTCCATTAGAGATGACTTACTATTGGATTTTGTGGGTCTGGCTCATTCGGGTTGGGCCCTTTATTTTTACTCAAGCCAATTGATTGGTTGTTGCCACTTAATATTATAGTTTAGTGATATTCCTCTTTACTTGTAATTGTGAGGTTATGTTCTATTCTTGCAAAAAATGAATTTTGAACCATATTATTGCTAACCTATTATGAGGTTTAGTCTATTTTTCTCAATTCTTAAAATAAATAATATTGTTTGTCAAAAAAAAAAAAATTTGATTGGCTGTTTTAATAGCTCAATGTGAATGCCACGTGATGACTATGTTAAAAGGCAGCAAGCAGCCAATATTACAAGGAGTTGGATTGTTGTCCTTCCATTTTCATACTTTTCGTATGTCTTCCTGTTTGTGTGATCACGATTAAGTCACGTCAATATTTTATATTCTTATTATTTTTTGTTTATTATTTTTATAAAAAATTAATATAAATTATTAACGTGATTTAAACATAACCACACATCATAAGACATGATAAATGTATAGAAATGAAATAGCAGACAATCAACCTACATAATACAAGGCACTGGATGCTTTTCTTTTGGTTCCCATCAGCAAAAGAGAAAATGAAAGGCAGTCTAAGCCTTTCTCGTTTCTGAAAAAAAACAGAGAAAGACAGCCCGAGTGCTTCCAGTGGCAGTAGGGGTGTTGGCCACAACACGGTTTAGTGTGGGTCATAGTGTTAGATTGTGATTTTTTATTTTTTTTTTATTTTTTTTGACAAAGAAAAGTTAATATGATCGTTTACCTGAAGAATAAAATATTTAGGATGGTTTATAGTTTGATATTTCTATTTTTAAATAAAAATTTAATAGTTAAAATGATAGAAGAGAAGCTATAGATAAGAAATGGTTAAACAATTTGAAATACTTGCTCACTCTTTCTTTATTTGAAACGGGAACGTCAAAACAGTGGTGTAATTAATTTATTACGTGCTATCACGTCACAAAGTTAAAATACAATGTGAAGTGGGGATAAATTTGAGCCATACTACTCTAAAGTTTCGGTGCAATGTAAGTCTCTTTGAAAGAAGCACCAAGGAAATCTCCATGCAAGAAATCAAGAGATCGGGCCCTCTGATTGGTGTGCAAGATAAATCATGGCCGTTGGTTATGTGTGAAGGATCAGAACAATGAATTAATGGAAATCATTGGATTAAATTTATGCGGCCTAGATCTCTTGATTCCATGAGCGGATCCGTTCCCACTTGTTTACGAGGAAAAGCTGAAGGATAAACGTCCATGTATTACCAAAGTTAAAGGAGAAGGATTTTCCGGAAAAAAAAAAATGGTGAAAAACTAACCATGAGAAATTTCCAGGAAGCTTCGTTGTTGGGACGTGTTATCTTTCTTCAGCTTTTCTCACCAAACCGATTGGATGCGAGACTTCGGACTTCTTGTAAGTTCCCAACTTTCTTATTATAATATATTCATGTCTCCTTAATTATGTTCCGTTAATTCGTTTGTTCTGACCCTTAATAAAGTGAAAAAGAAAGTAAAGAAATAATGTAGCCAATAATAGTACAAGGCAGTGGATGGTTTTCTTTTGGTTGGACAGAGAGAAAGAAAGGCAGCCTACGCCTTCCGGTTCCTAAAAAGCAGAGAAAGATGGACACTTGGACGTTCATCTGTTGGTAGTGGTGGTGGTGACCACACGGTTTAGTGTGGGTCATAGTGTCAGATGATGAATTATCTTTTTACAGAGAAAGGTTAGTATGATTGTTTGGATGACCTAATCAAGTAAAAGAATATGTCTGTTATATTTTGATATTTGTACTTTTACATAAAGATTTAATTGATAAAATATTCAAAATATTTTATATTCTCGAGTACCGTAAAAATTTTGTATACAAAACAATAGATATATTATCCACATATCTCAAATTACTTCTTATACATTCTTTTTTAATTTTTATGCGTTGATTTTCTTCAATTTATCCGATTCGACAGCTAAAAATTAAAATGATGTGTATGAAGTAAAATAAAATGTGTAGATATCACATTCCACAAAACAATTGGTAATGGTCCAAAAAGAGAAAGAGAAGTTATGGTTAAACGTCGCTCAATCCTTTTTCTTTACGTGAAATTTGAGTGCCAAAATAACAGTGTAATTAATCTATTAAGTGTTATCCTGTCACAATGTTAAAAAGTGGAGATAAATATGAGTCACACCTAATGTTAAAAAGTGGAAATCTTCATACATGAGCTGTCCACTTTCCAAACTCGTTCAAGAGAAAAACCAAAGTTGAAGGACAATTATTTTCCACCAAAAAAGTGGCAGACCGGCCATGGCATATTTCCATCCCTTGTTGGGACGTGTTATCTTTCTTCTGAGAAAAGATTTCATGTCTCTGTTTTTTTCAAGAGGAAGATTTTTTTTTTCTTTTGGAAAACAGGGGAAGATAATTATGTCACCCACTGTAAAACTTTTCTCATGATTTGTGGAACCAGTCTGCAGTGCATGAGAAGGTCGATAAATTCTATAATTTAGGAGTAGGTTTAGTTTTAATCTGTTCAGTTTTTTTGTCAAAACCAAAAATCAAATCGAAATTATTGTTTTGTTTTATTTTTTTTCGGTTTTATTTTTTTCAGTTCTATTCGGTTTTGTTTTATGTAAAACTTGATTCTTTTTTTTTTTTTTTTAAATCTGAAAATAATCATCAGGAACATAAAATCAAACTGTGCGAAGGCTTAGCAGCAAACCCAAATAATGTACTGCATTAAACATGTTTGTACAATTGAGGCTAAAATGATCAATTACCCATTTCTGCCCATAATAGGCAGAAAGATAATTGGACCATATGGTTCAGCAAAGGAACTCTTCTTTACTATCAATCACGACACAGAAATAAATTAAAGACATCACTTTGGTAATGTGATAATTTACGCAAACTCGATCAGATGGCCGCTAATAAATAATACAGCGATGTTATGTACGATGAAAAGTATGAGCCACAATATGCCCTTTGATATATTTGTATCGAGTGAATTATGTTAATGATAATCAACTTTTACAAGAAACCCGACCACACCCTCAGTATCTATATAAAAGCACAACAATTTGTTTATACAAGTGTATACACAACAACGCACTGTCCTCCCGTAAAAGACAAAATTAAAAAAACGACTTCGTTTTAGGTGTTACTTAGGTTCGGTTTGGTTTTTGAACCATAAAAACTGAAACCAAACTAACCAATTTCAGTTTAGTTCGGTTTTGTATTGATACGATTTTTTGAACCATCCCTATTCTAATCTAGTGTATAGCCCTGACTCCAGGGCTCACCAAATTTGTTCCCAGTCAGATGCAATGAGGGTTTTCGATTTTTGTATGAAATCTGAAGCCTAAGTAGTATTTGAAACAAGGGAGTTTTAACGAAAAGCTCTCGGTATTGTTCACTTTAACGAAAAATCACATTTTTACCTAAAAAGTCAATCATGATACTATTCACTTACAACATTTTTTTGTTATTTTCGTTAAAACTCAAAGTTTTGAAGCCATTTTCATTAGTTTCCTTTAAAAAACCATTGTAATCCAAATTATTTGATGACATATTGAATCATCAAGAGCAGGATCATATACCCTTCCTTGTACTTAAATACGAGTTTGTTTGCCTTTCAACATTTATAGGGAAATTTAGAAAAATAATCAAATAATATTTAAATTAGATGATCAAACCAAGAAAGTAAACAAATGGCCTTATTTTTAGCTACATCCCATGAAACTCGATTTTAATCTCACTTTACTCAACTCAAAAGTTGCAACTCCATGAAACTCAAAATTTGCTCCGCTTTGCCTCTGCAACTCGATTTTGGTCTCATTTTGTCTCTTGAAACTTGAAGTCCTCTACAAAACTCAAAATTCACTTTACATTGCCTTAGATCTGTTAATTTCTTATGTGGGTCATTTTCTTTTTTATTTATTTTTTTATCTCTTCAATTTCTTTTAAACTTAATATTCTCTGGTTGTTGAATGTTAATGAATAATAGAGATTTATAATCAAATTTAATGCACATGTGACATAGTATTATTTGGTGTTGGATCTCACATATGTTTCAGCAGCTCAACCAATAAGTTTTACGGAGAAGAGAGAGTCTACAAGTTAAAGAGGAACGGATTTTGAGTTTTAGTAAAGTGGTGACTTTTGAGTTACATGAGACAAAGTGAGATCATAATGAAGTTCTAAGGGGTGTAGCTAAAAGTAAACCCAAACAAATGATTAGTTATTTGATAAATTGAGAACGTAAGCATCTCTATTAATAGATAAACAGTTGTGTATAGAGCCAAAATAAAGATTGGAAAAATAGAATGAACCTTAGTGTCCGGAGCCTCCTCATCCACAAATCAGGGCCGTTGGTTGTGTGTGGTGGAGGAGGCTCCAGACACTAAGGTCCGGAGCGGATTCAAATCCGGAAAAATAACGAATAAACCACAAGAAGAGCTAAACTAGGCCAATACCAAACTAAAAGAACAAAACTTGACAACCAAAAACGTGTGAAAGGGAACTTGAATTAATAGTTACGAATTTCAAGGAAGCTCATTCTCGATGCATTGCAAAAATTCTCAAGAAACTAGAATATAATTTGAACTAAATGTCGTTAACGAATAGTCTTCAATCCCTTGCTAAGTAACAAAAATAATTAAATAATTATGTAACAAGTGCATATTTGTGAATAAAAGTCCGGATATAAGTTGAAGCGTACTCGTAAATTTCTGAATGAGGCAAATCAAATTGCGGGCATCATCAGTATACCAAGAACTATCTTCGGAAGATTCACAATTCTCATCAAATAGTTTAACCGACTTTTGGTGCATTCACATTTAAGAAGATGTTTCGACTCCTTCATGCTGTTACAAATAATGCAACAGTTTCTGATCAGTCATCTTCGTCATCATCTGTATTACCATAAAATTTGTTATCAAATTACAAAGAACAAGATGTTTCTTCTTCACTTTTGTCTTGTGCATGGGTTTAGTTAGACGAGCTTGAGCGAGATGAGTTTCAGAGCATGTAATGTTGCTCTTTAGCCTTCATCCGCATTCATTTTTTTTCGCTCATCCAAATTGTTTAATGTGATGATGTGCGAACACAAAATATTCATTGAGCCTTACTTTACCTTTGGAGTACTTTCGGAGCTAGTTTGACCAACTTAGACGTAGGAAGCGGAATCGACTCTTTGATGAACCTAAACATTAAAACACTGACACTATATGCGTGAAAATTTCATTCATGATTAGGCTGGGACTCCTACCAAGGCTTATTTATGAGCACGATATGCAACATTGGATCCATATCTCTTAATTCAATGTTTACTTATCAGGAATGAGAGAACTTAGAAGTATGAAAATGTAAGAGAAGGGAATCGGCTCAACTAGCCGTCCTAGTCGATATGCTTCTTGATATTTTGATATTTTAAAGAAAGCTAACATTTTTTCAATTCCTTATGGATTAGTAAATACAAGAGAAAATTTAATTAATTACATTCGAAATAGACAACTACTTCCAAAATCAATTTTGTCAATACCAAACCTATATAGTTAGTGATACTTATCTTTTACTTAACTCAAGCCCTATAATGTAAAATATTGTTGTTTATTAAAAAATAAAATAAAAATCAACCTATAGAATTTAGTTTGGTTCGGGCTGTTTGAAAAATGGGCCGAGATTCATTTGCAACCCATATCTCGAAGTCCCCGTTACTTTGCTTCCAATGGAATTTGCAGCCCATTTTCCCGCGAGATCCAGCATCTCCAATCTTCGTCGTTACGTTTTCATCTTCTTTTTCTCCTTCCGAGTTCCAACAATGGCTTCCTGAATCCGATTCTGGAGCTCCATCGCCACCATCGTCAACCCCAAAGATCACATCATGAAGCTTGCTCTTTCCGTCCTCTTCCTCTCTCTCAGGCTTCTCCTCTTTTCTTCGTCCTGCCACTGCTAGAGGCGGCCTTCACAGTTCCTACCCTCCAGGTCCCCATCTCCTCATCTGTCATATATATATATATATATATTCATGTGTGTGCATTTAGTTCTCTGGGAGTTGAAAAACTGAGATTACAAGAACAAGAAGTAAATTGAAAAATTTTCCCTTGATATTTCAGGTACCAAACGATAGTTAATTATGATCAGATGGATTATCATGCCTATTGCTTCCTTAAATTCTTTACATTTTAGGTGGATTAGCGCTACTAGAAAAGGAAACTAAATCTTTAAGCATTAAGAATTTAGCTAATTGTAAATTAAATGTTGATAGGTTTCGAATTTGGTCCTCGCGCTGGTTCCGGCAGGCAATTGTTTGAAGATAAGGAAGCTCAGGCGCGGTATT
Source organism: Pyrus x bretschneideri (assembly GCF_019419815.1). Taxonomy (NCBI): domain Eukaryota; kingdom Viridiplantae; phylum Streptophyta; class Magnoliopsida; order Rosales; family Rosaceae; genus Pyrus; species Pyrus x bretschneideri. The sequence continues at coordinate 2,937,026 of NW_025999457.1, forward strand.
TATCACTAAAGTTGAAGCTTAGTAGCTTAACAAGAATTATATAATCTAATTTGATATAATTATGTGTTTACTGAAAATGTGAAAAAAATTGGTGACACAGTGTTGATGTAGCTCAAGGGTACATGATAACTCTGACCTGGGACAGGCCATTAAGGCGTTCGGCCAAAGATGCGGTAACATTTCTACGGCTTACAGGTGATTACTTGGGCTTGTGCATTTTTAACATTTGCCAGATTATAATTTTACCACTTGTTAGTAGAAATAAAACAATTTTATTTGTTAGTAGTAGTTTTAGCTGGGTAAATACAGGAGTTTAATTGTAGGATTTTTGTTGAGGGATTTTTCAAATGGATTATCAGTTTTGGGAAGAGTGTGAATATGATTCAAAAGAACAGGAACCTGCTTTGATTCCTTCAAGATTAGCACAAATTAGTCCTTGCAGCTGCTTGAAACTGAAATTAACCATAGAGCTGTGTAATAATGCGTCAAATCACCAGTACCTGAAATCTTTTTGCAACAATAACGCTGAATAAGGGTCAGAAATTTAATTACATTGATTGCTTATTAGTGGAAGTTAAAAAAGTGCGATATAGCTTCTAGCTTATTGCACCCTTGAATCCAGAAGGGTGCAATACCTGTTTACCACCGAATTGAGTTGATTCTGGTATTGGAGAATATCCATCTGCACTCTTTAGAAAAGTTTTATTCATTCCGCTAGTTCAATTATGTTACTTGTCCCTCAGAAAGGACAGACTCTATCAATTGTATGTGTTTTGAGGGCAGTTTTAGTCACCATTTTTTTGTTACTTTTTCTCTGATCTTGTATGGAAAGAAATAAGGGAAACTGCTACGAGCTACTTATGACCGCAAGAAACTTATAATGAAACTGAGAAGCTGTAATATGACAAAGATTATAATTTATAAGTACACGCCAAAAAATCACGTGCAATTGGATATTTTCATTTCCCTCTTCTTCTTCCTTAAAAAGTTCATTGTTTCTGAATTCCACTGCAACTAGTAATATATTATTAATATTTTGATTTATTGTTAGTCTTTCATTTTCCACCTGCCATATTTCCCGTTTACTGTTGAAAACTGAGGTCATGGATTTCACTTTTTGTCGAAAAAGTTTTGCATACTACCCGGATTTCAATTTATTTAGTGTTCGCATACATTGACAGTGTAGTACTTTTGTATTCTGTGTGCTTCTTGAAAACTTTCTTTTGTTCCTTTTCCATTCCCCAGAATGTAAATCGATTGTTACTCGTTCATACAATTTCAAGTGATAGTTTGAGCATTTTTTGATGAATATGCTGGGTGCCGCAGTACATTGGAAATGTGCATGGAGATGAACCTGTAGGCCGTGAGCTTCTAATTCTACTTGCATTGAATATGTGACAACTATTTGAATGATCCTCTGGTATTTTTCTTTCCTTTTATTGTAGGTGTATGCCTAATTATTGTTCTGTAACTCTTTAGTGTTATACCCTACTTTGCTTTGTAATTTATGGCAATTTTAAGTTACTTTATTCTAACATTTTTGTCTTGTCCCTTGTTGAATGTTTTCCCTCATTGCTCTTATTTTCATCTATTTGTTCCTGTTTCGACATATCTGCTTTGCAAATAAAGAAGAAAACTACTTTTAGACACTTCTGGAAGTTTTCCTCTACTTGATTAGTCATTTGTGAATTTTCTACACTTGGATTGTGATGTGTAAAGACTTGGTTGTCGTTGTAGGATTCATACAGCTGACGCTACTTAATGGTGTTTTAGGATTCAAATTGTAACATCAATTTTTTTTTTTTGGTGAGGAAACAAATTGTAATATCATTGAAAATTGTTTGAACCCCTTGTTTCCAAGAGCTTAATCATCTCAATCATTTGAATCTGATCATTAGCTGCACCCAAAAATCAAACACACAAATTTCATAAGAATAATGTTAACTCAGGTTCTACTATTAAGGTATTTAGAGTTGATGACAGCAATGATATGATCAAATAAATAACTGGGAGATGTAGATTTTCAACAGGTTTGCAGTCATTATTAACCATACAAAAATCTCAACAGATTCACTGCAACCTTTCTGCAACTTCAACTAAGAACTCATCTGCTATCAACTTCTCTGTGATCCGTAACAACAAAATTTATTAAGACTGCAGTTTATGTAAAAGCCCCAAACTTATTTCACAACTCAACTAGCAGAGCTTTAGAGAATGAGAGTACCAAAACCAAAAGAGAGACTAAGATTTGGAGTTAGCTTTATGAGAGATTACATTAACATAAAAATGGAATAAGATCACCAAAACACAATAAATAAAATTGGATTTCATGATAATACTACCAGACTAATTATGGAGTAGTAGCAAGTAAAGATGATAAGAATTACCGGAGCTTGGCTCCAAAACGGGGCACTCTATTCTTATTGTTGCCATGGTCCCTCAATCAGCTTTCTCTAACACTGAAACATATTAAAAAAAACAACAAATCAGCTTTAAACAAACACTAAAATCCCCAGAAGGTAACAATTAGCCTTCCAGTTTCTAGTCTCCGAACACAGTAGCTACTTATATCATGCTAAGCGATGACAATGAACCATGTTTAGTTGGTCAACCTAAAATCAAGCAATCTAGCTCGAACTCAATTCACTTGCGAAACGCAAGATGGTTCGATCGGGAGACAAAATGTGGGTTTATGGCCAATGGTTTTCATCAAAAACCAGGCATTGGTTGCAATGAGACTTTTAGTCTTGTGCCATTTGGCTTGTTCTTAGTTTGGCAGTGTCAAAGAAGGGGCATGTAAGACAGTTGGACGTCCAGAATGCTTTCTTACATGGTTATCTCACTGAGAAAGTTTATATGAAACAACCAGCGGGTTTCATTGACAAGAGTACCTACACCATGTTTGCAAGTTGGAGCACAGTTCATGTGGGTTAAAACAAGTGTCGAGAGCTTGGTTTTAGAGATTTTCTGATTTCTTGCTTCAATTGGGATTTTAAGAATCTGAGTGTGATTATTCTTTGTTTGTGTTTAATCAAAGAGGAGTATATCTTATCTTACTAATCTATGTGGATGCTATATTGCTCATAGGAAACAACACTTATCAAATGGCTCGGTTGATAAAGAGATTGGGCACTTTATTTTCCATGAAGGAATTGGTGCCTCTCAACTACTTCCTAGGTGTTGAAGGAACTTGCTATGGTGATCAAATGCATCTCACACAGTCCAAATGTCCTGGACTTGCTGGAACGTACTAAATTTACCAATGCCAAGCCAATCTCGACTCCAGTTTCTTCTGGACAAAAACAGAGTGCTTTTGGGGATGAATCATATACTAATCCTGAATTATACCGAAGTGTTGTAGGTGCCCTACATTATTTGACCATTACGAGACCTGATCTTTCTTATGTTGTGAACCAAGTGTGTCAATTCATGCATTCGCCAACAACACGCATTGGATGACAGTTAAAAGGATCCTACGTTATTTGTAGGCTACCTATTTATAGGGTCTTGTTTATAGACCTGGAAGTGTACAATTGACTGCTTTCTCCGGTGCAGATCGTGCAGGAAACCTAGACACACGCCATTCAACTGGAAGCTTCTGTGTATACTTGGGTAAAAACTTAATATTGTGGAGTTCGAAGAAACAGAAAACGGTTTCCAGGCTTAGCACCGAAGCTGAATATAGGCAGTGTGCGTACAGTGCTGCTGAGTTGTCTTGGTTACGTTCGTTGTTCAAGGACGTACATTTGAATCTTTTAAGACCACATATTTGGTGTGATAATGTGTCCTCCATTGTCTTAGCATCCCATCTAGTTTTCCACTCAAGAACAAAGCACTTTTGAACAAATGTTAAAGAACCAAGCACTTAGAAGTTGATTATCATTACGTCAGGGAGAGGGTCGAAAACTCTCTAATTTAGTGTAGCCTTGACTCAATGGCTCACCAAATTTGTTCCCAGTCAGATGCAATTGATAAGGGTTTTAGATTTTGGTACGAAATCTGTACCATACCTAGTATGTTGAGAATGAGTCCTATATTGATGGAAGGAAGAACTTTTCATGGGCTTATAAGTAGTTGAACTACTCCATATATAGTCAATTGGTTTTATGGTGGAACCTTAATTTCTTCATAGTATTAGAGCAAGTTGTTCCACGTATGAAGTCAAACGGTCAAACGGTCACATGCGCTCAATGTCATCCCGTTGTGTTATCCACGTGTTAGATTTGAAAATTCGTCACACGTAAAGGGGCATATTGAGAATGAGTCATACGTTGATGGGAGGAAGAACCTTGCATGAACTAATAAGTAGTTAGGCTACTCTCTATATAGCCAATTGATTTTATGGTGGAATCACAATTTCTTCATAAGCAATTGTAATCCAAACCATTTGATGACATATTGAATCAATATAACTCTTAATTCAATATTTACTTATCTTAAATGAGAAAATAAAGGAATGAAATAACTTTTTGAGGATATCGATATATTTTTACACTAAGGAGAGGGGAGTTCAACTAAACACAATGGGTAACCTAATTTGGTATGGAATTCGATTCGCCATCCACGAGATTCGAACCTAAGACCTCTCACTTCCAAGTGAAGAGGAATACCACCAGACCGTAGTACCGAATGACAAGGAATGAAATAACTTAGAAATATGAAAAGTAAGAAAAGAGAACCAAATCAAATGGCCCCCTACTTGATATGCTTCCTAATTGTTAGGTATTTTAAACGAAAAATTATTTTTTCAATTTCTTGCAGATTAGTAAATACAGGAGAAAATTTATATAAATTACATTTGACATCTGGTAAATCCACTCTGAAATAGACAACCACTTCCAAAATCAATTTTTTCACTACTAATATAGTTAGTGACATTTCTACTCAATTTAATTCAAACCCTATAATGTAAAATATTGTTGTATATATATAAAAAAAAAATCAACCGATTTAATTTAGTTTGGTTCGGGCGGTTCGAACGGTTCATCCGGTTAGGTTTGTAGGCTTATTTAGGCCCAAACAAAAGTTGTTTAACAAATGGGCTGAGATCCATTTGCAACCCATACCACGAAGTCCCCATTTCTTTGTTCCGATTGGAAATTGCAGCCCATTTTCCGGCGATCCAGCATCTCCGATCTTCGTCGTTACGTTTTCATCTTCCTTAACTCCTTCCGAGTTCCAACAATGGCTTCCTGAATCCAGCTCCATCGTCTCCATAGTCAACCTCAAAGATCCCAGAATGGAGCTTGCTCTTTCCATCCTCTTCCTTTCTCTCAACTTCTCCTCTTTTCTTCGTCCTGCTACTACTAGAGGCGGCCTTCATACTTCCTACCCTCCAGGTCCCCATCTTCTCATCTGTGCTATATATATATATGTATGTATATTAGTATGCATTTTATGTTAAGTGTTCATTTAGTTTCTTGGTTGTTTTTGGTAGTTGAAAAACTGAGATTACAAGAACCGGAAGTAAATTAAAATATTGTAGTATTTAGTACTTACCAAGTAAAGAGCGATTGCATTAGTGCTTGTCAGCTTGTACTCTGGAGACTTTTAGGAAGAAAGGTTTTTGTAAATTGATTCATCCACATTCATTTTTTTCGCTCATCCAAATTGTTTAACTCAAAAGATACATAGTGTTCATAGGTTTTAATGCTAATGGATTCCTTGATTCGGATGCGGAGAAATTAGTTATTACCAATTCTTTTGTTGTTCTTTTTGCAAATTATCCATAAAAGTTCTGCATAGAAGTTTAAATTTCATAAACTACCGTGTAAATAGGGTTTTGAAAGGGTACGCAAATTCAGCTGAAAACCTACCGTTCTAAGTTTTACAACTTTTTGTCCAAAGATGACAGGAAAAATACTCTCAATGCTTAGTTTTTGCATCACCAAAGCCAAGTTTTAATCAAACCAAAGTTGTTGAGCAAAAAGTGTTGTTTCCTTAGCAACGTTTCTGTTTCTGGACTACAAGTTTGCATTGGTTACAAAATCAGACAGAAACAAATCAATTTCTGCCAGAGTACAGAAGTTTGAATTCAACCCCTGGTGTACATGTTAACGCTAATGGCGTCTTCAGAAACCCCCATGGCGTTGCGAGTTTCCAAGGTACCCACTTGCTGCATTAGGCAAGATGATCAGATTGTTAATCAATCTTCTTAATGCCCAAGTAATCTGCAAAAGTGTTTATACATCAACATTCTTATCCACTCTGCCCTTTCAGTAAATAAAGCCATCTTAATATATAGCTCGAGAGATCGATTACATTTACTAAGATGTCGAAACAAAAAATAATTTTGATGACAATTATGCTGATGTGATGAATCGATGGTTACTTACTTGCATTTTTTGTGACATGGTGACTAGTTACAACGCCTTTTGCAAATTTGTTCTGTGTCGTTGAAGCTAGCACTTCCGGGTCCACTTGGAGCTACCTCGTCACGATATTCGCATGTTCATTTCAGTAGTTTTTGGTTGAGTTCTTTCAAATCTTGCTTGTACACCAAACGAGCCCCACACTTCTTCACCATATTCAAGTTTGCTTTTAGTTCTCTCCAACCATTATCAAGAAAGTAAATTCTGAATAAAAACTGTACTTGATGATAATCTTCACGAGGCAAACAATGTTGACGAGAAATATAAAATAACCAAAGGTTTTCTGACACAAGAGACGGTAATAATAAGGTAGTCCAAGGGTATATTGAGACAAGTTTTTCAGGGCTAACAAGTTCCACTGAACAGTGAATTCTGAAACGACAATAACGAGGAAGCTCCACATTTTGTAAAGGGTCTTGGTGTTGAAAAACAACACACAAGGCAAACCCAAACCAGTTGGTACATGATGGTGGAGGAAGCTCCATATTTATTGAATGTCCCACACTCTGATTATTGAACCACTTTGGAATTTCACTTCCAGGGATTACAATTTTCGATCCCTGTAGCAGAAGAAAGATCAATTATTTAGAGAGAGAGAGAGAGAGAGAGAGAGAGAGAGAGAGAGAGAGAGAGAGAGAGAGAGTACCTGAATGACAGATTTCAGAAACCTATTGATCAAGTCTTCATCTGGAACCAATGCAATGCAATTCCAGCAAGTGACACTAGCAGAATACAAATTGAATGCACCTGACAAACTTCGTAAGGAAGTGCAATTGTCCAGATCTACCGTTAATCCTCTGTTTGATGGAAGAGGTGGCAATTTTTGAAGGCTTTTACACCCCTCCAGATGAAGATTCCTAAGCTTAGAAAGGTGTCTAATGCTTTCAGGTAGACTGACAAAATTATTTCTGTCGAGACGCAATGTTTCCAATAAGGTCAAGTAGCCAATATCATCGGGGATATCCCCCTCCTGGAGATTACAATCATATAGACATAAGTACGTCAAAGAGCATAAGCGATTTAGAGAAGACAACACCAAATGCCAACAAAGAGGAGGATCAGGGGGACTCTTTTCAAGTCCAAATAAGCGGCGAAGGCCCCACCCATCCCTTGCTTTACCATCTGATCCACAAGTGGCTTTAACATTACTCATCCAAACTCTCTCATACTTTCTCGTAAATATTAGACCTTTGAGATTTTTCATACCCACAAGCGGCTTTGTCATAGTGGGTCCCACTGTAAGCCACGATAAGTGATCCATGTCTTCTGGGAGTTTGTCAATCTTTGAGCATCCAATCACATCGAGATGGTAAAGAGACTTCAAATTACAAATAGCCCTTGGAAGGTACAAGAGATTTTTGCATTTCCGTAGACTAAAATACCTAAGGCCAACCGCATGTCCAATTGATGAAGGTATTTTCTCGATCGCAGTGTTGTCTAACGTGAGCGAGAATAAATTCTTCATCTGCTCCCCAAATTCTGGAATCGTTTTCACATTTGAGCAGCCACCAAGATTGAAATGTACAAGAGAATCCATTTCAACCTTACTTGGGAGGCTCTTAATGCTTTCACAGCCACCAAGCTGCAAAACTTTAAGTCTTTTGAGGATTGCAATAGACGGATGTATCTCAACTAAATTCTTACAAGTGGAAAGCTCCAAATTCTCAAGATTTGGAAGACCATTGAAATCTGGGGTATTCTTCAATTTATTGGAGCATCTAAGATCAATATGTTTCAAGTTGGGCAAGTCCTGTACAACACCACCGATAAAGTTCAGATCATATACTTAGCTTCCACAACCTTAAAGTTTATTCAAAATAATAAATAAATAAATATATGATTATTTTGTAAATTAAATAGCATTCATTCTCAATGAATATGGAATAAATTTGGAACCTTTGGGATTGTACAATAAAAAAATATCACGGGTTCCTTGTTTTTAAAACTCAAGAAAAATTAAATAACATGTCTATTATTTTTTAAAATAATGTGTTAAAATATCATTGGATAAACTCAAAAGGTGAGTATTGACTAGTGAGTAACCAATATTATCTTTTGTTCATAACTACTCTTACCACTTTTCCCCCCAAAAAACGAACAAGATTGCTATTACGCATCTCAAGTTTACCAAGCAAGTGCGGGCGAAAGCTTGTTGGAAGAAACTTAGAAGGATACCAACTCCAATTTATAATTCTCAAGGAACATGGAAGAGATTTGGGGCCTAAAGAAAAGATCAAATTATCAAATTCCAAAAACCTCAGTCCCTCCATCTTAGAGAAGGCTTCGCAATTCCACTGGGGCACCTCTTCTACGTTGGACAAGCGTAAGGATATGGCTTCAATTGCTGCCGTTCCCTAACAATTAAGAAAAAAAGGACAAATTAATTTCACATTCAAGTCTAATATAATGTCAAAAGAAATCAATATCTTCTTCCAAACTTGGTATTTAACTTCTTACCTTATTCTTCCTAAATATCTGATCGATGTCATTGTAAAGCCACAACCTACTGCGCTGACCAGACTCTTTAGACTCTTGACGTACAATTTCACGTGCCATATCTTGTATCAAGTCATGCATCCATATATATTTGTTGCGATCACTGCGATTGTTGCGATTTTGATAGAGGAGAGATCTCTCAATTAGTACATCTATCATAACACTACTAGAAATTCCAAAAGAAATATCTAGTATTTCAATTAATTCCTTTCTGTACTTCCCTTTGTGGAGACATGCAACCTCAAGAAAAATGCTCTTCTCCATCTCTTCTAGTTCATCATAACTTATTTTAAGTTTATCAATAATTTCTGTATTAGGAAATTTTGACAGATTATCCCGTGTACTATTCCAAAAATCTAGCCCTCTCTTAAACAATGCCGACCCAAAAGTTTTAAGAGCTAATGGAAGGCCTCCAGCATATTTAATGAAACACTCGGACAGTTCCAAAAACCCATCCTCGGGCATATTTTTCTTAAAGGCATGCAGGCTAAACAGTGCAAGAGCTTCATCATCATTTAACACCTCAACATTATGACATAATGTTATGCCATGCTCGACTAGCAGACGTTCATTTCTAGTTGTAATGATAATTCTGCTTCCCATGCCAAACCACTCGTCCTTTCCAGCTAGTACTTTTAGTTGGTTTATGTGATCCACATCATCAAGTACAAGAAGAACCTTTTTGTTCCGTAAGCATCTCTTGGTGTAATTGATTCCCCGTTGTTGCGTAAGAATCTTTTCTTTCAACATCGGTGAAAGAAGTGTTTCTTGAAGACGAATTAGAGTAGGGTCTGCTGTAGAAGCCTCTCTAACGTTTTCAAGAACGCAGTGAACTTCAAAATGATGGAAGATTCTATCATAAACAAGCTTAGCAAGGGTTGTCTTACCAATGCCACCCATCCCCGTTATCCCTATAAAGCGAACATCATTGACATCATGAGCTAACAACGAACTTAGTTGCTCAAGCCCAAAATTAACCCCAACCAACTCCTGTGGGGAATCTAACAATGGGAATGTAGCTTGTACTTTCCTCCACACACTTTTGACGAGTTGTTGTATAATCTCACTTTCACTCCTACATGGTATGAAATAACCAATCAAAAAAAACATAAATGAAGCATCCAATTTTGACTCTACTAAGACATGGGAAATTAAAGTTGTTCATGCATACTTACTTAGATTCCTTCGAGTGCCAACCACAAATTTTGGACACTTTTTTTAGATCAGCTTTCCATTGGACCACCTTCTCTTTATCTTCGGTACTGCTCGAATTTTGTTCATGCTTCGTAAAGGCTTCGGCAAAACATCCCCGTTGATTTCCGACGTCAGATGGATTTGTCTGATAAAAGACCGGCAGAACTGAGTTCCTGGATTCCATGCATCGAAGAATGGTTGTAAGTTCGTCCAAGCACCATTTGGAAGAAGCATAGTTCGGTGAGAGAACAACAATTGCAATATGCGATTCTTTGATCGCACTTGGGAGCTCAAGATGAATACTTGTTCCTCCTTCAAGCTCTCGATCGTCCATGAAAGTCGTAATTCCTTGGCACTTGGACAATTCATGGTGTAAATGGGATACAAAGCCCCTGCGGGTGTCTACACCCCTGAAACTCAAAAACACATCATACTTCCATAAAGAAGCTGATTCATTCAAAAGAAAAGATGCAGAGGCTCTTTGGGTGCTCAATGCCATAGGAAGAACAGTTGCTGCAAATTGGGTGCTGCACATATGAAACAGGAACTGAATGAACAAGTAAAAAGAATAGAAGATCCATGTTCTAAAATTCAAAAAAACAAAATTTGAAACTTCAAATGTATTTTTTTTGTATTTTTGATAATTTACAGATGCAATTTTTATACGTAATTACAGGGACTCACTCCGGTCAGATATTTGACCGTGTCAACACATATTTGACAATTTGATTTGATCTTACAGTCCAGGTAACTCAGTTTAAGTAGTTGATCATATTCAGTTACCGGAAAATGGATCCTGCAAACAAAAACAGTAGTCAATGAACAAGTAAAACAAAAACGAGCAGTGAAACGAAAATAGAAACTTTAAAGTTGTTTCAGTAATTGAAAACGTATATTAAGCAAAAGATACGAAGGACTCAGAAAAAAATATCAGAAAAACAAAATACATGATCAGCAGAGACTTACACAGGCAGAGAGAAGTGACAAATGGCAATGAAAGTAGCAGAACAATGACACTGAAAATTCCCACAACAAAGTCGTAGGAAGAGAGGAAATTGAGATAGAGGTAGGAAAGGAAATAAATTGAAGAGAGATGGACAGCTGTGCAATATAAATCTCCCTGGAAGAAGCAACAAGGAAATTTCCCCTGCAAGAACCGTCCACTTTCTAATATTCGTTCAAGAGAAAAAGCTAAAGGGAAGAAGATAACAGATAGTCTTATTTTTAATTAACTTTCAAGTTTTGATCACGCTAACCCTGACGCTTACTGTTGAATTTAGTGGCTCTGCCACATTCCGATTGGGCCGTTTGTTTTGACTCAAGCTCATTAGTTGGCTGTTAAAGCCACGCGATTGCCTTGTTCAAGGCAGCAAGCAGTCAAGATTATTTAGTGGGGTGTGCTATTCACATATCATTTTTACTTTTCACATATATTTTTTATTTTTAACTGTTAGATCGAATGAGTTGAAAAAGATCTAAGAACAGAAATTAATAAGGAGTTTGTGAGAAGTTAAAAGAGGTGTGTGGATATCACACCCCTTATTTAGGCCGCTAACTTTGAATTCGGATTGGATCTTTTTTGTGAGGATTTAGAATTTGTAAATTATGTTTGTTTATCGTATATCGTGTGATCATAAATTATTTTAAATAATTTTTATTTAAAATTAAATATAAATTTTACTTGACAAAATCTGATCGTATACATACAATAAACAGACAGAATTTACGGATTCCTATTATCCCCGAAAAAAATCCGGACAGGATCTTGGGCTAACTTTGACTCACGCTAGTTGATTGGCTGTTTAGCTCCATGTGAAAGCCACGTGATGCATATATTCAAGGCATGAATTCCTATTGGCCTTAAATCGTTTCAAATGGCCATGAATTCGTACTGGCATGAATTCTAAACAATTGGTAGTGGTCCCAGAAAAAAAAGCGAAGCCATAGCAAATGGCCACTTATCGTGGTGATAGAAAGGAGTTGAATTTTTACACAACGACGTGAGTTTGAATACCGTTAATGATTAATTTATTTTTGCAAATAATCCTTTACAACAATGATAAAAAAAATATTGAATTTTTGTATGACGATATGAATTCATGTTCTGTCGATAATTAATCTAATATTTAATTTAATAAAATTTCTCGTTAGACAGAAAAATGAAATGGTCAAACGATCTTTGTTTAATCGCTTAGGCCGATACTTACTGTTGGATTTAATAGCTCCATGTGAAAGCCGCGTGATGACTATGTAAAGGCAGCAAGCGGCAAGATTTTAAGACATTGGATGCTTTTCTTTTGATAGTAGTGGCGGTGGTGTCCTCAAGGTTTAGAGTGGGTTATAATGTCACATGGTGAATTACTCTTTTTTATGAAACAGGAACATCAAAATAATGGTGTAATTAATCTCTTACGTGTTATTATATCATAAAATTAAAATACGACGCAAAATTAGGATATATTTAAGACACACCGCTCTACCTCTTCGGTGCAATGTAAACTTCCCTAAAAGAAGCTACAAAGAAATTCCCATGCAAAAACTGTTCACTTCCCAATTCTTGTTCAAGAGAAAAAGCTGAAGGGAACATATTATGAAACCTTAATTTTTAGCAAGTCATTAATCACACGTCCTACCAAAGTGAAAGGACAAATTGTTTTATTTTTATTTTTTAATAAAGGATATTATATACACTAAGGGAGAAGAATGATGAGCTTAATCTTACAATATGTTAGTAATGATGTGGTTTAAATTCGTCTTTGATTAGAATCGAACCTAATAATTCTCACTTACAAATAAATATGAATATCACTAGATTGTAGTACTAATGTTGCAAGGACAAATTGTTTTCCACAAGAAAAAGGGTGGGAGACCGACTATGAGAAAATTTCCGGGAAGATTCCATGTTGGGACGTGTTATCTTTCTTCACCTTTTCTCTCCTCACCAAAGAGATTGGGTGCAATATTTCTAAGCAAGTTCCCAACTTTCTTCTAAGAAAATATTTCTTAGAAATATCAAGGAAATTCCCATGCAAGAGTTGTACACTTTCCAATATTTGTTAAAGAGAAAAAGCTGAAGGGAAACATATTATGAAACCTTAATTTATTAGCAAGCCATTAATCACATGTACTACCAAAGTGAAAGGACAAATTCTTTCTTCTAAGAAAAAATTTCATGTCTCTTTGTAACTTTTCTCATTGGGTGCAATATTTCATCCACTATGAAACTTTTCTCATCCTTTTTGGGACTGTTCTGCAGTGCCTGAGCGAGCAGGTTGAAGAACTCTTTGATCCAGTATAGCCCTAACTCAAGGGCTCATCAAATTTATTCCCAGTTAGGTGCAATTGATAAGTGTTTTCGATTGTGGTATGAAATCTGAAGCCCAAGTAGTATTTGAAATAAATTTAACCAAACTATTTTATGACATATTGAATCATCAAGAGCAGGATTCATGTACCCTTATACAGAACTTAAATACGAGTTTGTTTGCCTTTCAACATTTATTGAGAAATTTGGAAAAATAATCGAATAATATTTAAATTAGATGATCAAACCAAGAAAGTAAATCAAGGGAATCGGTGGTCGTCTTAAGCACTAACAATTTACTAGTTATAAAATTAAGGGAATCGGTCGTCGTTTGTCTGCGACTCAATACCAGAAGCTGAATTGTGTCATTATTTTAACAAAGTTGATTAACAATGCAATAAAAAAGAATAATTAACCATTGAGATCGATCCAAATCATGTATATTGACATGCAATGCATTAGGTGTTGGTAAAGGAGCCTTACACGTGTCCAGAGTTTTTGACATTTCTCGGTCGGCCATCTTGATGTTGATGACCTCTAACTAAAGCCAAACCTCAGTAGTTTTAAAAAGAGTGGACGGCTGAAGATAACACCGTGCATGATGCAGTTGCAGACGAATTAACTTCATTCTTTACAAGCAAGAGCAATAGTTGGAATAACTCAAATTTGATGGCTACATTCAGTTGGGTGAGGGTTAGGAGGAGGGTCCTCTACAATATTTCAGACTGAATATAATTTGTCACTTCTAACTTTCTAGATTCAAATCAACAATTATCGACAATTGTCGCAAGAGGTTGATCAACATTGCTCCTAGTCCTCAAGACCTACAACAAAAGTAAGCATGGAAGCATAAACAAGAGGTCTTCAAAGAACTTTTGTGTAATAAAACTTCTCAGTGGCATTTGATTGGTTTCTAAGGTAAAGTTTCACTTAATCGTTCATCTATTTTATCTTCTTTCGTCAACCGGTCATATCTGACCTATAGTTGGTAGCAATATGAAAAAAATATTTTGTCACTTCTAACTCTAGATTCTATTCAACATTTATCACAAGAGGCTGGTCAACACGGCTCTAGTCCTCAAGATCTACAGCAGAAGTAAGCAGGTAAGCAAAAGAAGAGGTCTTCAAAGAACTTTTGTGTGATAAAGCTTCTAGGTCGCATTTCATTGGTCTCTAAGACAAAGTTTCGCTTAATCGTTCATCGACTTTATTTTCTTTCTTCAATTGGTCATATCTGATTCGTAGCTAGTAGCGACATGAGGAAATATTTTGTCACTTTTGACTTTCTATATTCAATTCAACAGTTGTCATAAGACATTGTTGGTCTACATTGCCTCTAGTCCTCAAAGATCTAAATTGATGTTTACTGCTCTCTACTAAACCCCTCCATTGTATTTCCTTATTATTGTTATGATGTAGTGCAAATGCAGTATTCCTTGAGCCTTACTCTACCTTTAGAGTACTTTCGGACCTAATTTGACCAACTTAGAGCTAGGAAAACGGAATCGACCCTTTGAGCCTAAACATTAAAACATTGGCCCTACTTACGTGACAATTTCACTTAGAGTTAGGCTGCGACTCTTATCAAGGTTCGTTCATAAACACGATATGCAACATTGGATCTATATAACTCTCAATTCAATATTTACTTATCAGAAATGAGAAAATGAAGGAATAAAAGAACTTAAAAATATAAAAAAGTGAGGAAAGAGAATCGGATCAACTAGCCCCTCTAGTTGATGCTTCCTTACCTTCAGGTCTTTGATAACGAATTTAAAAGAAAACTACCATTCTTCCCATTTCTTACGAGTTAGTAAATACGAGAGAAGATTTAGATAATTACATTCGGCAGCTGCTAAATTACCTCAGAAATAGACAACCACTTCCAAAATCATTTTTGTCACTACTAATATAGTTTAGTGACAATTCTCTTCAATTTAATTCAAATCCTTCAATGTAAAACATTGTTGTAAATGGGCCGAGATCCATTTGCAACCCATATCTCCAAGTACCCGTTACCTTTCTTCCATTGGAATTTGCAGCCCATTTTCCCGCGATCCGGCATCTCCGATCTTCGTCGTTACGTTTTCATCTTCTTTTATCACCTTCCAAGTTCTAACAATGGCTTCCTGAATCCGATGCTGGAGCTCCATCGCCACAACCGTCAACCCCAAAGATCACATCATGAAGCTTGCTCCTTCCATCCTCTTCCTTTCTCTCAGCTTCTCCTCTTTTCTTAGTCCTGCCACTGCTAGAGGCGGCCTTCACAGTTCCTACCCTCCAGGTCCCCATCTCCTTATCTGTCATATATATATAGATATACATATTTGTATGCATTTTATATGTATGTGTGTGAATTTAGTTCTTTGGGAATTGGAAAACTGAGATTACAAGAACAAGTAGTAATTTGAAAAATTTTCCTTTGATTTCTCAGGTGCCAAACGGTAGTTAATTGTGATCAGATAGATTATCACGCCTGTTGCTTTCTTAAAATCTTTACAGTTAAGGTGGGTTAGCGCTACTAGAAAGGGAAACTAAATCTTTAAGCATCAAGAATTTGACCTGGAACGGGCTATTAAGGCGTTCAGCCAAAGATGCAGTAACATTTCTAGGGTTTACAGGTGATTACGTGGGCTTGTGCATTTTTAACATTTACCAGATTATAAGTTTACCACTCGTTAGTATATGAAATAAAACAATGGTATTTGTTAGTAGTAGTTTGATAGTTTGAGCTGGATAAGTGCAGGATTTTTACTGTAGAATTTTTGTTTGTGCATCTCATGATGATTATGCTGATTTAATCTCATGAATATTAATTTATCCAAATTGTATCCAAGCTGCTATTTGGTAAAAACTTTTGAATCCTGAAATTTTAATCCGTCCTATATACAATCAATTTTTTGGAACATGGCAGGATTTTTGAAGGAAAACGCAGTAGTGTCCCCCCTTCCTCTCTGTATATAATAACATAGAAATTATATTTGTTCCATAACCCCGAAAAAAGTTATTATTCAAAAGAACAGGAATCTGCTTTGACTCTGTCGAGATTAGCACAAATTAGTCCTTGCAGCTGGTTGAAACTGAATTTAACCATAGAGCTGTGTAATAAGGATGCAGACACCAGTATCTGAAATCTTTTTGCAACAATAACGCTGAATAAGGGTCAGAAACTTAAATATAGGAAGTTTACATTGATTGCCCATCAGTGGAAGTTAAAAAAGTGCGACACCTTTGAATCCAGAAGGGTGCAGTACCTATTTACCACCAATTTGAGTTGATTCTGGTATTGGAGAATATCCATCTGCAGTCTTTATAAAAGTTTTATTCATTCCGCTAGTTCAATTATGTTACTTGTCCTTGAGAAAGGACAGACTCTATCAATTGTATGTGTTTTGATGGCAGTTTTAGTCACAATTTTTTGTTACTTTTTCTCTGATCTTGTATGGAAACAAATGAAGGAAACTACTATGAGCCACTTATGACCACAAGAAACTTATAATGAAACTGAGAAGCTGTAGTATGAAAAAGATTATAACTTATTAGTACATGCCAAAAGATCGAAGTGTAGTATTTCGCGTTTACTGTTGAAAAATGAAGTCATGAATTTCACTTTTTGTGGAAAAAAGTTTTACATACTACCCGGATTTCAGTTTATTGAGTGTTTGTATAGGTGACAGTGTTTTACCTCATTGCTTTTATTTTCATCTTTTTGTTCCTGTTTTGACATATCTACTTTGCAATTGCAAATAAAACTATTTTCAGACTTGTTAACGGAAAAGAAGAAAACTATTTTCAGACTACTTCTGGAAGCTTCCTCAATTTGCTAGCCATTTGTGAATTTTTAACACTTTAATTGTGATGTGTAAAGGCTTGGTTGTTGTTGAAGGATTCACCCTACTTAATGGCGTCCTAGGATGCATACAGCCGACCCCACTTAGCGGGATAAGGTTTGGTTGTTGTTGTTGTTGTTTGATTGTGATGTGTGATTTTTAGTAGACTGTAGGAAATTTAAAGATGTGTTGCACTCAGTTTGATCCCCCAGTGTGCTTTAGAACTAGAAGAAACCATCATTTCATGAATGCTTGTGTCTTCTGTAAAATAAAATTGATATCGTGCCAAATTAATTGTAAATCTTAATAGTGTGGAGGAAAGAAATCCTTTCCGCAAGACATAAGCATCCATCTCTTCCTCTGACCATCTATGTATTTTTTTGTTTTAAATTTATTATTATTAGGGGGAGGGGGCAGATCTTTTGATTTCTTGCTTCAATTGGCATTTCAAGAATCCAAGTGTGATTATTCTTTGTTTGTGTTTAATCTATGTGGATGACATACTGCTCACAGGAAACAACACTTATCAAATGGCTCAGTTAATAAAGAGATAGGAAATGTGCATGGAGATGAACCTGTAGGCTGTGAGCTTCTAATTCTACTTGCAAATTGGATATGTCTAATTATTGTTCTGTAAGTAGTTGAACTACTCCATATATAGTCAATTGGTTTTATGGTGGAACCTTAATTTCTTCATAGTATTAGAGCAGGTTGTCCCACGTGTGAAGTCAAACGGTCAAACGGTCACATGCGCTCAATGTCACCCCGTTGTGTTATCCACGTGTTAGATTTGAAAATTCGTCACACGTAAAGGGGCGTGTTGAGAATGAGTCATACATTGATGGGAGGAAGAACCTTGCATGAACTAATAAGTAGTTAGGCTACTCTCTATATAGCCAATTGATTTTATGGTGAAATCCCAAATTCTTCATAAACAATTGTAATCCAAACCATTTGATGACATATTGAATCATCAAGAGCATGATTCATGTACCCTTATGTGTACAGAAACTTGATAGGATTGACTTGTTCTCAGCACAATTCACAAACACAATGCATAATGATGATCCTTGTTTAACAACCACACATTGTTTAACCAATTCTCTCTCGATATGTTCCTCAAAAAATCTAATTCATGCCATTCCTGTCTATTTATCCTATATGTTCCTGTTCCATTCTTCCAAGTGAATCAGCACTTCTGCAATATTACCTCTCGACTAGTTTGTTTGCCTTCCAACATTTATTTGGAAATTTGGATAATAACCAAATAATCTTTAAATTACATGATTAAACCAAGAAAGTAAACAAATGAGCTTATTTTTATCTACACCTTCGATTTTAATCTCATTTTATTCCCTGTAACTCAAAAATCGCCACCTCACTCCCTTAGATTCATAGTTTGCTCTATTTTGCCCCTTGCAAACTTGATTTTTATCCCCTGAAACTCGACATAAGAAGTTGGTCAACATTGCCTCTAGTCCTCATGACCAAAATTGATGTTCACTGCGCCACAAGGCTCTCACCTAAACACCTCCATTGTATTTCCTGATTATTGTTATAATGTTGTCAACACGATGTATTCCTTGAGCCTTACTTTACCTTCAGAGTACTTTCATACCTAGTTGGACCAACCGAGAAAACGAAATAGACCCTTCGGTGAGCTTATGCATGAAAACATTGGAACTACACATGTGACAATTTCACTCATGATTAAGTTGTGACTCCTACCAAGACTCGTTCATAAACATGATTTGCAATATTGGATCCATATAACTCTTAATTCAATGTTTACTTATCTTAAATGAGAAAATAAAGGAATGAAATAACTTTTTGAGGACATCGATATATTTTTACACTAAGGAGAGGGGAAGTTCAACTAAACACAATGAGTAACCTAATTTGGTATGGAATTTGATTCGCCATCCACGAGATTTGAACCTAAGACCTCTCACTTCCAAGTGAAGAGGAATACCACCAGACCGTAGTACCGAATGACAAGGAATGAAATAACTTAGAAATATGAAAAGTAAGAAAAGAGAACCAGATCAAATGGCCCCCTACTTGATATGCTTCCTAATTTTTGGGTATTTTAAATGAAAAATTATTTTTTCAATTTCTTGCAGATTAGTAAATACAGGAGAAAATTTATATAAATTACATTTGGCATCTGGTAAATCCACTCTGAAATAGACAACTACTTCCAAAATCAATTTTCACTACTAATATAGTTAGTGACATTTCTACTCAATTTAATTCAAACCCTATAATGTAAAATATTGTTGTATCGGTTCGAACGGTTCATCCGGTTAGGTTTGTAGGCTTATTTAGGCCCAAACAAAAGTTGTTTAACAAATGGGCTGAGATCCATTTGCAACCCATACCACGAAGTCCCCGTTTCTTTGTTCCGATTGGAAATTGCAGCCCATTTTCCGGCGATCCAGCATCTCCGATCTTCGTCTTTACGTTTTCATCTTCCTTAACTCCTTCCGAGTTCCAACAATGGCTTCCTGAATCCAGCTCCATCGTCTCCATAGTCAACCTCAAAGATCCCAGAATGGAGCTTGCTCTTTCCATCCTCTTCCTTTCTCTCAACTTCTCCTCTTTTCTTCGTCCTGCTACTGCTAGAGGCGGCCTTCATACTTCCTACCCTCCAGGTCCCCATCTTCTCATCTGTGCTATATATATATATATGTATATTAGTATGCATTTTATATTATGTGTTCATTTAGTTTCTTGGTTGTTTTTGGAAGTTGAAAAACTGAGATTACAAGAACCGGAAGTAAATTAAAATATTGTAGTATTTAGTACTTACCAAGCAAAGAGCGATTGCATTAGTGCTTGTCAGCTTGTACTCTGGAGACTTTTAGGAAGAAAGGTTTTTGTAAATTGATTCATCCACATTCATTTTTTTCGCTCATCCAAATTGTTTAACTCAAAAGATACATAGTGTTCATAGGTTTTAATGCTAATGGATTCCTTGATTCGGATGCGGAGAAATTAGTTATTACCAATTCTTTTGTTGTTCACAGGTTGCCCTTTTTGCAAATTATCCATAAAAGTTCTGCACTGAACCATGCTGATTGATAGCTTGATACTAGGGTCTTACTTTCATTCATGGAAAAAGCAAACGATTTGTTTGTTGAACATTTGTCCAGAATAATTTCATTCATTTCCATTAGACTTCTTCCGGCTGTACGTTGGCTTCAGTGTGAGTGTACGTTTTGATCATTATTCAATTTTACCTATGATGCCCAATGTGTTCAGGTTTCTAAATGTTTCTGTTATAGTGTGAAACAAGCATGGTGATGTCAATAGTAGGTCTTAAAGTGTTACTCTAATGTTATGAACATTGCCAATTACTTCTAATATGATTATGGATTTTCGGATGGTGCCTAACAATTATCCCAGAATTTATGCCAACGCTTATTCATTTTTATTTTGCACATATGCTCTTGTCTTTTGATCGAAATTAAATTACAGGAAAGATTATTTGCATGTCCAGACGACGAGACATTCCGGTTCTTACCAAGTGTATATAGTCACTCTCACCACAATATGTCATTGCGCAAGGAATTTGAGGGAGGGATTACGAATCGAGCTTTCTGGTATGATGGCTTGAAACATTACAACTTATTATAGGTATATTTTCCTTCTGTTTGATATTCATCTATTGTTTCTTAAGACACCTGTTGTAGGTACCCTATATATGGAGGCATGCAAGATTGGAACTACAAAAATGGTGGCTGTTTTGAATTGACTTTGGAGATTAGTGATAACAAATGGCCTACTGCTAACGAGGTCAGGCATCAGTTAGGGCGAGTGTGTGCAACCTTTAAATATAAAACGACATTCTTTAGCCAAGTTTATCATGTATATGGGGATACGGTTGCGCCCTTGGTGTAGCTATAGGTCCAATGGACCTCAGGGGGGGTGGGGACGGAACTTTGCATGGTACTAGCTGTTCATATTGTGAATGGCAATATAAAACCACGAATTGTCAATCCATAGTTTGCCTTGCCTTAATTTTTGCATATTGTGAATGGCAATATAAAAGTATTTAAGGATACAGAGAATGCCTGATCCATCCAAAATTTATATAACATATCTAATGTAGCTCTTTAGTGTTATACCCTACTTTTCTTTGTAATTTATGGCAATTTTAGGTTACTTCATTCTTAGATTTTGGTCTTTTCCTGTGTTGAACGTTTTCCCTCATTGCCCTTATTTTATCTCATCTTACTAATCTATGTGGATGATAAACTGAGGCTTCTGTATATGCTTGGGTAAAAACTTAATCTCGTGGAGTTCGAAGAAACAAAAAACAGTTTCCAGGTCTAGCACTGAAGCTGAATATCGGCAGCTTGCATACACTGCCGCTGAGTTGCCTTGGTTATGTTCGTTGTTTAGGGACGTACATTAGAATCTCCTAAGATAACAGATTTGGTGTGATAATTTGTCTTCCATTGCCTTAGCATCCAATCCAGTTTTCCACTCAAGAACCAAGCACTTAGAAGTTGATTATCATTATGTCAGGGAGAAGGTGATTAGAGGTGAGTTACCATCTGTCAGCTTGCCGGGGGATGTTAGACCAAGTCAGACTTCTAGTTTCCAGTCATACTCTCAGGTTTGTTATCTGTGTGATTCATCCTTATCTCAACTGAAGTTTAAATTTCATAAACTACCGTGTAAATAGGGTTTTGAAAGGGTACGCAAATTCAGCTGAAAACCTACCGTTCTAAGTTTTACAACTTTTTGTCCAAAGATGTCAGGAAAAATACTCTCAATGCTTAGTTTTTGCATCACCAAAGCCAAGTTTTAATCAAACCAAAGTGGTTGAGCAAAAAGTGTTGTTTCCTTAGCAACGTTTCTGTTTCTGGACTACAAGTTTGCATTGGTTACAAAATCAGACAGAAACAAATCAATTTCTGCCAGAGTACAGAAGTTTGAATTCAACCCCTGGTTTACATGTTAATGCTAATGGCGTCTTCAGAAAATGAACCTTAAGATCTCGACTGACAGAGCAGCCCCCATGGCGTTGCGAGTTTCCAAGGTACCCACTTGTTGCATTAGGCAAGATGATCAGATTGTTAGTCAATCTTCTTAATGCCCAAGTAATCTGCAAAAGTGTTTATACATCAACATTCTTATCCACTCTGCCCTTTCAGTGAATAAAGCCATCTTAATATATAGCCCGAGATATCGATTACATTGACTAAGATGTCGAAACAAAAAATAATTTTGATGACAATTATGCTGATGTGATGAATCGATGGTTACTTACTTGCATTTTTTGTGACATGGTGACTAGTTACAACGCCTTTTGCAAATTTGTTTTGTGTCGTTGAAACTAGCACTTCCGGGTCCACTTGGAGCTGCCTCGTCACGATATTCGCATGTTCGTTTCAGTAGTTTTTGGTTGAGTTCTTTCAAATCTTGCTCGTACACCAAACGAGCCCCACACTTCTTCACCATATTCAAGTTTGCTTTTAGTTCTCTCCAACCAATATTAAGAAAGTCAATTCCGAATAAAAACTGTACTTGATGACAATCTGCACGAGGCAAACAATATTGACGAGGAAAATAAAATAACCAAAGGTTTTCTGACACAAGAGACGGTAATAATAAGGTAGTCCAAGGGTATTCTGGGTCAAGTCTTTCAGGGCTAACAAGTTCCACTGGACAGTGAATTCTGAGACGACAATAAGGAAGCTCCACATTTTGTAAAGGGTCTTGGTATTGAAAAACAACACACAAGGCAATCCCAAGCCAGTTGGTACATGATGGTGGAGGAAGCTCCACATTTATTGAATGTCCCACACTCTGATTATTGAACCACTTTGGAATTTCACTTCCAGGGATTACAATTTTCGATCCCTGTAGCAGAAGAAAGATCAATTATTTAGAGAGAGAGAGAGAGAGAGAGAGAGAGAGAGAGAGAGAGAGAGAGAGAGAGAGAGAGAGAGAGTACCTGAATGACAGATTTCAGAAACCTATTGATCAAGTCTTCATCTGGAACCAATGCAATGCAATTCCGGCAAGTGACACTAGCAAAATACAAATTGAATGCACCTGACAAACTTCGTAAGGAAGTGCAATTGTCCAGATCTACCGTTAATCCTCTGTTTGATGGAAGAGGTGGCAATTTTTGAAGGCTTTTACACCCCTCCAGATGAAGATCCCTAAGCTTAGAAAGGTGTCTAATGCTTTCAGGTAGACTGAGGAAATTATTTCTGCAGAGATACAATGTTTCCAATAAGGTCAAGGAGCCAATATCATCGGGGATATCCCCCTCCTGGAGATTACAATCATCTAGACATAAGTATGTCAAAGAGCATAAACGATTTAGAGAAGACAACACCAAATGCCAACAAAGAGGAGGATCAGGGGGACTCTTTTCAAGTCCAAATAAGCGGCGAAGGCCCCACCCATCCCTTGCTGTACCATTTGATCCATAAGTGGCTTTAACATTATTCATCCAAACCATGTCATAATTTCTCGTAAATATTAGACCTTTGAGATTTTTCATACCCACAAACGGCTTTGTCATAGTGGGTCCCACTGTAAGCCACGATAAGTGATCCATGTCTTCTGGGAGTTTGTCAATCTTTGAGCATCCAATCACATTGAGATGGTAAAGAGACTTCAAATTACAAATAGCCCTTGGAAGGTACAAGAGATTTTTGCATTTCCGTAGAAACAAATAACTAAGGCCAACCGCATGTCCAATTGATGAAGGTATTTTCTCGATCGCAGTGTTGTCTAACGTGAGCGAGGATAAATTCTTCATCTGCTCCCCAAATTCTGGAACCGTTTTCACATTTGAGCAGCCACCAAGATTGAAATCTACAAGAGAATCCATTTCAACCTTACTTGGGAGGCTCTTAATGCTTTCACAGCCATCAAGTTGCAAAACTTTAAGTCTTTTGAGGACTGCAATAGACGGATGTATCTCAACTAAATTCTTACAAGCGGAAAGCTCCAAATTCTCAAGATTTGGAAGACCATTGAAATCTGGGGTATTCTTCAATTTATTGGAGCATCTAAGATCAATATGTTTCAAGTTGGGCAAGTCCTGTACAACACCACCGATAAGGTTCAGATCATATACTTAGCTTCCACAACCTTAAAGTTTATTCAAAATAATAAATAAATAAATATATGATTATTTTGTAAATTAAATAGCATTTATTCTCAATGAATATGGAAGAAATTTGGAACCTTTGGGATTGTACAATAAAAAAATGTCACGGGTTCCTTGTTTTTAAAACTCAAAAAAAATTAAATAACATGTCTATTATATTTTAAAATAATGTGTTAAAATATCATTGGACAAACTCAAAAGGTGAGTATTGACTTGAGTAACCAATATTATCTTTTGTTCATAACTACTCTTACCACTTTTCCCCCCAAAAAACGAACAAGATTGCTATTACGCATCTCAAGTTTACCAAGCAAGTGCGGGCGAAAGCTTGTTGGAAGAAAATTAGAAGGATACCAACTCCAATTTATAATTCTCAAGGAACATGGAAGAGATTTTGGGCCTGAAGAAAAGATCAAATTATTGAATTCCAAAAACCTCAGTCTCTCCATCTTAGAGAAGGCTTCACAATTCCACTGGGGCACCTCTTCTACGTTGGACAAGCGTAAGGATATGGCTTCAATTGCTGCCGTTCCCTAAAAATTAAGAAAAAAAGGACAAATTAATTTCACATTCAAGTCTAATATAATGTCAAAAGAAATCAATATCTTCTTCCAAACTTGGTATTTAACTTCTTACCTTATTCTTCCTAAATATCTGATCGATGTCATCGTAAAGCCACAACCTACTGCGCTGACCAGGCTCTTTAGACTCTTGACGAACAATTTCACGTGCCATATCTTGTATCAAGTCATGCATCCATATATATTCGTTGCGATCACTGCGATTGTTGCGATCTTGATAGAGGAGAGATCTCTCAATTAGTACATCTATCATAGTACTACTAGAAATTCCAAAAGAAATATCTAGTATTTCAATTACTTCCATTCTGTACTTCCCTTTGTGGAGACATGCAACCTCAAGAAAAATGCTCTTCTCCATCTCTTCTAGTTCATCATAACTTATTTTAAGTTTATGAATAATTTCTGTATTAGGAATTTTTGACAGATTATCCCGTGTACTATTCCAAAAATCTAGCCCTCTCTTAAACAATGCCGACCCAAAAGTTTTAAGAGCTAATGGAAGGCCTCCAGCATATTTAATGAAACACTTAGACAGTTCCAAAAACCCATCCTCGGGCATATTTTTCTTAAAGGCATGCAGGCTAAACAGTGCAAGAGCCTCATCATCATTTAACACCTCAACATTATGACATAATGTTATGCCATGCTCGACTAGCAGACGTTCATTTCTAGTTGTAATGATAATTCTGCTTCCCATGCCAAACCAATCTTCTTTTCCAGCTAGTACTTGTAGTTGGTTTATGTGATCCACATCATCAAGTACAAGAAGAACCTTTTTGTTGTGTAAGCACTTCTTAATGAAAATGATTCCGTGCTCTTCATCCCAAATTTCTTCGATCTTTTCCCTCAACACCGGGAAAAGAAGTCTTTTTTGAAGATCAACGTTAGAAACCTCTCTAACGTTGCCGAGAAAGCAGTGAACTTCAAAATGATGGAAGATTCTATCATAAACAAGCTTAGCAAGGGTTGTCTTACCAATGCCACCCATCCCCGTTATCCCTATAAAGCGAACATCATTGACATCATGAGCTAACAACGAACTTAGTTGCTCAAGCCCAAAATTAACCCCAACCAACTCCTGTGGGGAATCTAACAATGGGAATGTAGCTTGCAGTTTCCTCCACACACTTTTGACGAGTTGTTGTATAATCTCACTTTCACTCCTACATGGTATGAAATAACCAATCAAAAAAAACATAAATGAAGCATCCAATTTTGACTCTACTAAGACATGGGAAATTAAAGTTGTTCATGCATACTTACTTAGATTCCTTCGAGTGCCAACCACAAATTTTGGACACTTTTTTTAGATCAGCTTTCCATTGGACCACCTTCTCTTTATCTTCGGTACTGCTCGAATTTTGTTCATGCTTCGTAAAGGCTTCGGCAAAACATCCCCGTTGATTTCCGACGTCAGATGGATCTGTCTGATAAAAGACCGGCAGAACTGAGTTCCTGGATTCCATGCATCGAAGAATGGTTGTAAGTTCGTCCAAGCACCATTTGGAAGAAGCATAGTTCGGTGAGAGAACAACAATTGCAATATGCGATTCTTTGATCGCACTTGGGAGCTCAAGATGAATACTTGTTCCTCCTTCAAGCTCTCGATCGTCCATGAAAGTCGTAATTCCTTGGCACTTGGACAATTCATGGTGTAAATGGGATACAAAGCCCTTGCGGGTGTCTACACCCCTGAAACTCAAAAACACGTCATACTTCCATCGAGGAGCTGATTCATTCGAAAGAAAAGATGCAGAGGCTGTTTGGGTGCTTAACGCCATTGAAAAAAGGCAGTTGATGTAAATCGGTACTGCAAACATGAAACAATAATTGAATGAACAAGTAAAAAGATAGAAGATCAAAGTTTTAAAATTTAAAAAAAAAAATTGAAACTTTAAATCTTCTTTTGGTAATTTACAATATGCAATTTTTATTAGTAACTACAAGAACTTACTGCGGTTAGATATTTGACTCCGTGTCAACACATATTTGATAATTTGATTTCATCTTAAGTCCCTGATAACTCAGTTTAAGCCGTTGAATCTCATTCAATTACCGGAAGAGGGGTTCTGCAAACAAAAACAGTAGTCAATGAACAAGTACAACAAAAATGAGCAGTGAAATGAAAATAGGAACTTTAAATCTTGTTTTGGTAATTGAAAATGTATATTAAGCAAATGAGATTAAGGACTCAGAGAAACCAGAAAAACAAAATACGGGATCAACACAAAATTACACAGGCAGAGAAAAGTGACAATGGCAAAGAAAGAAGAAGAAAAATCACACCGAAAATTCTAACAGAAAAGTTGTAGCAAGAGAGGAAATTGAGAGAGGAGGAAAGGAAACAAATGGGAAAGAGATGGACAGCCGAGTACTACTTCTACTGGTAGTGGTGGTGGGGACCACACGGTTTAGTGTTGGTGATAGACTGATAGTGGCAGATGGTGAATTGTTTCGTCAAGTTAGTTAGTATACGACTGTTTACCTAAGTAGAAGTAAAAGGTGGAATAGTAACTATGAGAAATTATCAGGAAGCTTCCTTGGACGTGTTATGTTTCTTTACCTTTTCTCACAAAAGCGATTGAATGCAAGCCTTCTTTCTCTGTAAGTTCCCAGCATTCTTATCAGAATATATACATATATATATATATATTCATGTCTCTTTGATATGTACCATTAATTCGTTTGTTACCAATGTAAAAAGGTGAAGAATTAAAGCTGAGGTTTGATGTAACCATATATGGGTATGAGAAAACTTTCGGTTTGGTTAATTTCAATTTCAGGTTTTGGTCATACTAACCAACAGTTAATCGATCTTTGTTTGATCGTTTTGGCCAATGGTCGTTATTTCTAATCGAAAAGGCTAAACATAGTTCCGTCCAGAATTATAGCATGCAAAAATTTATTTTTAAATAAATAATATCATGTCATATTCATATACTATCTTCAACTAAATAATAATTCCACAATAATTTATTAGTTTTAAGTTTAAATTTATTGGTTAATTTAGTTAAACTACTGTTAGATGTCTTCAAATCTAATTAAACTAAGAGGAGGGGCTACATTTGACTAGCATGATGCCCTTTGGCCAAATTATAGCTTGATGAGCTCTGTAAAATTATAGTCTGGCCATCGGTTAGATATGAGTTTTTGGCAAATCATGTCTTTTTTTCTTTTAAACATTTAGCCTTCTCCATTAGAGATGACTTACTATTGGATTTTGTGGGTCTGGCTCATTCCGGTTGGGCCCATTATTTTTACTCAAGCCAATTGATTGGCTGTTGTCACTTAATATTATAGTTTAGTGATATTCTTCTTTACTTGTAAGTGTGAGGTTTTATGTTCTATTCTTGCAAAAAACGAATTTTGAACCATATTATTGCTAACCTATTGTGAGGTTTAGTCTATTTTTCTCAATTCTTAAAATAAATAATATTGTTTGTCAAAAAAAAAAAAATTGATTGGCTGTTTTAATAGCTCAATGTGAATGCCACGTGATGACTATGTTAAAAGGCAGCAAGCAGCCAATAATACAAGGAGTTGGATTGTCTGTCCTTCCATTTTCATACTTTTCGCATGTCTTCCTGTTTGTGTGATCACGATTAAGTCACGTCAATATTTTATATTTTTATTATTTTTTGTTTATTATTTTTATAAAAAATTAATATAAAATATTAACGTAGCTTAACCATAATCACACATCGTAAGACATGATGAATATATAGAAATGGAATAGCAGACAATCCACCTACATAATACAAGGCACTGGATGCTTTTCTTTTGGTTCCCATCAGCAAAAGAGAAAATGAAAGGCAGCCTAAGCCTTTCTCGTTTCTGAAAAAAAACAGAGAAAGACAGCCCGAGTGCTTCCAGTGGTAGTAGGGGTGTTGGCGACAACACGGTTTAGTGTGGGTCATAGTGTTAGATTGTGATTTTTTATTTTTTTTTTTGACAAAGAAAAGTTAATATGATCGTTTACCTGAAGTAGGAGCAAAAGATTAAAATATTTAGGATGGTTTATAGTTTGATACTAGTAATAGTGACCGCGCGTTGCCGCGTGTTTAAAAAATGTATAAAATATATGTGCATTCATATTAGGTGTATTATTTACAATTGTATTTATACACATAATAATTTGTACCTGAAAGTTATATTGACTGTCGCTTCCCAATTTTTTTGTTTTATTTGTGATGATGTACATGCTTCTGTGTTATGATTTGAGAAAATAGAAGCTGTTAGTACAAATAAATAAGAATGTTAAAGAAGAAGAACGATTTTTATAATTGGTAAAGAAATTGGGTAATTTTTGCAGTTTTTAAATAAATTTAATAATATACTACAAAGAAAACTGCAAGGTACCTATTATTTTGATCAGCAATCTTCTCCAAATAGTAACACTGGATGATGGCATAAACTGTCATAGCCTTCAAAAATGACAATTGGCAAAAACCTGTTTATATCGGAGATAAAATTTTAATGACATTCACAGGATAAAACCTGTTACTATTGTTCTAATATTATTGTAAAAAAAAAAAAAAAAAAAAAAGAAAGAAGAAAAAGCATTGATTGCTTTCTTTGTAAATTGAATTTACATACCATATGAGAGGTTAATCTAGCTTTGATCCAGATTTGTAGTACATGCTGAAGTTCTCAATGATTGACGGTGATGGTATACAGTTGATTGACTCGTTTCAGATGAAGACAACTGTGAACATTTCTGACCCAAAAGCTGTTGTGGAGTTTGTTAGAGAATTAGGCAATATATGTAAAAACTGAGAATTGTTCCAAGCGATGAACCATGGATATAAAGGAGTTTTATTTTATAGTGGAAAACAACATAAAACAATAAAAGAAAATCTTTACAAATTCGTTTGAATTTCCTATACCATATGTTACTGGGTTTTCAATTTTACACACCAATGTGCCTATCTTATTTGCAGCACGAAACCAACATTAACATATAACAAAAGGTTGAGTGTTTACCTGCCAATGTAGCAATAGGAACGAACACTATAGCTCCAATTCAAAGGTCAAACCTTTCTGCAAATAAACCACTCTACGTTTCACCAATTTATTCCATCTCAACACGAAAACTAAGCAAACACAAACCCACATTACACAATTAACATTTAAAAGAAAATGGAGCTTGTCTTCTTGGAAATTTAAGCACCAATGCATAAAATTGTCCACTAATTCTTAGTTCTTCTATGCATTGTGGGATCATATGCTAACTTGCAATTGACGTTATAATTTGTGAATTTTATGTAAACGACCCTTAAGTTTATATCTTGACAGTTAAGACGTAAGAAAAGCTAAAATATATTTACTCTGATTGATCAAATTACTTAGTCTAATTCCCAAAATATGTAATGTACAACATGGTCATCTTTACACATGTATTATGGAACAAACCAAAACTTACACAGGCAGAGAAAGGTGACAATGGCAAAGAACGAAGCAGAAAAATCACACTGAAAATTCTCATAGAAAAGTTGTAGCAAAAGAGGAAATTGAGAGAGGAGGAAAGGCAAACAAATGGGAAAGAGATGGACAGCCGAGTACTACTTCTACTGGTAGTGGTGGTGGGGACCACACGGTCTAGTCTTGGTGATAGACTGATAGTAGCAGATGGTAAATTATTTCGTCAAGTTAGTATGACTGTTTACCTAAGTAGGAGTAAAAGAAGGGTGACTTATGGTTACATTTGGAGTATCTCATACTTTATTGTAAATTATTTAACAGTTAAATGAGCTGAGCCATACCTTCCTTTAATCAAATTAAATTACAAGTCCACTGCATGAAACCGCTCACATTGGTTTCATTTGACTGATTTGAATGTTTCACCACATAGCTTGTAAAATAAAAAAAAATGTTTCATAAAGATAAACTTCGATTAAAAGGAAGAATAAATACTAATTTAGTGAGAACGTCAGCGATCAAACATTGTCATCTAGTATTGAGCCAAAGATAAGTTGGAAGGACCTAGCAAGCAGCTCCATCACCATCAGCCAACATTTCTGATCAACACCATCACACAAGCCATCAAGTAACAAAACAAATTAAACTCTCAACAGTAAACGTTATATATGGGAAATAAAGAATGAATTATATGAAAACAAAACGCTAAGACAGTGATGTAATCAATCTATTATGTGTTGTCATACTACAAAGTTAAAACCGATGTGAGGTGGCAATATATAGAGAGCAACACCGCTATAATGATTCTGTGCAATGTAAATCTCCCTCAAAGAAGCAACAAAGAAATTCCCATGCAAGAGCTATCCAGTTTCCAATACTTGTTAAAGAGGAAAAGCTGAAGGATAAACATTAGACGGATGTACTGCCAAAGTGAAAGGACAAGGATTTTCCAGAAAAGAAAAAGGTGGAATACTAACTATGAGAAGTTATCAGGAAGCTTCCTTGTGGGGACGTGTTATGTTTCTTTACCTTTTCTCACCCAAAGCGATTGGATGCAAGACTTTTGACTTCTCTGTGAGTTCCCAGCTTTCTTATCAGAATACATATTCATGTCTCTTTGATTCTGTGCCGTTAATTCGTTTGTTACCAGTGTAAAAAGGTCAAGAATTAAAGCTGACGTTTGATGTAACCATATATGGGAATGAGAAAACTTTCAGTTTGGTTAATTACAATTTCAGGTTTTGGTCATACTAAGCAACAGTTAATCGATCTTTGTTTGATCGTTTTGGCTAATAGCATGTAAAAATTTATTTTTAAATAAATAATATCATGTCATATTCGTATAATATCTTCAACTAAATAATAGCCCTACAATCATTTATTAGTTTTAAGTTTAAATTTATTGATTAATTTAGTTAAACTACTGTTAGATGTCTTCAAATCTAATTAAACTAAGAGGGGGGCTACATTTGACTAGCATGATGCCCCTTGACCAAATTATAGCCTGGTGGGCTTCGTAGAATTATAGTCTGGTCATCGGTTAGATATGGATTTTTGACAAATAATGTCTTTTTTTGCTTTTAGACCTTTAGCCTTCTCCATTAGAGATGACTTACTATTGGATTTAGTGGGTCTGGCTCCTTCTGATTGGGCCCTTTATTTTTACTCAAGCCAATTGATTGGTTGTTGCCATTTAATACTACGGTTTAGTGATATTCCTCTTTACTTATAAGTGAGAGGTTTTATGTTCGTTTCTTGCAAAAAATGAATTTTAAACCACATTATTGCTAATCAATTGTGAAGCTTAGTCCATTTTCCTCAGCTCTTAGTATAAATAATATCGTTTGTCAAAAAAATAAAATTGATTGGCTGTTTTAATAGCTCAATGTGAAAGCCATTTGATGACTATGTTAAAAGGTAGTAAGCAGCCAATAGTACGAGAAATTTTTCAGTGTGATCGGAATACGGGATGATACACTACGTGTCATTATACAAATAGTGAGATATGTGTGTTAAAAAGTTAATAACTTTAAAAATAAAATTTTCCACCACTTATATAAAAATATGTGATATACCATTCGTGTTCCGATCATAATGAAAAAAAAATCCAATAGTACAAGGCATTGGATGCTTTTCTTTTGGTTCCCATCAGCAAAAGAGAAAATGTAGGAGGTGGATTGTTTGCCCTCCCATTTCCATACTCTCTCCATGCCCTCCTGTTTGTGTGGTCACGGTTAAGCCACATCAACATTTTATATTCCTATTACTTTTTGTTTCATTATTTCTATAAAAAAAATTAATATAAAATGTTGACGTGGCTTAACCGTGACTATATATCACAGGAGGACATGAAAAAAGTATGAAAATGAAAGGCAGACAATCCACCTCCGAAAATGTAAGCCTTTCTTGTTTCTGAAAAACAGAGAAAGACAGCCCAGGTACTTCTATTGGTAGTAGGGGTGTTGGTGACAACACGGTTTAGTGTGGGTCATAGTGTTAGATTGTGAATTATTATTGAGAGACTTTAGATGCGGTCCCTAACTATGAATATTCTTTGACTGAAACCTTGTTGATTTTCAATTTTTGATCTAAGTCCCTGAAATTAATGTGATAATTTATTTATATGTACGTTAAAATATTTTTTAAATTAAAAATTGAAATTCATAGTTGTTTATATTAATGAGATTTTAAATTAAAAAACCATAATTTGTGGGATTAAAAATATTAAAATATAAATATACTATTGTGTGTGTGTGTGTCTATATATATATAAGCATTGGTACCTTCATCAAAATTAATAACAAAATTATTGTATCAAAACATGGGTACATTCTTCAAAATCACAAAAAAAAAAAAAAAAAAAAGATATTAGGCTTAATAAAATTAGTAAATTTCTTCGATTAAACTTAACATGGATATATTCTCAAATCAAAGAAAAAAGAATGTACCCATATAAATTTAAAAATGGATTCGAAAAAAAAATTGAATAGATTATATATATATATATAAGGGTACATTTTACATATAACAAATTGGTATATTTAAGAATGTCACATCCCAGCCCGGGTGGCACCACTTCCCGGGCCCGCTCCACCACCGTAGCACGATATTGTCCGCTTTGGGCCCCGACCACGCCCTCACGGTTTTGTTTCTGGAAACTCACACGAGAACTTCCCGATGGGTCACCCATCCTGGGAGTGCTCTCGCGCGCTACTCGCTTAACTTCGGAGTTCCTATGGAACCCGAAGCCAGTGAGCTCCCAAAAGGCCTCGTGCTAGGCAGGATGGGAATATACATTTAAGGATCAGTCCCCTGGGCGATGTGGGATGTTACAATCCACCCCCCTTAGGGGCCCGACGTCCTCGTCGGCACACACGCGGCCAGGGTTAGGCTCTGATACTAATGTCACGTCCCAGCCCGGGTGGCACCACTTCCCGGGCCCGCTCCACCACCGTAGCACGATATTGTCCGCTTTGGGCCCCGACCACGCCCTCACGGTTTTGTTTCTGGGACCTCACACGAGAACTTCCCGATTAGTCACCCATCCTGGGAGTACTCTCGCGCTCTACTCGTTTAACTTCGGAGTTCCTATGGAACCCGAAGCCAGTGAGCTCCCAAAAGGCCTTGTGCTAGGTAGGATGGGAATATACATTTAAGGATCAGTCCCCTGGGCGATGTGGGATGTTACAAAGAATGAGTACATTTTAAGATTAAAATTTTGAAAAAAATTACATGAATGGTACATATAATTAGCATAGGTACATTTAGCAAAATTAAAAATGGGTACAAATAAATAAAAAAATATGGGTACAAATACAAATAAAATTTTATAAAATATGGGCACAAAAAGAAATTAATATATGGGTACAAATTAAAACTGAAAAGAAAATTGGTACAAATTAAAACTGAAAAGAAAATTGGTACAAATTAAAAAAGGGTTGCAAATTAAAAGTGGGTACAAACTAAAACTAAAAATATATGATAAAAAATTTAACCATAAATATAAATATACTAATTGTAACATTTTTAACATTAAATGAATATATTTTGAAATAAAAAATATTTAATTGCTGAAATAATTAATGATGCTATTAATATCAAGGACGTTGATCAAAAAATGAAAATGAATAAGGTTTTAATCAAAGGAATAGCAAAAGGAAGGATGTGAATCTAATTTCTCCATTATTTTTTTGACAAAAAAAAAAAAAAAGTTAATATCATCGTTTACCTGAAGTAGGAGCAAAAGAACAAAAAATTTATGGTGGTCTATAGTAAGGTATACTGTTATAACCGTTATATTTTGATATTTATATTTTTAAATAAAACTTTAATTTTTTATGTGAAACGGAAACATGAAAATAATGGTGTGATTAATTTATTACGTGTTATCATGTCACAAAATTAAAATATAACGTGAAGTGAGGATAAATTTGAGCCACGCCGCTTTAAAGTTTCGGTGTAATGTAAATCTCCTTGAAAGAAGCACTAAGGTAATCTCCATGCAAGAGCTATCCACTTTCCAATTCCAATACTTGTTTAAGAGGAAAAGCTGAAGGATAAACGTCAACACATGTACTATGAAAGGAGAAGGATTTTCCAAAAAATACAAAAAGAAAAAAGGTGGTAGACTAACTATGAGAAATTTCCAGGAAGCTTTCTTGTTGGGACGTGTTATCTTTCTTCACCTTTATCTTTATGTGAAACTGAAGCGTCAAGATAGCGGTGTAATTAATCTATTACGTGTTATCATATCACAATATTAAAATATGATGTGAGGTGGAGATAAATTTAAGTCCCACCTAACGTTTTTGTGCAAGGTAAATCCCTCTGAAAGAAACAACAAAGAAATCTCCATACAAGAGCTGGCCACTTTCCAATACTCCATTCAAGAGAAAACCAAAGTTGAAGGACAATTAGTTTCCACCAAAAAAGTGGCAGAGCGACTATGGCATATTTCCTTTCCTTGTTGGGACGTGTTACTTTCTTCTGAGAAAAGATTTCATGTCTCTGTTTTTTTCAAGAGGAAGATAATTATGTCACCCACTATAAAACTTTTCTCATCATTTTTGGAACCAGTCTGCAGTGCATCGCGAACTTCTATAATTTAGGAGTGGGTTCAGGTTCAATCTGTTCAGTTTTTTATAAAATCGAAAATCAAATCAAAATTATTGTTTGGTTTGATTTTTTCTTGATTTAACTTAGGTTCCATTTTTTTTTCAGTTCCATTCGGTTTTGTTTTATAATTTATATAAAACCTGGTTGTTTTTTTTTAAATCTGAAAAATATCATCAGGAATGGAAAATCAAACTGTGTGGAGGCTTAACAGCAAACCCAAATAATGTACCGCATGAAACATGTCTATCCAAAGACACTGACTACAACAATATCAATTAAACTCCACCAAAACAATTGAGGCTAAAATGATCAATTACCCATTTCTGCCCATTATAGGCAGAAAGATAATTGGATCATATGGTTCCACAAAAGAACTCTTCCTTACTGTCAATCACGACACAGAAATAAATTAAAGACATCACTTCGGTAATGTTATAATTTAAGCAAACTCGATCAAATGCCCGCTAATAAATAATACAGCAACAGTATGTACGATGAAAAGTACGAGCCACAATATGATCTTTGATATATTTGTATCGATTGAATTATGTTAATGATAATCACTTTTACAAGAAACCCGACCACACCCTCAGTATCTATATAAAAGCACAACAATTTGTTTATACAAGTGTATATATCACTGTTCTAAACATCCTCGCCTAGCGCCTCCTAAGCCCCGCCTAGGCACTAGGTGGTTGGTCACTAGGCACCCCCTCTAGCCGGCCCATACCCGCCTAGGTTGCGACTTACTTAGACAGAAAATATATAACTTTCATTTTGCATTTTATTTTTTTTTAATAAATTGTAAGAGACTTGTTGAATACTTGAAGGAACACACATTATATGCTTGTTCCCCATGTTTTCATTATGTTCCAATATTTCAAAATATATATGTCATTTTATTTTGTAGTTTTTGATGAAATTATATACATTTTAAATATAAACAGATACTTATTTATACGAAATATAATACATTTATTTAAATCCACCTAAGCCCCGCTTAGCCGCCTAGGCGCTAGGCCTCATCCCACCGTTTGACTAGCACCTAGCGTCTTTTAGAATCTTGGTATATATACACAACAACGCACTATCCTCCCGTAAAAGACAAAATTACAAAAACAACATCGTTTTAAGTGTTACTTCGGTTCAGTTCGATTTTTTATATATAAAAACAGAAACCAAACTAACCAATTTCTGTTTAGTTCGGTTTTGTATTGATTCAATTTTTTTTCGATTTTCGGTTTTTTGAACCATCCCTATTCTAATCTAGTGTAGCCCTGACTCAAGGGCTCACCAAATTTGTTCCCAGTGCAATTGATAAGGGTTGTCGATTTTTGTAGAAATCTGAAGCCTAAGTAGTATTTGAACAATTGTAATCCAAACTATTTGATGACATATTTAATCATCAAGAGCAGGATCATGTACCATTCCTTGTACAGAACTTAAATACGAGTTTGTTTGCCTTTCAATGGGAAATTTGGAAAAATAATCAAATAATATTTAAATTAGATGATCAAACCAAGAAAGTAAAGAAATGGGCTTATTTTTAGCTATGTTCCTAAAACTCAATTTTAATCTCATTTTATTCCCTATAACTCAAAAGTCGCAACTCCTTGAAACTCAAAGTTTGTTCTGCTTTGCCATTTTGATCTCATTTTGTCTCCTGAAACTTGAAGTCGTCTCTACAAAACTCAAAATTCACTCTACATTATCTTTGATCTGTTAATTTCTTATGTGGGTCATTTTCTTTTTTATTTATTTTTTTTCTCTTCAATTACTTTTAAACTTAATATTATCTGGTTGTTGAATGTTAAAGCATAATTGAGATTTATAATCAAATTTAATGCACATGTGACATAGTATTATTTGGTGTTGGATCCCACATATGTTTTAGGAGCTTGACCAATAAGTTTTAGGGAGAAGAGAGAGTCTACAAGTCAAAGTGGAACGGATTTTGAGTTTCAGTAAAGTGGTGACTTTTGAATTATAAAAGACAAAGTGAGATCATAATGAAGTTCTAAGAGACGTAGCTAAAAGAAAACCCAAACAAATGATTAGTTATTTGATAAATTGAGAACATAAGCATCTCTGTTAATAAATAAACAGTTGTGTATAGGGCCAAAATAAAGATTTGAACAATAATGAATAAACCACAAGAAGAGCTGAACTAGGCATATACCAAACTGAGAGAACAAAACTTAACAACCAAAAACGTGTGAAAGGGGACGTGAATTAATAGTTACAAATTTCAAGGAAGCCCATTCTTGATGCATTGCAAAAATTCTTGAGAAACTAGAATATAGTTTGAACTAAATATCGTTAACGAATAGTCTTCGATCCCTTGCTAAAGTACAAAAATAACTAAATAATTATGTAACAAATTGTAGGCATCATCAATATACCAAGAACTATAGTCAGAAGATTCCCAATTCTCATCAAATAGTTTAACCGAGACACGTGCTGATACTTTTGATGCATTCACATTTAAGCAGATGTTTCGACTCCTTCATGCTGTTACAAATGATGCAACAGATTCTGATCAGTCATCTTCGTCATCATCTGTATTACTATAAAATTTGTTATCAAATAACAAAGAACAAGATGTTTCTTCTTCACTTGTGTCATGTGCATGGGTTTAGCTAGACGAGCTTGAGCGAGATGAGTTTCAGAGCATGTAATGTTGCTCTTTAGCCTTCATCCGCATTCATTTTTTTTTCGCTCATCCAAATTGATTAATGTTATGATGTGTGAACACAAAGTATTCCTTGAGCCTTACTTTACCTTGGAGTACTTTCGGAGCTAGTTTGACCAACTTAGGGGTAGGAAGCGGAATTGACTCTTTGATGAACCTAAGCATTAAAACATTGGCACTATATACGTGACAATTTCATTTATGATTAGGCTATGACTCCTATCAGATGCTCGTTCATGAGCACTGATATGCAACACTAGATCCATATCTTTAATTCAATGTTTACTTATCATGAATAAGAAAATAAAGGAATGAGAGAACTTAAAAGTACAAAAATGTAAGAGAAGGGAATTGGCTCAACTAGCCGTCCTAGTCGATATGCTTCCTGATATTTTGATATTTGATAACAAATATTAAAGAAAGCTAATATTTTTTCAATTCCTCACGGATTAGTAAATACAAGAGAAAATTTACATAATTACATTCGAAATAAACAACTGCTTCCAAAATCAATTTTGTCAATACCAAACCAATATAGTTAGTGATATTTATCTTTTATTTAACTCAAGCCCTATAATGTAAAATATTGTTGTTTATTAAAAAATAAAAATAAAAAACAACCCATAGAATTTAGTTTGGTTCGGGCAGTTTGA
This sequence comes from Pyrus x bretschneideri, assembly GCF_019419815.1. Classification (NCBI taxonomy): domain Eukaryota; kingdom Viridiplantae; phylum Streptophyta; class Magnoliopsida; order Rosales; family Rosaceae; genus Pyrus; species Pyrus x bretschneideri. Next base: position 2,975,821 of record NW_025999457.1, read on the forward strand.
AAAATGGGCCGAGATTCATTTGCAACCCATATCTCGAAGTCCCATGGAATTTGCAACCCATTTTCCCGCGAGATCCAGCATCTCCAATCTTCGTCGTTACGTTTTCATCTTCTTTTACTCCTCTCAAGTTCCAACAATGGCTTCCTGAATCCGATTCTGGAGATCCATCGTCACCATCGCCACCATCGTCAACCCCAAAGATCACATCATGAAGCTTGCTCTTTCCATCCCCTTCCTCTCTCTCAGGCTTCTCCTCTTTTCTTCGTCCTGCCACTGGTAGAGGCGGCCTTCACAGTTCCTACCCTCCAGGTCCCCATCTCCTCATCTGTCATATATATATATATTCATGTGTGTGCATTCTATATTTGTATGCACTCTATATTCATGTGTGTGCATTTAGTTCTTTGGGAGTTGAAAAACTGAGATCACAAGAACAAGAAGTAAATTGAAAAATTTTCCTTTGATGTTTCAGGTACCAAACGGTACTTAATTATGATCAGATGGATTATCATGCCTATTGCTTCCTTAAATTCTTTACATTTTAGGTGGATTAGCGCTACTAGAAAAGGAAACTAAATCTTTAAGCATTAAGAATTTAGCTAATTGTAAATTAAATGTTGATAGGTTTCGAATTTGGCCCTCGCGCTGGTTCCGGCAGGCAATTGTTTGAAGATAAGGAAGCTCAGACGCGGTATTTATCACTAAAGTTGAAGCTTAGTAGCTTAACAAGAATTATAGAGTCTAATTTGATATAATTATGTGTTTACTGAAAATGTGAAAAAAAAATTGGTGACACAGTGTTGATGCAGCTCAAGGGTACCTGACTAACTCTGACCTGGGACGGCCCATTAAGGAGTTCGGCCGAAGAGACATTCCTACGGCTTGCAGGTGATTACTTGGGCTTGTGCATTTTGAACATTTGCCAGATTATAATTTTACCAGTAGAAATAAAACAATCGTATTTGTTAGAAGTAGTTTTAGCTGGATAAGGATCGAAAACTCGCCTTGACTCAATGGTTCACCAAATTTGTTCCCAGTCAGATGCAATTGATAAGGGTTTTAGATTTTGGTACGAAATCTGTACCATACCTAGTATGTTGAGAATGAGTCCTATATTGATGGAAGGAAGAACTTTTCATGGACTTATAAGTAGTTGAACTACTCCGTATATAGTCAATTAGTTTTATGGTGGAACCTTAATTTCTTCATAGTATTAGAGCAGGTTGTCCTACGTGTGAAGTCAAATGGTCAAACAGTCATATGCGCTCAATGTCACCTCGTTATGTTATCCACATGTTAGATTTGAAAATTCGCTACATGTGAAGAGGCGTGTAGAGAATGAGTCATATGTTGATGAGAGGAAAAACCTTGCATGAGCTTATAAGTAGTTGGGCTACTCTCCATATAGCCAATTAATTTTATAGTGAAACCCCAATTTCTTCATAAACAATTCATGTACCCGTCTTTGCACAGAACCTAGATAGGATTGACTTGTTCTCAGCACGATTCACAAACACAATGCATAATGATTATCCCTGTTTAACAACCACATATTGTTTAACCAATTCACTCTCGATATGTTCCTCAAAAAATCAGATTCGTGCCATTCTTGCCTATTTATCCTATATGTTCCTGTTCCATTATTCCAAGTGAATCAGCAATTATGCAAGATTACCTCTCGACGAGTTTGTTTGCCTTCCAACATTTATTGGGAAATTTGGATAAATAACGAAATAATCTTTAAATTACATGATTAAACCAAGAAAGTAAACAAATGAGCTCATTTTTATCTACACCTTCAATTTTAATCTTACTTTACTCCCTGTAACTCAAAAATCGCCACTTCACTCCCTTAGATTCATAGATTGCTCTATTTTACCCCCTGCAAACTCGATTTTTATCTCTTTTTATCCCTGAAACTCAACATAAGAAGTTGGTCAACATTACCTCTAGTCCTCATGAGCACAATTGATTTTCACTGCGCCACAAGGCTCTCACCTAAACACCTCGATTTTTATCTCTTTTTATCCCTGAAACTCAACATAAGAAGTTGGTCAACATTACCTCTAGTCCTCATGAGCACAATTGATTTTCACTGCGCCACAAGGCTCTCACCTAAACACCTCCGTTGTATTTCTTGATTGTTGTTATAATGTTGTGAACACGATGTATTCCTTGAGCCTTACTTTACCTTCGGAGTACTTTCGTGCCTAGTTGGACCAACCGAGAAAACGAAATAGACCCTTTGGTGAGCTTATGCATGAAAACATTGGAACTACACATGTGACGATTTCACTCGTGATTAAGTTGTGACTCCTACCAAGGCTCGTTCATAAACACGATATGCAATATTAGATTCATATAACTCTTAATTCAATGTTTGCTTATCTTAAATGAGAAAATAAAGGAATGGAATAACTTTTTGAGGACACTGATATATTTTTACACTAAGGGGATGGGGAGTTCAACTAAACACAATGCGTAACCTAATTTGGTATCGAATTTTTGCCATCCACGAGATTCGAACCTAAGACCTCTCACTTCCAAGTGAAGAGAAATACCACTAGACCGTAATACTGAGTGACAAGGAATAAAAGAACTTAGAAATAAAAGTAAGAAAAGAGAACCGGATCAAATGGCCCCCTACTTGATATGCTTCCTAATTTTTAGGTATTTTAAATGAAAAACTATTTTTTCAATTCCTTGCGGATTAGTAAATACAGGAGAAAATTTACATAATTACATTTGGCATCTAGTAAATCAACTCTGAAATAGACAACTACTTCCAAAATCAATTTTGTCACTACTAATATAGTTAGTGACATTTCTGCTCAATTTAATTCAAACCCTATAATGTAAAATATTGTTGTATATAACCAAAAAAAAAAAAAAATTCAACCTACGGTTTGAACGGTTCATCCGGTTAGGTCTGTAGGTTTATTTAGGCCCAAACAAAAGTTGTTTAATAAATGGGCCGAGATCCATTTGCAACCCATACCTCGAAGTCCCCGTTTCTCTGTTCACGTTGGAATTTGCAGCCCATTTTCCGGCGATCCAGCATCTCCGATCTTCGTCGTTACGTTTTCATCTTCCTTAACTCCTTCCGAGTTCCAACAATGGCTTCCTGAATCCAGCTCCATCGTCTCCATAGTCAACCTCAAAGATCCCAGAACGGAGCTTGCTCTTTCCATCCTCTTCCTCTCTCTCAACTTCTCCTCTTTTCTTCGTCCTGCTACTGCTAGAGGCGGCCTTCATACTTCTATCCTCCAGGTCCCCATCTTCTCATCTGTGCAATATATATATATATATATATATATATGTATATGTGGATGATAAACTGGAGGCTTCTGTATATGCTTGGGTAAAAACTTAATCTCGTGGAGTTCGAAGAAACAGAAAACAGCTTCCAAGTCTAGCACTGAAGCTGAGTTGCCTTGGTTAAGTTCGTTGTTTAGGGACGTACATTAGAATCTCCTAAGATAACAGATTTGGTGTGATAATTTGTCTTCCATTGCCTTAGCATCCAATCTAGTTTTCCACTCATGAACCAAGCACTTAGAAGTTGATTATCATTAGAGGTGAGCTACTATCTGTCAGCTTGCCGGGGGATGTTAGACCAAGTCAGACTTCTAGTTTCCAGTCATACTCTCAGGTTTGTTATCTGTGTGATTCATCCTTATCTCAACAGAAGTTTAAACTTCATAAACTACCGTGTAAATAGGGTTTTGAAAGGGTACGCAAATTCAGCTGAAAACCTACCGTTCTAAGTTTTACAACTTCTTGTTCAATGATGTCAGGAAAAATACTCTCAATGCTTAGTTTTTGCATCACCAAAGCCAAGTTTTAATCAAACTAAAGTTGTTGAGCAAAAAGTGTTGTTTCCTTAGTAAGGTTTCTGTTTCTGGACTACAAGTTTGCATTAGTTACAAAATCAGACAGAAACAAATCAATTTCTGCCAGGGTACAGAAGTTTGAATTCAACCCCTGGTTTACATGTTAACGCTAATGGCGTCTTCAGAAAATGAACCTTAAGATCTGGACTGACAGAGCAGCCCCCGTGGTGTCGCGAGTTTCCAAGGTACCCACTTGCTGCATTAGGAAAGATGATCAGATTGTTAATCAATCTTCTTAATGCCATCTTAATATATAGCTCGAGAGATTGATTACATTGACTAAGATGTCGAAACAAAAAATAATTTTGATGACAATTAAGCTGATGTGATGAATCGATGGTTACTTACTTGCATTTTTGGTGACATGGTGACTAGTTACAACACTTTTTGCGAATGTTTTCTGTGTCGTTGAAGCTAGCACTTCTAGGTCCACTTGAAACTGCCTCGTCACGATATTCACATGTTCGTTTCAGTAGTTTTTGGTTGAGTTCTTTCAAATCTTGCTCGTACACCAAACGAGCCCCACACTTCTTCACCATATTCAAGTCTGCTTTTAGTTGTCCCTCGATATCAAAAAAATAAGTTTCGAATAAACATTGTTCCTGAAGACAATCTTCACGACGTTGATTTCTATAATGATGCAGATAAAATACCCAAAGATGTTTTGACACAACAGACCCTATGCGGTTAATCAAAACTCTATGGCCAAAATGTGCATCTGAATACCAAATTTCGAATCTATCATAATGACGAAGGGCAGCTGGATTTGCCAAGTTTTGCTTAGGGTCTTGAAAAACAACACAGAAGGCAATCCCAAGCCAGTTGGTACATGATGGTGGAGGAAGCTCCACATTTATTGAATGTCCCACACTCTGATTACTAAACCACTCCGGAATTTCACTTCCAGGGATTACAACATTCAATCCCTGTAGCAGAAGAAAGATCAATTATTTAGAGAGAGAGAGAGAGAGAGAGAGAGAGAGAGAGAGGAGAGAGAGTACCTGAATGACAAATTTTAGAATCCTATTAATCAAGTCTTCATCTTGAACCAATGCAATGCAATTCCGGCAAGTGACATAATCACCATAAAAACTGGATGGACCTGACAACCTTCGTAAGGAAGTGCAATTGTCCAGATTTACTCTTAATCCTCTGTTTGATGGAAGAGGTGGCAATTTTTGAAGGCTTTTACACCCCTCCAGATCAAGACTGAAAAGTTTAGAAAGGTGTCTAAAGCTTTCAGGTAGACTGATGAAATTATTTCTACTAAGATACAATACTCCCAGTAAGGACAAGCAGCCAATATCATCGGGGATATCCCCTTCCCGGAGATTACAGTTCTCTAGAGATAACTCCGTCAAAGAGCATAAACGATTTAGAGAAGACAACACCAAACCCCAACAAGGTGGAGGATCAGGGCGACTCTTTTCAAGTTCAAATAAGCGGCGAAGGCCCCACCCTATTCCTTGCTTTACCATCCGATCCGCAAGCGGCTATGTCAGAATTTGTCTTAAATACTAGACGTTTGAGATTTTTCATACTCACAAGCGGCTCTGTCATAGTGGGTCCCCAGCAAAGCGCCTCTAAGTGATCCATGTCTCCTGGGAGTTTGTCAATCTTTGAGCATCCACTCGCACTGAGATATCCAAGAGACTTCAAATTACAAATCGCCCTTGGAAGGTTCAAGAGATTTTTGCAATGCCTTACATGCAATTCCCTGAGGCCAACTAGATGTCCAATTGATGAAGGTATTTTCTCGATCGCAGTCCCATCTAAGTGAATCCGCAATACACTCTTCATTTGCTGCCCAAATTCTGGAATCTTTTTCACTTTTGAGCAGCCATCAAGATTGAAGGTCTCAAGAGAATCCATTTCAACCTCACTTGGGAGGCTATTAATGCTTTCACAGCCATTAAGAAGCAAATGTTTAAGCCTTTTGAGGATTGCAATAGACGGGTGTATCTCAACTAAATTATTACAATCTCCAAGAATCAACCTCTCAAGATTTGGAATACCACTGAAATCTGGGGTACTCTTCAATTTATAAGAGTCCCTAATGTCGATATGTATTAAGTTGGGTAAGTCCTGCACAACATCACCGATAAGGTTCAAATCGTATAATTAGCTTCCACAACCTTAAAGTTTATTCAAAATAATAAATAAATAAATAAATATATGATTGTTTTGCAAATTAAATAGCATTTATTCTCAATGAATATGGAAGAAATTTGGGACCTTCGGGATTGTACAATAAAAAAATATCAAGCGTTCCTTGATTTTAAAACTCAAGAAAAATTAAATAACACGTCTATTATTTTTTAAAATAATATGTGTTAAAATATCATTTGACAAAATCAAAAAGTGAGTATTGACTAGTGAGTAACCAATATTATCTTTTGTTCATAACTACTCTTACCACTTTTCCCTCCCAAAGACGAACAAGATTGCTATTACGCATCTCAAGTTTAGCAAGCAAGTGCGGGCGAAAGCTGGTTGGAAGAAAATTAGAAGGATACCAACTCCAATTTATAATTCTCAAGGAACATGGAAGAAATTTGGGGCTTGAAGAAAATATCAAATTATCGAATTCCAAAAATCTCAGTCCATCCATCTTAGAGAAGGCTTCACAATTCCACTGGCGTACCTCTTCGACTTTGAGCAGGCGTAAGGATATGGCTTCAATTGCTCCTGTTCCCTAACAATTAAGGAAAAAAAGGACGAATTAATTTCATATAATAATATAGAGTCAAAAGAAATCATATCTTCTTCCAAACTTAGTATTTAACTTCTTACCGTATTCGTCGTGAATATATGATCAATGTCATTGTAAAGCCACAACCTACTGCGTTGACCAGGCTCTTTAGACTCTTGAACAATAACTGTCCATGCCATTTCTTGAATCAAATCATGCATCCGTATGCATTTTTCATGATCTTGATAGATGAGAGATCTCTCAATTAGTACATCTATCATACTACTACTAGAAATTCCAAAAGAAATATCTAGCATTTTAATTACTTCATTTGTGTACTTCCCTTTGTGGAAACATGCAACATCGAGAAAAATTCTCTTCTCCCACTCTTCTAGTCCATCATAACTTATTTTAAGTTTATCAAAAATTGCTGGATTAGGAATTTTTGACAGATTATCCCACACACTATTCCAAGTGTCTAGCCTTCTCTTAAACAATGCTGACCCCAAAGTTTCAAGAGCTAATGGAAGGCCTCCAGCATAATTAATGAAACACGTTGACAGTTCCCAAAACCCATCCACAGGCAGATTTTTCTTAAAGGCATGAAGGCTAAACAGTGCAAAAGCTGCGCCTTTATCTAACACTTTGACATCATGACATAATGTTATGTCATGCTGGACTAACAGACGTTTATTTCTAGTTGTAATAATAATTCTACTTCCCATGCCAAACCAATCTTCCTTTCCAGCTAATACATGAAGCTGGTTTATGTGATCCACATCATCAAGTACAAGAAGAACCCTTTTGTTGCATAAGCACTTCTTAGTGAAAATGATTCCGCGCTCTTCATCCCAAATTTCTTCAATCTTTTCCCTCAACACCGGGAAAAGAAGTCTTTTTTGAAGATCAACGTTAGAAACCTCTCTAACGTTGCCGAGAAAGCAGTGAACTTCAAAATGATGAAAGATTCTATCATAAACAAGCTTAGCAAGGGTTGTCTTGCCTATGCCACCCATCCCCGTTATCCCTATAAAGCGTACATCATTGACATCATGAGCTAATAGAGAACTTAGTTGGTCAAGCCCAAAATTAACCCCAACTAATTTGTGTGAGGAATCTAACAACGGGAATGTAGCTTGCACTTTCCTCCACACACTTTTGACGAGTTGTTGTATAATCTCAGTTTCACTCCTACATGGTATGAAATAACCAATCAAAAAAAACATAAACGAAGCATTTAATTTTGACTCTACTAAGACATGGGAAATTAAAGTTGTTCATGCTTACTTAGATTCCTTCGAAGTCCAACCACAAATTTTGGACACTGTCTTTAGATCAGCTTTCCATTGGAGCACCTTCTTTTTGCCTTCGATACCGATCAACTTTTCTTCATGCTCTGCGAAGGCTTCGGCAAAACATCCCCGTTGATTTCCGACGTCAGATGGATCTGTCTGATAAAAGACCGGCAGAACTGAGTTCCTGGCTTCCATGCATTGAAGAATGGTTGTAAGTTCGTCCAAGCACCATTTGGAAGAAGCATAGTTTGGTGAGAGAACAACAATTGCAATATGCGATTCTTTGATCGCACTTGGGAGCTCAAGATGAATACTTGTTCCTCCTTCAAGCTCTCGGTCGTCCATGAAAGTCGTAATTCCTTGGCACTTGGACAATTCATGGTGTAAATGGGATACAAAACCCTTGCGGGTGTCTACACCCCTGAAACTCAAAAACACATCATACTTCCATCGAGGAGCTGATTCATTGAAAAGAAAAGATGCAGAGGCTCTATGGGTGCTCAATGTCAATGCCATCGGACAAAACAGTTGGTTGTAATCGGGTATTGCAAACAGTAACTGAATGAACAAGTAAAAAGATAGAAGATCAATGTTATAGATTTATAAAAAGAACTTGAAACTTTAATCTTGTTTTGGTAATTACAAGATACAATTTTTATTCGTAACTACATGGACTCACTGCGGTCAGATATATCTGTGTCAACACATATTTGACAATTTGATTTGATCTTACAGTTCCCTGTTAACTCAGTTTAAGTTGTTGAGTCATATTCAGTTACAAAAAAATGGGTTCTGCAAACAAAAACAATAGTCAATGAACAAGTAAAACAAAAAATGAGCAATGAAGAAAAAAAAAATTAGAAACTTTAAAACTTGTTATGCCAATTGAAAATGTATTTAAGCAAAAGAGATTAGGGACTTAGAGAAAATACTAGAAAAACAAAATACAGGATTAACACAAACTTACACATGCAGAGAAAAGTGACAAACGACAAGGAAAGAAGCAGAAAAATCACACTAAAAATTCTCATAGAAAAGTTGTGTAGGAGAGGAAGGGAGGAAAGGAAATAAATGGGAGAGAGATGGACAACCGAGTATTACTTCTATTGGTAGTGGTGGTGGTTGCGACCACACGGTTTAGTGTTGGTGATTGTGGCAGACATGAATTATTTCTTTGATGAAAAAACCTAGTGTTGGTGATTGTGGCGGACAATGAATTATTTCTTTGACAATGAATTATTTCTGTGATGAAAAAAACTTAGTAGGACTGTTTACCTAAGTATGAGTAAAAGAACCAAAATTCTAGGATGATCTATGGTAAATTATTTAACAGTTAAAACACTGGAGTATCTCATACTTTTGAGTATCATAAATTATTTAACGGTTAAAACATCTGGAGTATCTCATACTTTTGTGAACTAATATAATTTCTTGTGTCACTTTGGATTGTTTGTTTTGCAAATTTTCTGCGTTAGTTTATTGATTTCATATTTGAAGCTTCTGCACAACATTTACTGCTAAAAAAAAATAAGCTGAGCCATACCTCACTTTAAACAAATTAAACTACAAATCCACTGCATCTAACCGCTCGTATTGGTTTCATTTGACTGATTTGAATGTTGCATCACATAACTTCTCAAAACCAAACATGTTTCATCACATAGGTATAAAGATAAACTTAGATTAAAAAGAAGAATACATACTAATTTATTGAAAACATCAGCAATTAAACATTGTCATCTAGTATTGAGCCAAAGATAAGTTGGAAGGACCTAGCAAGCAGCTCCATCACCATCTGCCAACATTTCTAACCAACACCATCACACAAGCCATCAAGTAACATATTGTTGTAGATAAAAACAAGGGGCTTTTGGATCTAGGTCCAAAAACATAGGTAATTTTTGGGACTGAGTCCAGTTATCCAATTACATATTTTGATATCAATTTTGCCCCTTCAGATAAAAATATTTAAATTATTTAATTTTTTTTTTATCATTTATTCAGTTTTTAAATTTTGAATATTTAAATACCCAACTAAAATATTATCTAGTAACTACCTACTGTTTATGAAGAAAACAAAACCGATATAATCTAATAACTACCTACCTATTGTATAGGAAGAAAAATGCTTTATACCTACAAAGCAAATATAATCTACCTGCAAAACAAAAATAAACTACCTATTGTATAGGAAGAAAAATGTTAGGAACCTACATGGCGGAACATAGAAATATAAATATGATATAATATACCTCTATTAAAGGAACGAATTTGGAGGGAAGAACACAAAAATATCACCCATGAAAAGAAGAGACAAAAAAGAGGAGGATTGATAGAGGGAATTGTTTGGAAGAAGGAAAAAAGGTGGGATGAAACGAACTAGGGTTGAGGTGATTATATGGCTATAACTAATCCTACAATTAAGGGATTAGTTAAACGACAAATAATCCCATAATTAAGAAATTTTGTGTATTTATAACAATTCGTAAGTCTAAGGGGTAAATATGGTACAAACCACAAATAAGCATATGTGGAATCTTAATTATTGGACCTATTTCAATGAAGTGGACTAATTCTACTAATGGCTCACAAAATTGGATCTATATCAAGTTATCCCTAAAAACAAATCAACCTATTTAATTTAGTTTGGTTCGGGCGGTTTGAACGGGTCATCCGGTTAGGTTTGTAGGCTTATTTAGGCCCAAACAAAAGTTGTTTAACAAATGGGCCGAGATCCATTTGCAACCCATACCTCGAAGTCCCCGTTTCTTTGTTTCCATTAGAATTTGCAGCCCATTTTTCGGCGATCCAGCATCTCCGATCTTCGTCGTTACGTTTTCATCTTCCTTAACTCCTTCCAAGTTCCAACAATGGCTTCCTGAATCCAGCTCCATCGTCTCCATAGTCAACCTCAAAGATCACAGAATGGAGCTTGCTCTTTCCATCCTCTTCCTCTCTCTCAACTTCTCCTCTTTTCTTCGTCCTGCTACTGCTGGAGGCGGCCTTCATACTTCCTACCCTCCAGGTCCCCATCTCCTCATATATATATATATTTGTATGCATTTTATATTATTTGTTCATTTGCATCTGTGTTCATTTAGTTTCTTGGTTGTTTTTGGAAGTTGAAAAACTGAGATTACAAGAACAAGAAGTAAATTAAAATATGTTAGTATTTAGTATTTACCAAGCAAAGAGCGATTGCATTAGTGCTTGTCAGCTTGTACTCCGGAGCATGCTACCCGACAAGTACTTTTTTTAAATTTTGTTATTTAAAGACTCTTAGGAAGAAAGGATTTTGTAAATTGATCCATCCAAAATTTATATATCTAATGTAGCTCTTCAGCCTTCATCCACATTCATTTTTTTCGCTCATCCAAATTGTTAAGCTCAAAAGATACATAGTACTCATAGGTTTTAATTCTAACAGGTTGTTCTCTATCTTAGCTAATGGATTCCTTGATTCAGATGCCGAGAAATTAGTCATTACCAATTCTTTTGTTGTTCACAGGTTGCCCTTGTTGCAAATTATCCATGGGATGGCACTCAGGATAAAAGGTAATCAAAACTGCCCTTGTCTTTTGATCTAAATTAAATTACAGGAAAGATTATTTTGCATGTCCAGACGACGAGACATTCCAGTTCTTAGCAAGTGTATATAGTCGCTTCACTACAGTACGTCATTGAGCAAGGAATTTGAGGGAGGGATTACGAATGGTGCTTCCTGGTATGATGGCTTGAAACATTACAACTTATTATAGGTATATTTTCCTTTTGTTTCTTATTCATCTATTGTTTCTTCAGACACCTGTTGTAGGTACCCTGTATATGGGGTATGCAAGATTGAAACTACATAAATGGTGGCTGTTTTGAATTTACCTTGGAGATTAGTGATAACAAATGGCCTACTGCTAACGAGGTCAGGCATCAGTTAGGGGGGCGATTGTTTGCAACCTTGATATATAAAACTGTATTCTTTAGCCAAGCTTATCATGTATATGGGGATACGGTATACGCCCTTGGTGCAGCCATAGGTCCAATGGACCTTAGGGGCGCTGTGGGGACGGAACTTTGCATGGTACTGACTTTTAGCTCAGATCACTACAGGAGTCCTTTATTTTTATTTTATTGTCTTCCATTGTTCAGGTTCAAAATTCTAGGCACGAGGGAGGGGGGTGTGGCAATCTTATCAGTGTGGGTTTATATTGTCAGAGAGTTAATAGCGTTACATCACTCCCTTCCAAACAGGAGAAGCTCTATTTCAAAATCTAAATTTTCACCTCATTAAAGGGTTTTAGGTAGGGATCATATTTTAATGTCTGTTTAAAGAGAAGCTTCACTGAACACTTTCAGTGTCTCCTTTGTGAAAATCCTAACATGGCTGGTTAAGACTTTGGGTTACTTGGTGTCCTAACATGGCTGGTTATTTTCTTTTTGTTCTTGCTTCATGTCTTGATATTATTGTAATATCTTGTTATGTTTCTTGTTGCTAGACCTATACACGAGGCACAATGTTACTTAATCAATATGTTTTTTGCCTGTTTCTTGTTTCCTATTAACGTAAGCTTGCCTTCTTGCTTGTTTACGTGTTCTAGTTCATTTGTTATATGGGAATGTTTGTAGTTTTATATCCATTTAGTTAGGAAGAGTAACGGATCTTGTTGCCAGCCTGTCCTATGTTGGAGGCATTTTTGAATGATTAATAGGCACAGTGACCTAGAAAATTATTTCCCTTTCGTTTTAACTTACTTTTTGAATGATCTTTCATTTTATTCTTCAAATTGAGGGATAAGTAGTTTTTCCTGTTATGGTTGTACAATATGGCTTCAGTTTGAGATGTGATATTGGACTGAAGTCTTAGAATCAAATTGAATAGTAGGTCAAAACCCCGTTGAGGAGCCTAAAGTATTGTTGGGATATTTTCCAGCCGTATGATTAGTAGAGTAAATGATAGAAATAAATGACAAAACAGTCTGTTTGATAAGTACATTTCAAAACAAAAGAAAACTGGATAACATTGGAGTGTCACTTATTCTTGCTAAACCTTTCCGTTATATCATAATTTGTTATACCATTTTGGTCAGTTAGCTGTTTTACATTATTTGATAAGCTGAAGAGGACTACATGTAAATCAATGGCTCATCTGTTTTGACTAACAGGTTCAAGCTAGCGGAGCATTGGCACATTAATTACCTTCGCATTACCATCGCTTGCTTGCCCCCGCCGGAAGATATGAAGGTATTTACAGTTTATATCCTTGTTCATACCGAGCTGGATGCTATAAAAATGAAAAGAGGAAATATAATGCAGTTGAGTATTAAAACTACTGGTACCATATTATAGACCACATTTCCATAGTTGTACGCTTTTTCACGTATGTCATATGGCATTCAACAAACTTGGCCTAGATCTAGAGAGTGAGTGGATTTTTGCACCCCATCATTATTGAGGGCATGAAATGAGAGGATTTGGCGTGATGGTCCTCTTTTTCTGCTCTTCTTATTCCCGGTGTAATCGCGGCTACCGTATTTTTCGGTAATTTTTTACCGTAATTTTCGGTAATTTTCGGTAATTGAAACTTGGTTTCTTATAAAGAAGGGATAAACATGAAAGGAATTGATTGCAGCCTAATAACTGTTGCTTTTCGATAACACATGAGTGTACAGTCTGTATCTTGAATCCTTGATAATAAATTTGTCGAAGGCTCTTGGAAACAAATGCTTTATGGATTCTGTTGTGGCACTGATTTCCCATCTTTAGGTGGCTTTTGATGCCTTATTTTTTTGTTGGATTTACTTGGTTATGTGCAGTCACAGCTACTGCAACTGGGTATAAATCAAAGACGACATGTATCTGGTTGGAAGAAGCAGGCACGACAAATGGGGATTTTGTTCTCGATCCTGAAGTCAATCCCAGAGGAATTCAACTTCAAAGTGCCTGTGATTGCAGCTGGGGAAGTATGAGCATCATTTGGGGAACCCCTTTCGAAGTGTACCTGCTTTTGATTGTTATTGTAGGTTCCTTTTGTTTTTATACAGGAGGAGGACATTCAGCCGATTAAAACAAAGGCAGTTAGTAGGACCGAAAAGACCAGTTTGTGGGGGGGGAGAAGATAGGTGAGAGAGTACAGGGAAACACCACCCAGGAAAGTGCCATTATGGTCACCCGCTATAACTCTGGCTGGATCTTCAAAGGCAACTCGAGTCCATTGAGAAATCAGAGATACCTCTAGACCTCTGGCAATGCTTATACATCTCAACTTTTGCCACATTTCTGTACACTTCAATCCAACAGCTCAGAATCTTAAACTATTAGGCAATTGATTAGATATTTGCTATTTTCAATTGAAACCGGGTTTCAATTTTTCGAACGCATCATCGTGTTTGGCACCCCAGTGTTACAATTTTCTGGGATTGGGATGCCAAACCCCACCCAAGTCAGTCTCCCCATACGAAGCCGTCATCAAGCGTTCAATACTGCAGCTTCGTCTTTTGGGCTTGTTCAGCATATGCTTGTGTATGTAAACCGAAATGCATTGAATTATGCTCCACAAGTTGTTAGGGAAAGGAAAGAGAGCAACAGGGTTGTGATTAAGGCTGGTGAGTCCAATGGGTTTTGGGAGGAGATTTTATACTAATGAAAAATTTGTGAATGATTTTAGGCAGATTCATGAGAGGGAACATGTGAACAGGTTGAATCAGATTGAGACTGCTAGAGGGAGTTCGGGGGTGAATTTGGTGGGTAAGTATTCAATGAAGATGGACAAGTGAAAGAATGCTTCAAGGGATGTCTTGACACCCAAGGTTGGGCGTGGTTTAGCGGACTAAGGTGAAGCGGCAGGGGTTTTGGTTTTGGATGTGTTGGATACGCTACAGGGGATGGATGTTGCATTGAGAAATCATAGGAGAGTTGAGTTTGTGATGTTTGTGTCGGATAATCAAGGTATTGTGGATGTTGCGATGGAGGCGAAGTTGAGATGTATGTCTGAAGATGGTGGTTGTGGCGGATTCTAGCTTTTCTTGGAATGAAATGTTGAGTAGAAAGGTTAAGAAGGAGGCTGTTTCTGGTTGTGGGGAAACGGAAAGACCATCACATGTTGAAGATATTGGACTAGACATACAAGCCAGAGGAAGAACAAAGTTTGCATAACTGGAATGGTGAGGTTGATGCTGAGAGTGAGGACGAGCAAATCAAAGTTTTTGTTGGTGTGTGTGTGTGTTTGCGCTTGCATGCGTGTGAATGAAAATTTGTGAAGGATGATACTGGCAGATGGATGGTGGGAGCTTGACTCGGGATGCTGAGGCCATTTCACCACAATCATGTCGATGACACACGAATCTTTCTGAATCCTGGTTGACGATCATGTATGCTACTGAGCCTGTGATTTTGATCAGTCAGGTAAGTTCGCTTTCCTCTCCTTAGCTACTGTACTAGTGCTTCATGTTAATGTCATCACAACTACTGTCCTTGAAGAAAATGGAGCATGTATATGTTATTTACCTTATTTCGCGCACAATAAAACACAGACGAAAGACACAAGGAAAATTTACTTTGTGGAGCTTTCCATTTGTGTTATGCGGTAAATATGCACCATATGTTTGTAGAACTTCAAAGTGACAAAGGTTGTGCATTGATCTCATTATATACTTTGATTCATTTCGTGGCATGTTCAGGGCACTAAAATGTTGACAGAACTGAGGAATTCTGTTTAAGAGAGTTACAGGAAAAAAAAGGTGCTCACAAAGATTGTGAGGTAGCTATTTTGCGATCAAATGGTTTACATATGGTTTGTTGGCTTTGTCTTTCTTCCGAGACTAAATACATATAGACGTACATAAGGGAGCACAAGTAGTGCTCTCCTATATTTCTACAAACGTAGATAAGGGAGCACGAGTAGTGCTCTACTATATTTCTGCAATGTTTCTCTGTAGCAGATTATGTCACGTATTGACCCCCAACTTGAGAAGAAATAATTATTTTGCTCTTCCTTTCATCCAAGACTAATTGGTTGAGTCGCTGAAGCAATAAATCAAAATCATCTTGGCTCCTTAAGAGGGTGAGACGAACATATCGATCTTCAGCTCCAAATTCAGCACCTGGACGACCATAAACATTCGCTTCTTGTTTCAGAACTTCATAGCAATCTTATCCTCTTCCCTCTCGCACTTCACCCATGCATAAGCTGCAAATTCATTTGATCGTCAAAACATAATTTTCAGTTTTTCTGTCACCAAATCGATAAATCGTTACACGCATACACTCGCGCACTTCTGTACGGTTTTTACAATAGAATATGTCATCATGAACGTTAAAATCTCATTACCTTTGAGAGGTGCAACGTCCTATGTTTATACAGGAATTCTTAAATTACGTCACCTACACACACGTACTCTTGCATGTTTCGAAAAGCACAGGATGAGTTATAGTACATTACCTGGTGAAGGGTCTCTAATATTCTTGAAAAAGTTGCAGTATTTGGGTTCGAACTTTTGAAGAGTAAAGCGGTTTGACAGAGACAGGATGTTTGTCAAATTTTCCCAGCGTTTCTTCAAAGTATGGTATCCGAACTCAAAGATTTCCCTGCCTCCAGTTTCAAGGACGACATTTAGAAGCTTCAAAGCTCTTAGCTGAGCATCTCGAGAAATACCTAAGCTACTCATGAGTATATGCTGGGTCATCCTTTGGTACACAGACTCATCCTTAACCAATGCCCACCTGCACAAGGCAAAACATTAATATAATTACCTAGAGGGGCTTTATTTAGGGTTTAGGGTGAAAAAATTCAAGCAGAATATCTCACTATTAAATTCAATAGATGTGGAAGCATATGTTTTTTATTTATACAACGATATATTTACACTAAGGGTGAGGAGAATATGGAAGAAAATGTTGGTTAGTTTGTTACGTACCCGAATCTAGTACCGGCATGGCCAGTGAGCTTAGAAATTGTAAATATCATGAGATCGTCATCCGCTGGAGCAGGAATTGCTGTAAAATGTGGCCAGTAGTATACACGATCATAGATTGCTTTAGCATTCGGGCCTTGAAAAATTGCCTTCTTCAGCTGCCCATCTGGATTGTTTGGTGAGGTTACAAACTCAACAACATTTTTAGTAGCATCCGAAGTGTTCTGCAGCAAGGCAGCATCTCCTTGAAACATATAGTCCATTGATCGGAAAAACTCCGTTTGCATTTGGTAAAGCTGTGAAAATTCACATCGAAATCATGTATATCAATATTTAATAGTTTTATTCATTAAAAATTTTGCTTGCTGTAAATTCAGAAGTCGATCTTACACTGTAATAAGGAATTGAAGCTACAACACTTGAAGGTGAAGAGTTGAAGTTATTGGAAGTCGACAGCGCGTTAACTGCAGCATTGAGAAGTTGGGTTGAGCCAGCACCAAAAACAATGTATCTCCCTTCAGTGACCGCATTTCCGACAATGGTATGAATTTCGCGGATGTGCCTCTCAAGCTCTGCTGAGACGCGAGATTGATCAGGGAAGACATAGCTCATTCGATGCCATCCTGCTACTAAAACTGCACTTTTTGATGCATGTTTCGTCCAAAAAGGCTCCAAGAAATATGGGTCCCCACTGCAACAAACAATTTTTGGTGGAATTTGAGCGTGTAGAGAATGAAGTTAAGATGTCAAAGATAATCAAACTTTGTTTTGCAGAACTGTCTGTTCAAGTTTTGCATGAAAAAAAGTCAGCTTAATGAAATCCCGTAAGAACTAAGCTATTTTGCGACAAATAAATATTTAATTCATTTGAAAGTCATTCCCAAATTTCTCCTTCGTGCGTGTGATATATGACTGTAAAAATAAGGCTGGCCAAAGCTCCACACAACACAAAGAAGCCGAATTAGATGATAGAATTGGGAGTTGGGTGCGCGACGCTAATGTTAATTAGGCCGAACGAACCTTAAGACCATCCACAACCCTTTTGGTTAAACCTTAAAAAATTAAGCCACAAATTTTAAAGCCATAACAATTGTTTTCTTCCATTGATTATGGCTTAAAATTTAAGCCACACACAATTAAAGAATAATTTTAGCCTAAATTTTTCGTTAACTTTTTATAAAAATAAGATTATTATGTCGATTATTCTAATTTATTTTTAGGGAACTTTAACGAAAAACTTCCGGTACTGTTCATTTTAACAAAAAGTCATATTTTTACACTAAAAAGTCAATCATGATACTATTCACTTTAACCTTTATTTTGTTCTTATCGTTAAAACTTAAAATTTTCAAGCATTTTTCATTAGTTTTCCTTTATTTTTATGAAAATTTTTACCTAAAAATATTTAAATTCTGAAAAGTTGTACGCTTTGTTGATAATCTTCTACCAACCGTAAACACCTTTGTAGGGTCTTTTGGTGTTGGAGATGGAATTAAACTTTTAACAATATGAGTCCACAACTCCTTAGCTTTCTTTTTTTTGCTTATAGCATCATCTTCGCTAATAAAAACTCATGCCAAATAACAAGCAAGATTTTTATCACTTTTTTTTTTTTTTTTTTTCTTATAGCATCATCTTCGCTAATAAAAACTCATGCCAAATAACAAGCAAGATTTTTATCACTTGACCAATTAGGTCCTCTAACATGATCTTTTGGCAATTTGAAAAATTTAGAAATAGAATGAAATATTTTTGGGAAGTGGGTAGAAAGAAAAAAAGGAAAGTAACGTATGAGGAAAGTGGTTCTTGTGTGGATGTTTGAACATATACATATGTAATTATAAAGTTTTAAGATGAAGTTTGAGTTAAAATTTTTTTTTTAATTGTTTTAACCATTAAATTCAAAATGGGGGGGGGCAGCTTTTTTTTATCGTTGCATATGCTCAAATTCAATCATAACTATTGGATTTAATGTAATTATAAATATTTTTTTAATCTAGACAATTGGATCAATCAACAACCCGTTGATTGTAGTTGTTGCATGGCCGAAAGAGTTATTAGACTCTTGATTAGTGGCCGACAAAGCTGCAACGTTGAGTCGACTGTCAGCTTTGTGGCGTGCAATGCGTCAAACTTGAGGCTTTTTTTTTTTTTTTTTTTTTTTTTGGATATAAGTTTAATTTTTTGAGTTAACAGTAAAAATAATTCACTTTATTAAATAAGTTCAATTCTTTAAATTTAATTATCAACTCTTCAATAATAAGATTTAATATAAACAACAAATTTCTTCTTAATTATTATTATTTATTTAATTTTTTGTTATTTCTTGTTCTCGTCCTACTCTAAACCACATTTATAAATTTTATTTTGAATTTTATTATCAAACTATATGATAGAATAATTGTATTTATCTACTTATATGACATATTCTTTATTATAATCAACATGTTACAGATTATTGTATCTTGCTTGTAGGTATATTATATTTTTTCTACCTTTTAGTTAGGTTTTATATCTCACTTATAGGTATAATATACATTCATATATTTGTTACTTGAGTTATGATAGATTGTTTGTAGATAGATTTATGTTAGTGTATTAGTTTTTTTTTTTTTTTGGTTATAAGATATTAATTAGATTTTATGGAGTTGGAAAATGCATAATTTTAGAAGATTTAATTGATTTTTAATATTTTTAGAAAATATAAAATGAATATAAAAGTAACAAAAATATGTAATTAGATAAATTGACTCACTCCTAAAAATAATTTACATTTTTTAACCTGAATCTAAAAGTCTTAATTTTAAATCAAGGGTTGGACATAGTTTGAGAGGTGATAGAATGCAGTTTTAGGTTGTCAATTTTAATAGCAGTAACAGAAACAATGATACACAAGCGTCATGGTATATATTCGATCTACACCAACTCTATCGCCCTAAGCAATTAACAATTTAATATTGCTATCGTTTGTCGAAGAAGAAAAATTTAATCTTCTTCCCATGGAAATTTAGTACAACTTTATGATCAATTAAAGATTACACCCATATGATAAAAATGAATGAGTATCATCTTCGCATTTTTTTATGAGGATTCTGAAAATTTGTGAATTGTGTCCTATTTATTGTATATCGTGCAGTTAGTTTTTATTCGACATTATTTATGTTCAATTTTAAATAAATAAAATTTAAATAATTTCTTATCACTCAGTATACGATAACCAAACATAATTCATGGATTTAATATTTACAAAGAAGATAGTAAAGGATTCTCATTCGATAAAAATATGGTGTGTCTATTATTTTAGTATAATAAAAGGTTAAAACTATTATATAAAATGTTTAGAATTGTATGGCTGACGTAATACATGACACAATGAACAGAAAATGATTTTGAGGAGATGGTTCCAGAAAAGATTCCTTTCACACGTACCAAACGAAAGCTAAGGTTGCTTCTCCACTTCTCCTTGATGTGATGGTGACCGGTAATAAATTTTTCATCGTGACCAGAATAAGAATGATACATTACGTAATTTTATATAAATAGTAAGAAATTTTATTTTTTAAGTTTTTAATTTTTTAACTCATCAAATTTAATTTTTTAAATTTTTAATTTTTAACACATATATTCTATCATTTGTATAATAACACATAATATATCATTAAAAATATCTCTCGGCGACCGGCGGCTTATTAGTTAAAGAAGGCTACATAGTTGGTCGTAGTTTTTTTTTATTTTTATTTATTTTTTATTTTTTAAACAAATTAATCGAGTAAAATAACTTGTATCTATCGCCCACTAGTCTTTGTCTGCTTCTCTATCAATAGAAATATTATAAAGCATTGCATTTTAATAAGAGAAATTATTTGAATTTTGTTTCTGGTCATAGGAGGCAGATTCTCTCCTCCTATTTCTTGTGTTCTCTCGTATATTTTTGTCTGTGTGATTATTATTAAATCACATTAATAATTTATATTATTATTCATTTTTATCTTTTATAGAGACTGCTGACCCGATTTTCAAATATTGATGTGGTATCAAGCGGCTTCCTCCTTATCCAACCAGACCTGACTACCCTGTACCCAACTAGGCTTGACGACCCCAACCCAACTAGATGTGACGACGGTTCTAACTGGACAATATTGGTGTGATTAGAAGTGTGCGACCTTTTAAATCTTAACAGATTACATTTAGAGCTGTTCAAGTAGGTCTGTTGATTGGAAGTGGTGGTTGTTAACTCCAGGAAAAACAGATTATCTATGATTTCTGAGTTCTTTTTCTTAGTCGGCCACATGCCTCTGAGACTCTGAGTTTAATTTTCTGAATTAGAAACTTCCTAGCCTTTACCACAACCTCTATGCCGTTCAGATTTCCAGAAGGGTTTTTAAACCAAAGTAATTAACTAGCACAGTAAGTGTGAGTGTACACAGAGAAAGAGAACCTGTCAGCGTTTGCTGCACATCCAGTTAAAAACAAAGAGCAGTCAGGGCCTTCATAGCAGGAATTGCACTCACAAACAGGTTCCTTCCCGTCAAGAATTAGGCCATCTAAGTAGGCTCTTCCATGCCCTGAGCAAGAGATGGTTGCCACGTGCTCAGCTTCTTCTGCTGCTCTTTTGCTCCAACTCAGTTCCCAATTTCCACCCACATCCACATAGAGTCTGAAGCTCAGTAATAAATTAAACACTAAAGAAAATGCCAAGCACACAGCGTAGAAGCTTTGTGGTTTAGCCATATGTATATATTTTTAACTTCTTCTAAAGGCTCTTGCCTCTTGCAATATTTATAGAGCCTTAAATCATGTAAAACAGATTTAGAAACAGTAAGACAAGGACATATTAACGATTTTTTTTATATTTTTTGGGTAAAAGCGGCAGATTTAATACCGAAAAACACATTAAAATTTACAACGGTCCAGGTCCAATTAACAAAAAAGCTCAAAAGAAAGTGTGGACCCCCAAAACAAAAGTTTGAGCCCATAAGCAGTAAACGAAATAAAAAACCCTAAATTCCTAGTGACCACCGTCGATGCATTGTCGAAAAACTTCTGCCCGAACAGACACCAAAAATCCAGCCAAACAATTCTCAAAAATGACGAAAGACGACTCCAACAACCTTCACAAAGCACCATAGATGACGGAACAGTAGCAACGAACCAAAGGAAGCTGGTAAGACAAAGTCACTGAAGGCAACAAAGTCGTCGAAGACAAATCCATGGGAGGTGGTGGTGTTATCATCTGCACCGCAGCTCTACGCACATCTTGAGATAATCGCGTCAAAACACATTCAAGGTAAGTGGCTACAGATCCGAAATCAGATGGGATTGAGGAAAGCCAAGAAGGTGGAGGATGGGAAAGATGGGGAATATTAAAAAATGGAATTGATGGCATAGGATTTTGAATGTTAAAGCAAACGATATTATTTACAGAGAGGGGTATACTTAATCTCATAATAAGCTAATAATAATGCAGTTTAAATTCACTTTTGACAATAATTAAATTTAAGATCTCTCACTTATATGAGGTAAAATGAATTAGAGTATAAGATTTCCCCGGGATGGAGCCTAGTATAACCCTCTACCTAGCTCCACCCTTGTAAACATAAAATTATTTATTTCCCTAATGTGGGATTATACTCTCAATAAGACCATTAGAAGTTAATTAATCTAAGGGGTGTCTTTATAGAATATTACTTGGGAATGAGCTCATTCATTCACTTACAAATAATGTATCTTTACTGTAAAGAAATTCATAACCAAATCGTTCAATATCTTAATCTTCATTTGAAGATCATTCATACCAAATTTCATTCGAATCGGAGATCGTTTAATCAATCAAATATATCAAATAAATAAACAGTTTCATCAGTATTGAGAGAGCCCAAAAGAGCATACGAAAGGGGATATTGCACAATGTTATCAGTTCGAGTTTTAGATCTCGAGAAGCCATCACGTAAACCAGTTTTAGGTTTTGAATTAGGTGTATAATTTCTCATAAACATTTCAAAAAATCCTTTTTGTGGTACAATAATATTGGAAGCGGGGGAATGAAACTCAAGATGTTGAATAAAAGAATAGATTCTTTTAACCAACTCTTTTTACACAAAGAGAGCAAATCATAAAAAAGACTTTAAATGATGCTAATTGATATAATCAAATGCATTATGCATTGAAACTATGTATTAAGGACAATGAAAAAAAGTAGCATAATCTATTCGATATATGAACTAAGGAATCACATATTTAGAAAGCAATACCACAGTACATTATATTTGTAATCAGGGAGAAATGAAGGATTGAAACTTGAGTCAACGTCCAACATTCAAACAAGAAATACAAGTAGATAGACCAAGACCTAAAATGGTGACCGATACATGTAGACGTGCATACGGAAGCACGAGTAGTGCTATCCTATATTTCTGCAAACGTACATAAGGGAGCACGAGTAGTGCTCTACTATATTTCTGCAATATTTCTCTGTAGCAGATTAACTCACGTATTGACCCCCTACTTGAGAAGAAATAATTATTTTGCTATTCCTTTCAGCCAAGACTAAATGGTTAAGTCGCTGAAGCAATATATCAAAATCATCTTCGCTTCTTATGAGGGCGAGGCGAACATATCGATCTTCAGTGCCAAACAAGCTACCTCTGCGACCATAAACATTCGCTTCTTGTTGCAGAACTCCATAGCAATCTTTATCCTCTTCCCTCTCGCACTTCACCCACGCATAAGCTGCCATGCATATAAATATTAGAGTAAGTTGGGCTTGTTTTATGCTAGACGTAATGTTATACATAAAAGTTGATATCAACCCAAATTTCATTACAATATTTTAGGAAAAACCTACATATTCTTTGTCTATCTTTTCATGATAAATAACTTACCATAGTGGGATAATAAGGTCAATTAATGGCTAGGGTTCTCATTTGTTGTTTCATGCCTACTTTACTGTCTATAATGTTTCTTGTCAACCGTCATTTTTCTAATTTAATGGTAATTTATGTGAAACAAATTGATTTTTAGCTTAGAAGCTATTTTATTTGAATCGTATATATAAGTAATGTGGATGAGTTTGATAGCAAATTTATAAGTAATGTGAATAAAGGTTTTGATACATTGCAGAAGCGATGTTGCTATGATTTGCTTACCTATTGATAAGGTTCAATTACTAGTGTTGGGTTTTATTTTTGTTTGTTTAAGAGACATTTTATTCTACCTAACAATAACTTTTATGTTTGGCAAATAAAAAAAAAAACTTTTATGACTGACGAGTTGTTTTTATGCATTCAAAGTTTTTATGGCCGCAATTGCAAGCTTGCAAATTTAAAATGTATTATTTAATCAAGATTTTTAAAATTGCTTTTCATATTTATCTAAAAGGGAAAATTCATCATCGAAAAACTTTCAACCCTAACATAATAATTTCTATAGAAATTAATAACCAAAATATGTTTTTGGGTTTTCTCTAAAATATGAGGTGCTTACTGGGCCTACTTCAAAAGGCCCCAATGTTATAAATGGTACTTACGATTTTCTATGTATGTCAAAGGCTAGCCTATGTCAAATTTTGTACAGAAACCCCATGTTATCCAAAAGTATGTATTTGAAAATAGATTAGAAAAAGAAGTATCACAAAATCATGAGCTAGTAGGTATTTTTTTGAAAGATTTATATGTGCTTAGTTGTGTTTCCTTAAATTGACAGCATCATGCATGTAAGGAGATTTTTTTATTAACTTCTCATTTGCGGCTATAAAAAATATTTTAATGAAAAAAATATCGATAAATGTATGTGTGTGTGCACTCCTGCAAAAATATAGCTTAAGAGAAATGTTAAAGAGACACTCTCAAAGTGAAACTCTATGAATTCTTTTACACCTCACAGTTTAATGATAATTCTCTTGGCAACATTATAAAATATTGTACCAAAAACATAAGGTGTCAGAAAATCTATGAAGAGTCCAACTTTTGAGAGTCTCCTTACACCTCAATACTGCACGTATTTCCAAAAACATAGCTTAAGTGAAACTCTATGAATTCTCTTACACATCACAGTTTAATGATAATTCTCGTGCCAACATTATAAAATATTGTACCAAAAACATAAGGTGTCAGAAAATATATGAAGAGCCCAACTTTTGAGAGTCTCCTTAGCATTTCTCATAGCTTAATGTTGTTGAATGATCCCAGGTTGATTTATATGATCCAATATCAAATATCCAACGAAAGATAATGTGGACGTAATACTCAGCTAGGGGAAGCAAATTTTTTGTGATATACATGATGGTGTAGAGAGAATGTTACCTGGTGAAGGTACTCTAATTTTTTGGAAATACGTGCAGTATTGGGGTGCAATTTTCTGCAGAGAAAATCGGTTTGACAAACGAAGAGTACTGCTCAACTTTTCCCACCGTTTCTTCAAATTGTCGAACCCAAATTCAAAAATTTCCTTGGCCCGAGTTTCAAGGACGACATTCATAAGCTTCAGAGCTCTTAGCTGAGTGTCCCGGGAAACACCGAAGCTGCTTAACTGTATGTAGGTTTCCATTCTTTGGTACACAGACTCATCCTTCACCACTGCCCACCTGCCACAAGGCACAACACTAATGTATCAATGTTCTCCTTTCAACTTGAGGCTTAATCGAAATTTAAACAGGGAACTTTGTGTATTAAACATATTATTACCCGAATCTAGTACCAGCATGGCCAGTGAACTTAGAAATTGAAAATATCATAAGATCATCATCTGCTGGAGCTGGAATCGCTGTAAAATGTGGCCAGTAATATACGCGATCATAGATTGCTTTGGCATTTGGGCCTTGAAACATTGCCTTCTTCAGCTGCCCATCAGGATTGTTTGGTGAGGTAACATACTCAATAACGTTTGCGGTATCATCTGAGATGTTCTGGAACAAGGCCGCATCTCCTTCAAACTTAAAGTCAAGTGATCGAAAAAACTCCGCTTGTGTTTGGTAAAGCTGTTAAAACTCAGACGTCAAAATGATGATATACATATATTGGCAGAGCATATGCGTGAATTATTATTTGTTTTAATTTGTACCATCTAAAATGACAATCATACGTTTGTACAATTGTTTAAAATCATAGATGGTACAATCATTTTAAATTTTGTATGTCGAGATTTCGGAAGTAAGATTTAACCTTGTAATAAGGGACTGAAACCAAAACACTTGCAGGTGAGGAGTTAAAGTTATCAGAAGACAACGCGTAAAGTGCAGCGTTGAGAAGATGGGTTGAGCCAGCACCGAAAACAATGTATCTTCCTTCAGTCACAGCATTCCCAACAATGGCATGAACTGTGCGGATGTGATTCTCAAGCTCTGCTGACATGGAAGATTTATCAGGGTAGCTGTAACTCATTCGATGCCATCCTGCTACTGCAATTGCACTTTTAGCTGCATGTTGCATCCAAAAGGGCTCCAAGAAAAATGGGTCTCCGCTGCAACAAAAATACAAAGGTTCATAAGTCAGCATTTCCTCTACCCAGTTCGTAATGTTTCACTCCCAATAAAACAGTTCTTTAATTGAAGTGACAAATTAATTGATATTGGTTTAGTCATTAAATTGTAGCATATTTTCTAAAAAAATATAATACTTGGTTCATTTGGTTGTGAGTATACTTTCTGTACCCTTACAATAACTGTTTGATACTTGTATTGTTGTACATAATCCTTTCGTTTTTAAAAGGATTCCCAAGTGTACATACATACATACATACATATATATATATATATATATATATATATATATTCCTTCTAGGGATCCCTCAATTTCAACTAGGCCTAACAACAACCTAGTCATGTTTGTGTCATTTTTATATTATATCTGTTAACTTAATGGATTTTGTTGATTCAAACACATTATCTTAACAGATTTTTAACAAGTAACCCAATAATAATCTGATTCATTAACGGGTTGTGTCTTTCGCGTTGGGTTAACGAATCACATAAGAAACTGTCATGCCTAATGTATAAATCTGGCAAACGATATCATATCGGGTCACATGTTAAGTGACCTGATAACGACCCGATTCGTTATGAGTTCTTAATGGGTTATTCAAGAACAATCTGACTCATTAACAGATTAACTCGAAACTCGTTATTTTCCTAACGTTCATATCCGGTTCATATCCGATTAATAGATCGTGTAAGAAATTGTCTTGCCTAATTTCAACCAACCATTTTTCATTAAATGCCATCTCATTAGAATCTGGATCCTCTTTGTGAGGATTTCAAGAATTCATGAATAATGTCTGTTCATTATACATCGTGAGGTCATAAATTATTTTAAATTTTTTTTATTTAAAATTAAACACAATCAGTACTTGACGAAAAGTGATCGCACGATGTACATAAGGAGACACAATTCACAGATATTCGAAATTGCCACGAAGATGTTCATGATAGAATCCTGTTGGGTCTCATTCGGCTGCAAAAACAGTGACTCGTGAAGCCCAAAATTGATTTGGCATGATGAAACATTATTAATTCAGTATTTGTTCCGGTTATATGGGCCCCAATGCTAAATAATATCAGAGAATCATTTGCGAAAGAGGGATCCGAGCCAAAATAAAAACTTCCAATTGATAGAAGACAACATTTCATTTTAGAAGACCCATAGATATAAATGTTGGACAATCTTTCAGCTTCCTGTCTACGTTGTAAAAAAATATATTTTAACCTTAGTTCTAATATTTTAAATCTTAATCCTGGTTGGAGCTTTGTTTCTGAAAAATATTCCAAACTTCAAGGGGTCCAGGTATTTTATTCATTAATTTTAATAGTAATTTATTCATTAATTTTAATAATAATTGGCTATTCAAACTTAAAAAGGAGTAATTTCTAAGAAAATTAATGAAAATGATTTGAAAATTATGAGTTTTAACGATAAAGATAAAATAAAAGATAAATTAAATAGTACCAGGATGAACATTTTAGTGTAAAAATATGATTTTTCGTTAAAGTAAACAGTACCGGGAGTTTTTCATTAATGTTCCTTAATTTCGACTATAGCCAAGTACTTATTTGTTTTTATTAGTTTTTGTTTTCTTTTTCGGTCTCAAATTCATGGTCGGTATTCACTAAGATCTGGAAAACAGAGTCCGTTGATTTAAAGAAACTATAGCCCCCGCTGTTTCAAATTTCTTCCTTGGCTTTTATTTTACAGTTGGGATTAACACTTTGGGATGGTCTAGTAATTCAGATGAAACACTGAGAGCAACCAGCTAGCAGATATACATAAGTTCTCAACAAATAATGGAAGGACCGTATTTAGATCATGATTCATGTTGCAGGATTTTCTAATATAATCCATAATTTTAACTGTTAGATTCTTGGTCAAACATACTATGAAAAAGATTTATTCATTTATTTAAGTTTTAGTATAATCAGGAATTTTAATTGTTGGAAAATCACTGATCTAAAACCCCTACTAAATCAATATGCCAAACTAGAGAGAGTGAGAGTGAGAGGGTACCCGTCGGCGTTTGCTGCACATCCAGTTACAAACAAAGAGCAGTCAGGGCCTCCATAGCAGGAATTGCACTCACAAACAGGTTCCTTCCCATCAAGAATTAGGCCATCTAAGTAGGCTCGTCCATGCCCTGAGCAAGGGATGGCTGCTACGTGCTCAGCTTCTTCTGCTGCTCTTCTGCTCCAGCTCAATTTCCACTCTCCTTCCACATACAGTTTGAAGGCACACAGACAGAACAATAGGTTAACAGCTATAGAAAAGCTCGCAACATAGATGCTTTTTTCCTTGGGCGCCATATGAATTTAGTTTCTGCTTCTCAGGTTCTCTTGCATATATTTTTATATAGCCTTATATACGCAAAAGAAAATATGAGAATGACAAGTTCAAAGCATTTGGAGAGAGAGAATATGGTGATATGATGGAATTATGAAATGTGGTATAAATGCCACACGTGTGTTTTTGTACAAAAGCTAGTTAAAGTTAACTTTGGTCTGTTTTGTGTAAGAAAACTAACCAATGTGGATTTTGGTGAAAGCATGCATTGGATGAAAATGTCATAGTGAGGTACACTATTTTCTTCTTGTGTGAAAGATATTGTTGGACCAAATGCCTTATAAATAGAGACATGCTTATAACCTCATGACAACACACCAGATAAAAATGAAAAACAACTTTATGTATATATCTTTTGTATGATATATTGTATCCGTTTCGCTTCTATCTCTAGCAAATGTTATCTCTCTTACTTTTGCCACAGTAAAATTCTCACAAAGTTAGATCTGGCACGGTTAAATTATCACAAAGTTGCCTTCATCTATAGATAGGTATCATATGTCATTCAATTTATTCATATGCAATTTAGGGTGATTCAAATCCCAAGTGATCAAATTCTGTTTTTAGTTTTCCTTCTATTTTGATTTTCAGTTAAATGTTGTTCTACAAAATGAAGGATTCACCATTAACGGATTTACACATTTAGGTGTCTTTAGTGGAAGAAATCTTATTTGTTCAATTTTGTTAACTTTCTTTTCTTACATATGATTTTAAGGAACACCTGAACACATGGATGTAATATATGTATATAAACATATTTTTTTGGCACTTATATTTTCAAATTTTCTACACTTTCAACTATATTTCAAACCCCGCAGTAACGAGCGGGTACACCTGCTAGTAACATATAAACCACAAAAATATCATTTCCCAAAAAAATTTATCAGTTCCAAAGGAAAAAAAATCTACACTTCGGAATAGACCATGACATCAAATTAGTATCCCTTGTTCATCTTCATCATTCTCTCAAGTTTTACCAAGACGGTGTCATACAACTGAAAAAAAAAAAAAAATAGTAGAAATAAATCACATGGATTAGATGTTAAAATAGAAGAAGACCATTCTAATTTATATATATGTTTTGGGAATCCAATGAATCAACTCATATAGCACCAAGTATAGGTTGAGAATATTGATAATTCCCACGCCAACCCAATTATTCCCACGCCAATCCCACGCCAATCCTTCCGGTGTGTAACCGACAGATGCTAATTATGTGTCCGCAACGGACGTCGTTCGCATCCACCACATGAGCGTTAGTTCATTCTACATGGTGACGTTGTAGCTTGGTTACAGTGCAATTGAAGGAAAGAATTTGGTTTCAATTATGAAATTTCCTTCTTTTATATTTTATTTCATGTAATATGGCTATGGTGTGAGTTTCTGAGTTTGGGCCGGGCCTACATGGATTGTAGTGTTGAGTTTCTGAGTTTGGGCCCTACATGGATTGTAGTGTAGATTTGTGAGTTTGGTCCTATTGTGCTCCTTAGCTAGAGCAATGCTTTTGCCTGTCGAAATCCTTACTAGGCGACACACTTCGATTCGAAATGTCCACTTGAATTTCTAATCGAGCTATGCTGACTGATACTAAGAAGGTGATGAAGTCATAAAGTGTGGTGATGTGGAAAATTTGAGTAAATTTAAACCTAAAAATGACTAAATGGAAGAGTGGGCATGTGAGCGAAAATTGAACTGATTTCACACATGATGTCAGAGTATAAGTAAAGTACAGTAAAATTAGGATAAGATACCATCGGAAGTAATGTCCTATACCAACTTTTGCTAGAAATCCTTGTTGACACAAGAGCCTTGCCACTAAAACCTGGAGGGGCGAAAAAGGTGAGTGGGCCTGAAAGTACTGTTTGTAAAAATCTGGGTTAATTACACTAACACCCTCTAAGGTTTATCGAGTTTTCACAAAACCCCCTTACATTTGAAACATTACACTAACACCCCCTCACGTGTTAATTCACTTTCACATAACCCCTTCAGTCAAAGTTTTGCTAATAAATGGACAACTTTACCCTTGTAACTAATTAATTAAATAATAAAGAAATATATTAGAAAAAAATATTAAAAATAAATAAATTAAACATTAAAAAATAAATTAAAAATTTAAAATGAAATAAATAAATGCAAACCTTTATCAAGTTACTGTTAGTAAAAACATTAGGCTGGCATTGTGGGAGAGTTTTCATCAGGTTAAGAATAGAAAATGCCTCATCAATTAGATTGTTCAGACAAAGATGGAAATTTTCTTAATTTTTCTTTAGATTAAGGGCAAAAACCTCAAGAGCATAAAGACATTGCTTCTTCTCAATGGCATCGGACAGGGCCTTGGTGACAGTGTTGACCTAGGCCTTGGCATTGTTCTTCTGATCCACCTTATTCTTCACATTTTTTGAAGAGGAACGAGCGGAGATGAAGCGGAAGGAGCGAAGGTTTTTCTGTAAGTCACTGGAGTCGATGTATCCGAGACGCCGGGGAACTCACCTCTTTCCCAATGGAGTTTTTGTTGAGAGGAAGAAGATGCGGGATGGGAAAGGAAGAGAATGAGAGAAAGATTGAAGAAGACATGGATGGCTTTGGCCTGCAAAATTGTTAAAGCAGTGATGGGGTAGTAAGTAGTGAGGGTAGGGCAGGGGAGAAGAAAAGGATGAAGGTGGCAATGGTGGGACAACGAGAAAGGAAAACAGAGGGGAGTGGAATTAGGGAAGGGGTTTAGGTATACTTTTTTTTTCCTTTTCTATTTTTAAGTTTTTAATTTATTCTTTTAATGTTTAATTAAAATTTTTCCATCCCTACCTAGTACGAGGCCTTTTGGGAGCTCACTGGCTTCGGGTTCCGTAGGAACTCCAAAGTTAAGCGAGAAGGGGGCTAGAGCACTCCCAGGATGGGTGACCCTCTAGGAAGTTGCTCGTGAGTTCCCAAAAACAAAACCGTGAGGGAATGGTAAGCCCAAAGCGGATAATATCGTGCTACGGTAGTGGAAGCGGGCCCGGGAAATGATCTGCCCCGGGCCGGGATGTGACATTTGGTATCAGAGCCTAACCCTGATCGCGAGTGTGCCGACGAGGACGTCGGGCCCCTAAGGGGGGTGGATTGTGACATCCCACATCGCCCAGGGGACTGATCCTTAAATGTATATTCCCATCCCTACCTAGCACGAGGCCTTTTGGGAGCTCACTGGTTTCGGGTTCCATGGGAACTCCGAAGTTAAGCGAGTAGCGCGCGAGAGCATTCTCAGGATGGGTGACCCATCGGGAAGTTCTCGTGTGAGTTCCCAGAAACAAAATCGTGAGGGCGTGGTCGAGGCCCAAAGCGGACAATATCGTGCTACGGTGGTGGAGCGAGCCCAGAAAGTGGTCTGCCCCGGGCCGGGATGTGACATTTTCAATGTTTAATCATTTTTAATGTTTTTTTACTAATATATTTCTATTTAATTAATTAGTTATAAGGGTAAAGTTGTCAATTTATTAGTAGAACTTTGACTGAAGGGGTTATTTGAAAGTGAATTAAAATGTGAGGAGGTTTTGTGAAAACTCGATAAACCTCAGGGGGTGTTAATGTAATTAACCCGTAAAAATCTTTTCCAAAATGTATAACCCCTCACCGTAAAACAACTATAGTTTCCAAATTTATATACTAGATATAGTATGAAAACAATTACATAAACAGTAATATTTCAAAAATACGGTAAATCACAACATTTCACCTATAAAACATATAACATATGGTGTGATCACAATATCTTGCATGACAAACGTATAATATCAATGCTGACATACGAGCTCATGCAGAGATATTCTGGCATAAACAAGACTGGGTGTAATGATGATCTACACTTTAATACTACAATCACGTGAAAACTGGCGTTATACGCGTCCTAATTGCCTATAGCAATCTAGGACTGGACTGGCATCTACAATGGATCTAAAGTGAAAGTATCATTGCGATGTGAACATACACAGGTTGGCCTTGGGCCGGACAAGTACTAACACCAGTGTAGCATTCACGATGAGCAATTAATATAAATATGATCATGCAACGGTAAATCAATAATTCTAGTCAACATAATATTATTCATTGCCGTAAATATAATTAAGGCGTCATATAATAATACGCATACATGTGCATCCCGTAAGACATAGAATAATTTCATAAACTCCGTCAATGCACTAATTCTTATAAATGTTAATCTAACCTTGGCGTAACGCAGAAAATTCTTTATTATATAAAGGGAAACTAAATAAATATATAATATTTGAAAGCAAAAACCCACTCACAAATCATGTCATTAGGTTGAACCCGCCTTGCGGCATTGAAGATCATTGGGATGCGTTTTACCTAGAAATGAAACCATTTATGTTAATATATATTGTACTAACGTAAATTTGCGTATTCGTACAAAGTACAGTGAATAAAGGAACTATTGTAAAACGATCGAATTTCGAAAAACGGAGGGCAAATTCGGATTCAACATGTCGGGTAACCTAAGGAGGGACCTTGGGTTGCTCCACGAGCTATCTCACGTGCAGCCACAAGGTGGCTACATTGGTAGCTACCTTCCTCGTGAGGCCTACAAATTTGCAGGTTTTTGGTCCCATTTTCAAAGCTCATTTCTAGCTTATTTCTCAGTCATTTTCAATGTTCTATATAAGGATTTGAAGTTAGGAATGAGAAGGAAAGAGATATACCAGTTCGAGGTCGAACAGAGGCCGAAAACGACTGGAAAAATGGCCTGATGGTCACGGTTCCCTTTGCTGAAAATTGGGGGGATATCCCCTTCATCGATTCAGTGTTATATCATTGTTCAAAATACATACAGAAGATCAAGATCGAACCACAAAAACAAAAATGAAAGATTTAGAATGTCCCAAGGCTTACCCTAGTCAGAAAGTCAAGAATTCGCCGAATTGCGTTTGGGGACGATAATGAATAGTGGCATAAGCCATTGCCTACAGGGTGTGCGGTCTCTGCCCTGAGTCCGTGTTCATGGTGGTGACACACTGTGAGGCTGATGGTGGTTATAAGACTCGCCAAAGTGGCGATGGAGATCTGTGGCTCGGTGGTGATTTTACGGAGGAGGATAGATGCGGAGATGAGGGGTGAGAGGGATGAAAGAGTGAAATGAGGGAGAGATGAGTGATGTGGTAGCAAGGGAGAGGGGGCCGAGAGATTGAGAGATATGGGAGAGACAATAGGGAGAGATGGAGTGGTGTGTAGGCTCCACTTGGCACACAGTCCAAAGCCATAAAAGATAAAAGAAAATTAGAAAAATATCTTCCGGGATGTGAAATTACTAAATTACCGTTAGTGTTATGTGATTTGTAAAAACTTCGTTATAACTTCGAATTTGTTTTCGTTTGCACCTACGTATTTGTATCGTCGAGTACTCCAAGAATATGTGGGTACGTGTCTTTGAGTCTATCCCAAATAATAACTTATTAGGCACGATGCCTAATTAATAAAATACTAACGTAGATGGGTCTACTTGCCAACTTGCTTAACGAACCCAACAAATAACCATCATATTACGGTTTGTAGCCCGCAATATCAAAAACTCATTATTGTCTCGATAAACAACTAATAAATTTTCGAGAATGCAAAATTACAATTTTGCCTCTTATTGGGAAACGTGCATAAATCGTTCGATTTATGCCGTTCATGCTCATGTGTTCGTAAGAACATGCACCACCTAGAAATATATGCAAAGGTACAAGGAGTGATAAGGACTCGAATGTCCATGAAGGATTTCCACCCGTCAGGGACATTTTCATAATTTACCAATGTTAAAGATAAAATAATATTAAACTCTGGATGGGACGTCACACTAAGTCTGACACAATTAATTGTAGTCCATTTAAACATATCTTGTGAAGTCCGGTATTTTCAAAACCTATAAATACATATTGTGTATTTTATTTATTTGCTTTTGCATGGTCATCATGCAAGTGAGACACCGACCTCAGCTTTTATCATACCCCCGTGGTCAAATTTGGAGTAGCTGATTTAAGCACACATATCCTATCATGGTAACAGAATGTCTTTGGCAAAGTTACAAATAATAACGTCCAATCATATATTCCAATCTTATTTGCATTGTTCTTGCATTGGAGTTTGAGGTGGCTCCGTGTGTTACCATTCATTCTTTTTAGTTGACACCTCTTCATCCACTTGGCAGCCCGCAAACTACTCTAACAAGTGTCAATCTTTCATGCCTTGTTATCCAATGAGGTGGCTCCGTGTGTGGTCTTCTAAATACTTTCTGCCACTTCTCCATTTTGTTCACATATTTCCTCAACCTTTTCTATCCTTTTATAACGTTGCATGCAGTAAGCATGCAATAATGCAATAGTTTTATATATGTGTGTGTGTGTATTTAGAGAGAGAAATGAAAGAAATACTAGGGTTAGTGGGCTCTTTGTGTGGAGAATGTTAGTGGGCTTGTCTTACTGAGGTTGTAACTATCGATTGAGGTGAGTGATTTATATAATGTAATATTAAATTTCTTATTTTCTAATAAATACGAAAATCATAAGTCATTATGGGATTTCACTATATTTCAAATATCTTTCTATTTTAAGTCAAGTATGTTAGACTTATTAAATGCTTTTAGAATTATTATATATGGTAATATAATATGGTGTTCCTGGAGCATGAGAACTTCAATGTTGTTTTATCCGAGGGATAACTTTATGACACATGGCAACATTAGGGCAAAATGGCGAGTATAGGGTCACGTGGTAAACTACATATTATGAAGAATAACCAACACGTGAACATATTATGTGATAGGGAATTGTGTGGCTAAAGCTTTTGATATAATTATGATATATATTTTCTAGAGAGGGTATAACATCATACTTGACTAACATTTTACATATTCTACTCACTGAACAACAGTTATTGACAAACCTGACAATTTCTTACACGACCCATTAACACGACAAGTAAACGAAACGAAAAAAAAGAGGTTATGGATCAACACGATAATTAATCGGGTCATTATCGGGTCAAGTGATAAGAACCCCTTAATAACGGGTCCTTAACAGATTTAAATGAGGGTGATATGCGGGTAGCCTGTTTCGACACGTTAAAAAAAAGTTATTTTGATGATTTTAACTTTTTAAACTACTAAGAAAATTTACAATAAAATACAAGAGCTATAATGTATGTGTATATATTGTATATTAATATGTATTATTATTATATTATTATTCTATATCAATTTAAAAATTTAAGTTTTATTTATTTATTTATAGTATATACTATAGGCAAATAGTGAGATTAAAAAATTATAAAACACATTAAAAATAAAAATATCAAGTAATTTAAAAATACCAAACACATTTGATGGTTTACTTATTTTTTATGCTTAGTTTATGTGGAAGAGAGTGTGGAAAGCCTTAGTGAAAACATCGTCAAGTAATTCTTAAAGACAATATATCAAACCAAAGTTCCAATACCATTTGCCTTGGTGATTGATGAAAATTGAAGGGTTTTAATGTAAAAAACGTTCAAGGTTCTTTAACCTTGAAACGCAATTCCCTTCATTTTTCATATCAACATTTGGTATTTTGTAGTAATGTATTATGCACTAATGTTTTTTCATTAGGCTCTTATTTTGGGGTATGTAATACTTGAAAGACAAATGTTATTTTTATTATTTGTGTTACAACATCGTATGCATATACTAATTTAGTATTATGTTTTCTATTTTTGTGGGGCCAAATTATATTTTTCACTTTCATTTAAAATGTATTTTCTTTAACTGGTAACATGTTATGACCTGATAATATTAACGGGTTGATTTTGGGTTGGGTCATGTTACCTATTTACTTTAACGAGTGTTACATGACATGATATGTTAAGATATTTGGTATGTCACGAAAACGACACAAAGACCTGTGGAGCCAAAAATAATCAAGGGGCGACACGTGAATTTTTGGATGAAAAAGACAAAATTACCCTCGAGGCACACTGGAATTCCTTTGCGCTAGCAGTGGACAATTATCCCTCAGTCAAGTTAAAAGTGCCCAAATAGGTATTTATTTATAACCTATT
Organism: Pyrus x bretschneideri; assembly: GCF_019419815.1. Taxonomy (NCBI): domain Eukaryota; kingdom Viridiplantae; phylum Streptophyta; class Magnoliopsida; order Rosales; family Rosaceae; genus Pyrus; species Pyrus x bretschneideri. The sequence continues at coordinate 3,012,493 of NW_025999457.1, forward strand.
TCATCCATCCCTCTTCATATCTTCTCCACAAGGTAACCCCTAAATCATTCCTTTTTTATTATATTAATTAGCTAATTAATTGATTAATTATTCAATTAATTTGCTAATTAAACACAAATCATGAACTTGACCCACAAATCTATCCAAGTGGCAGGTCCATCTCCTCCCAAGGTGGCCGGCGACACCCTTATATAAACGCCCTCATTCTCTTCGAAACTCAATTCCAATTCTCTTACTAAATTCTCAAAATTCTCAAAACACTTTTCTCTCAAAATTCTAACTTTGGCATCGGAGGTCTTCGACCAAAGCCCCCCTCATTCGTCATGGGTGCGTGAGGCTCTTGGCCTTGACCTAAGATGTTATTTGTTTTGTAGGTGCAATTTTGTCCAAGAACAAGGAAGAAGAAATTTGCATCCACAAATTGGTGCTTTCATTAAGAGTTAAGTCACATGCTCGTAGAAGACTCTCGCATCTAAGGTTTCTTGTTTCTTTGCCTATTTGTAGATTTTTCGTACGTTCTTATTCTAGGAATTTTTATTTCTAAAAATCATTTGATAAAATGTAAAAGAAAAGTACAATGGCAAGAGATTTAGAAACCTCGACGAATGGAAATTCCAACGTTCAAGGATTAGGACCGCGGTGATCTACAAGGCTCAACATAGCGGTGAGTGGAGCGGCACCCCCATGAAGCACCACTGTGGCAACCACCATGGTGACCACCAAGACAACCACTTTTGGCAAATCCCATGGCTTTAAAGCCATGGTCCAAGCCGTTCTATTTCAACTTTCAAGGGCCTAAGCCCTAGTCGAGCAGGCCTATGCCACCCAAACCCAACGCAAGCTTAATGTGTTGCTAAGCCAAGCCCTAGCCTTGCACCCAGGTGCACCACACGTAGAGCACTCCATTCCCATGGTCTAGCTTGCTCCTGCAGAGCAGTCCACTCCCGTGGCCCAGCCTGTTCCCACCGAGCATCCCACTCTTATGGCCTTCCAAGCAGCCCATCGATCTAAGATTAGTTCCACCGTCCTGACTTCACATTCCCCAATTTGAATATCGCGCCCAGAGTCTACCACACTTCCATTGCTCAAGGAGATGCGTTCCTTCCAAGCTCTTCCAATCTGAATAGCGAACAACACTTGTCCCGACAAGTCATAGAGTTGATGAGTGCCCTCGCACAACAAACGACCTTGGTGAATCAGCTCTTGCAGCCCACCAAGATGGAACATTCCCCGGACGAGGTGTCCCGAAGTAGGACAAGGGCAGGCGAAGAACCTTTCCAGCAACATCCCGGCAAGTAGCTACTCCACCAGCCATAAACCGAGTGTTCCAGCATAGTACACTTTAGACTAGGCCCCTGAGATAGTGTATACTCCCGTCTTAGTGCACGGAGGAACGTGCACTCTCGATTAGGCCCATGGACGAGCATACACTCACGCTTGGGACCACACTCCGAAGAACAACATAAACAACTTCCAGGCTAAGTGTTCATTTGGGCCTAGGCCCGGAAGGAGCATCTTCCACCTCATATAGGAGTAGGTAGTACGACGGACAGAGAGAAACAGTCACTTAATCCGGCTCAAGTTCAATTGGCAGTTTGCAAAGAATTCTCTCGCCTGCTAAGAACGAACCACATGCACTGCAGTCGTAACATAGACAAGCCGAGCATGTAAAAGAACAGCCTAGACTAACAGGTTACGACTAGGGGCATCCGAGACCTCCACTACCTTAACAAAGGTAAATTCAGGAAGAAGTATAAATGTTATTGATAGAGAGATTATGCGATTTCCAACGCAACGAGGTCACCGACGAGGCACTACGACGGGACATGACCAATATAAGTAAGTCACCCTTCATGGATAAGATCGAATAGGTAGAGTTTCCACACAAGTATAGCATGCCACATTTCACATCCTTCAAATGAGATGGAGACCTGAAGAGACACTTGAAGCACTACCAAAGCGCAATGATCCTCTATCGAAAAAAATGACAATCTTATGTGCAAGATATTCGCCATTACTCTACAAGGTGAGGCACAAGATTGGTTCTACACCCTGCTGTCATAATCCATTTGGAGTTTGGACAAACTTTCTTTGGTTTTTCACCAAAGAATATTCATCTTATTGCTCAATCAACAAGAAGTCTGACCACTTGTTCAACGTCAAGAAGAACCCAAAGGAGTCATTTTGCGACTATGTGAAGAGGTTCAAAGCAGAGAAGGCAAAGATAATCAGATGCAGTGACTCGATAGCTAGAACAGCCTTCTAAAAAGGACTTCCAGCAGACCACCTGTTGTTCGAAAAACATGCACTTTAGGACAAGGCTCACCGATGCATATTTAAGGACTTGAAAAAGTATCCGACATCACATCCTTACTATCCAAACCGAAAATAGTGGATGACTTATTCGCATGTTTGACAGTATCTGTATTCCACAGTTCAAAAGTTTTCTTCGATGCTACTAGAAATTCAAAAGCTAACTTTGGTGACAGTTGTTGCAATCCAGAAGCTCAAGTTTTACCTTCAAACGCACGTAGTCATCCTCATGACGCACTATTCTAGCCTAATCTAGACGCGCGACGATAAAAGCATAGACACTTGCGGATGCAAAGTTTTCTAATGAAAGCAACAACTCATCCCAAAAGGCGTGCCAAGGGCAGATGAACACTAGAAGGACACATTCGGAAGCAAGTTTTGTTCTTGTTGCCCCGAAAGATTCTACATAGGAGCAACATTTACCGACAGTTGAGCATATCCTGTTGTGTGTAGCAGGGCGACCTAACGACAGCACCACGGCTCCCTTCTGCGCCTTCACGCCTAGCCTAGGTGACGTAACTGAGTAGCCCAACGACTCCCCGTAGATAGCCGAGCACGCCCTAGCTGCCCCTGCTCTACTCAATGGAGACTTCTGGCATTTGCATGTAGACGGCGCATCCAACTACAAAGGGTCCGGAGCAGGCGTGGTCCTTGTCACCCTAGACGATTTAATGCTCGAGCAGTCGATCACTCTAGGCTTCAAAGCATCCAACAAGACGATCCTCGACTGCCTTAAGAAAACCCTTACTGACAAGAAGGGAAAATGGCTAAACGAATTCCTTGGATGTGTATGGGCATATTACACCATAAAAGACAAGCAACCGGTGAGATTCATTTCTCTTTGGCATTTGATTCAGAAGCAATCATTCATTCCAAATGTCACCGTGTCAAGTATTAGCACTCTACGGCCAAGCATTAAGCAGAAAAGTAAGAAGATGACCATAAGCTTAAATCTGGTAAAGGAGAACAGCGAGCAAACCATTACCCATATCATAGCCTACCAACAGTAGCTTCTTTCCAGTTACAACAAAAGTGCCAAGATTCGACTGTTCTAACCTGAAGATCTAGTCCTAAGAAAAACCTTTATCACTGTCCGCAGAGAAGGCTCCAAAAAGATGGATCCCATCTGGGAAGGTCCATACAAGATTAGTAGAGTAGGCGGCAAGAATAGCTACACCCATACCACCATGAACAACAAAGAGATCGAAAATTAGTGGAATGCCTACAATAAGAGGAAGTGCCATGTGTGACCTCCCGCAACACCAAAGCCCGAAGACTCAGGTAGCTCAAAGAGCACCACCTCACTAGCCGATGACTATCCAATTGTTATACAGTTCCTACCTTATAGCTAAGTTATCGTTCGTTTTATTCGTTTTTGAATGAGGAATTCAGAAGTAATCTACAATTTAGCTTGACTGCATGCTTACAACAACTAATCACTCTTGCACTTCAAAAGAAGATCGCGCCTTTCTTAGGGACTTATCCTAGGAATTACGCCCCCAAGGGACGAACGATGCTTTTCAATGCGAGAGGGTGAACCAATTCCCCGACACCTAAATGAGTCTGATCTCCATTGCGAGAGGATAAACTAATTGTTCTCTAGTGCGAGAGGGTAAACCAATTCCTCGACACCCACATGAGTCTGCTCTCCAAAGCGGGAGGATAAACTTACACTTCGAATATCCAGACGTGGATGAGCTGGGCTGTCCTAGTATAACTAGGTGCATGATGGCTTGAGCTGGGATTCCTAGAAGTAGCCACAATAGTATTTTTCAAGTCTTAACTAATGGAAGGATTTTGGGTCTCTTGGCTTAATCCGCGAGGAACCGGGCCTTAGAGACGGAGGAGGCACATTACGTAGTACGCCCCATGGACGGTTATCTTTGAACCCTAAAGCTGCTACCGAGTGCACTAAAGTAGCCTATGGCTTACTCTTCGAGCAGTAAAGCTGTGCTAGACTTATACAACAACACATTCTTGTGAAAGGTTAAACAAGCTAGTGTGCATATACGAAGCTTTATCCACTGCTGACATGCTACGTAGTCGATAAGCTTCACCTCTGCCAAGCACGGAATGACCTACACCAAGTCCTAAAGTGTTGGGATACTTGCTATGAAACCTACGGAATTGGAGAAAGCTAAGGTTAACAGCCTAGTGGTCACGCATACTTGTCTTATTCTGTAAGTAAGGTGTCCGGCTACCGACCCTATGGCTAACAACTTTACAAAGTTTTACACCAACACCTATGGTTGCATAAGCTACTCAGCCTGTCTGCTTATAGAAAAGTAGCACGCCTGCCATTGGTCTATAAAGTCTAAAGGTTAAGGCATGAACAAAAGAAGCGAAGATGGAGAAAAGCAAAGGCAACAAGTTTATTAAATTTTCTAGCAAAATTGATAAACGACTAGCAAAGACCAAAGGAGTTCAAGCAAAGCAAAAGTAACAGGGAACACAAAGAAAATCCTAAAGACTACATAGAAGGCTACTCCTCAGCAGCTTGGGCGCTCTATGACTGCTTGGTCACCACACCTTCAGCAGTTGTGACACCCTCATCAGCAACACCATCCAACGCTTCATCCCTGACTGCCCCAACCTGGGCACTAACATCTCCAACTACTTCACCAATGGAGGCTTCAAAAGTAAAGGCAAGCAAGTAGTCTGGAGAAATAGAGAAGGTTTTGAAGCCTCTCCCAGCAAGTTTGAAGTCAGACGTCTTACCAAAGAGATGATCTACATAACCTAGCTTGTAGAAATCGGCCTGACTCTGAACAAACAAAGCCTAGAGCCCAGCCTTCTTACCTTTCAGCTGCTCGTTCTCCTCGAGTAGATCAACACATACACGTTGCAGCTTATCCATTTCTTTCTTCAAACTTTTGTTGATCTTTAGCGTACCTTGGAGTTCCAACATTTGGGGATTAAGCCTATCAACGACTTTCTTGAAGTGGATCACTTAGTTATAAGCAGCAGTCAACTTTCATTCTTTGCATTATGCAGCGAAACGAAGCTCAGACTTGGCATGCTTAAGATCTTGAATATGAGGTATGTAACATCCAATCTCCTTTTTTGCACTTCATACTTAATTTGGATCTCGTCAAGCCTAATCTTTAAGTCAACGATATCCTGGCGAGCGATCTTAAGTTGCAGAGAAGTGGAGGCAGAGATATTATACCCTTTCAAAGTGACGAGCTTAGATTCCAACCTCTTGATCTTATTGGCAGAAGAATAAGCTTTGGCTGCCACAACCTTTGCCACCTCTTTGGTAACCTCGGTATCTTCTTGGTCAAGGAGAATAGACTTGGCTGCCAGAATAGACGTCTTCTACATCATTACAAGTAAAGCAGTCTTCCTATACTTAGCTATATGTTTCGCAAAGGAACTCGGGTAAACAATCTGTAACATCCCACATCGACCAACGGAGAGGGGGTGATGTGCCTTGTATGTACATGCCTACCTCTATATAGCACAAGGCTTTTTGGGAGCTCATTGGCTTCAGGTTCCATCGGAACTCCGAAGTTAAGCGAGTTCGGGAAAGAGCAATCCCAAGATGGATGACCCATTAGAAAGTTCTCGCATGTGTTCCCAGAAACAAAACCGTGAGGGCATGGCCGGGGCCCAAAGCGGACAATATCATGCTACGGCGAAGTTGAGACTAGGATGTGACAAAATGGTATCAGAGCCACTCTGCCATATGGTGTGAATGTGTAGACGAGGACGTTAGGCCCCTAGGGGGTGGATTGTAACATCCCACATCGACCAAAGGAGAGGGGGTGATGTGCCTCATATGTACATGCCCACCTCCATATAGCACGAGGCCTTTTGGGAGCTCATTGGCTTCAGGTTCCATCGGAACTCCGAAGTTAAGCGAGTTCGGGTGAGAGCAATCCTAGGATAGGTGATTCATTGGGAAGTTCTCGCGTGAGTTCCCGAAAACAAAATCGTGAAGGCGTGGTCGGGGCCCAAAGCGGACAATATCGTGCTACGACAGAGTCGAGAATAAGATGTGACACAATCCTTTTAATGCCATCGATAAACTTGGCATAAGCATCCATGTCTTCAAGAAGATTTGGTTTCAAAAGTGCACAGATCTCAGCAGCCTCTCCAAAAGTAGGCTTAGTGGATTTCTCACAGTTGCCTACGCGAGCAGTCTTTTCTTTCCTTGTAGGCGAATCAATTTCAGTAGCAAAGGGAATGGGCCTTGGCGCCACTTTAGCAGCAGAGTCCACCTGATCGCTCTTCATAATAGCAAGCCTCTCCAAAGATGAACTGGACTTAGCTTCCAACGGACGTTTTGGTATATACTTCGGCATTGGGGGTATAATAGGACCTCTACGCTGAGCAATCCTATCAGTAAATCGTACTAACCATTATCAATCTGGCAAGCGCCACATGCTCAGATCTAACAGCCTCAATTTGCTTCCCATTAGAAGAAGTCATGTCAATCACATGCCTCTCGGCGGCAGATAGACCCTCACGAGCAGCAGAAGAAGTTTTTAGTTTTTTCTCAACCGACATCTCTTGAGTGGGCGGGGAAAATCTCTTCTTTCCACTTTCATTCATAGTAGGCTCCATGACAACGATTAGACGAGCCAAGGCATCCGCCTTGATCTTCTTTACCTTCTTTCTCAGGAGCAACCCACATTTCTCCCGGCGAAGAAAACTAAGTAGCCAACACCATTCATGGTATCAGCAGGGGAGCTCAACCCGTACTGGCTTTTCTCTCATTTTTTTTTTCTCTCGAATTAGCAAGCATGAGGCCTGCATGCCTAGCATTCTAGTTGCCCATGAGGCCCCCAACATTCTCATTTCTCTCAATCGCCTGCTTGGCCCGCGTTAGGTCCAATAGCCCAAAGGACATGAGCGATGCAGCTCGCTTAGCATTGTGCCCTAGCACCACAATCCGCGGCCCCAGTTTCACAAGCTGCCCTTGGCTCTAGCTAAGCCAAGCAGCCCAAGCAGTGGTCCCTGCCATAACAGCTCATCGGCCTATGTCGAGCCGACTCCTGGCCCTTGCCAGTCGACGTGCCGCACCACCCCGATGGCTGCCCTGTGACAGAACTATCCAAGAAGAAGACAACGAAAATTAATTTTTTCTTACCTCGGTGCAGTGCGGAAAAGATGAAGCAAGCAATGAAAGACGATCTTTTGCATGGGCAAGATGTAGAAAATTGCTAGAGGAGGGGGAACAAATATCCTTTAAGCTTTCTCTCTCTCTCTTGTAGGGTAGAATACATCGCTTTCTAAAGTTGATTTAATAATCCACTTAAGGTGGACTTAAATAGGTTTTGAGAGAAATTTATTTCCTTTTCCTAGAAGGATCTAATTTCAAATTAAAGAGGGAATCTACGTCAAAACAGGAAACAATCCTAAGTTTCCCAAACCAAGAAGATCTCTACACCTGCTGGCCTTTTCTGTGAGAAGCCCCACAGGTGTGTGGGCATTTGTGGAGCCAAAAATAATCAAGACGTGACACGTGGCTTTTTGGGTGAAAAGACAAAATTACCCTCGAGGCACACTAGAATTCCTATGCGCGAGCAGTGGACAATCATCCCTCAATCAAGTCAAAAGTGCCCAAATAGGTATTTATTTATAACCTATTTCATCCATCTCTCATCATATCTTCTCCAAAAGGTAACCCCTAAATCATTCCTTTTTTATTATTATATTAATTAGCTAATTAATTGATTAATTATTCAATTAATTTGCTAATTAAACACAAATCATGAACTTGACCCACAAATCCATCCAAGTGGCCGGTCCATCTCCTCCCAAGGTGGTCGGCCACACCCCTATATAAACACCCTGATTCTCTCCAAAACTCAATTCCAATTCTCTTGCTAAATTCTCAAAATTCTCCAAACACTATTCTCTCAAAATTTTAACTTTGGCATTGGAGGTTCTTCGGCCAAAGCGCCCCCCCCACCCCCCCCAAAATTCATCATGGGCGTGTGAGGCTCTTGGCCTTGACATAAGGTATTATTTGTTTTGTAGGTGCAATTTTGTCCAAGAAAAAGGACGAAGAAATTTGCATCCACAACACCGAAACACACGACATGAATACTAGGTCTTTGTTGCGCACCCCTCCCCTTATATTTTACAGATAAGTTTTAGCAAGACAGGTGCTAAGCTGAGTTTGTGCTAGACGAGAAAATGGGGCTTTTAATTTATTTTTGTACATAGTGTAAGATTTTTTGACTTATTTGTCTAAGAGAAGTTTGTTTTTCGTTTTGCTTTTTATTTATATTCACGCATCGGACTTGGAGTTAATTTTTTCACCAACTACTGGCTTGGACATGACATATTTGGTTTTTATTTAGGATTGACAATTTCATTATAGATAGTGGGTTGAATGTCATAATAGGTAAGGACACTAAGTTGTATTGTTTTTTAAAACAAAGGTTTTGTATTGTTGTTGAAAACAAAGGTATTTATTTTTTAGTATTGCTTTAATTTCATTTTGATCAGAGAATAAACAAGATTTTTTCTTTACTTAGATGACAAATTCATGTAGGCATGAATACTTGTGACGTCTAAGACGCATTCAATTGTTTGGAAGGCTGTTATCATAATACATGCCTATGCAAACCGACCTCATTGGCTGGTAGTTGGTCCTATATTGGCAAAAACCAACCCTATTGGTTGGCGTTGGAAACATACTGGAAGAGAAAAGCTAATTGTGCTAGTAAAAATTTGCTGACTTCAGTCTTGATAAATTTGTACATATAAAACAATCAACATCTTTGATCAAAGATCAGCCTCACATGCCCAAGAGGTGACGAAGGAGGTTTGGCCAATAGGTCTTCGATGCCTAAGTCAGTATCTCTTAAGTCTTTATGGCATGTATGCCTGGTAAAAAGCTTACCAAAATTTGATGAAGATTGAGGTATTTAAAGGAATAAGTGGCCGGCCATGGGGTTAGAGTTATGTCCTACTCGTGCCGACATTCTATTAGTCAAGGTGTGTCATTTGTTAATGAATGAGGAAAGAATATTCCCAAGATATCAATTACGAGAAAATGTCTTGGGATAACGGTGGAAGTATCCCTAATTGATTGTGATAGGGATTTCTTACTTGATTGAGTTGGTCTTCAATTAGGAATGTATTAAAGATAGGATTTAGTAATTAACCCTAGCTTTAGTACCTTTGAATTTTCTATGCCACGAGAAGGGGAGCTTTGAGCAATCGTAGTTAGCTGCTTGGACTTTCAAGGATGTTGAGTTGCGTGTGGGAGTATTTGAGAATCCTGCCCATTTAGTGAGGGTAATCTTGTCTTTCTTGAGAAAAAGTCCACGTGTCGCCTTCTGGATTTTTGGTATTATTTTTTGGCTCTAGACCAATCACATATAAGCCTATTAGTAGTTTAAATGAAATTAATTCGGAATCATCTATGTAGTACTCACTTTATAGAAATGTAATTTTTTTAAATAGGAATCCATGTGACCCTATATGCACTATAATATCTTATACACATGAATATAAGAAGTCATATTTCTACATGGCATCAATCTATTAGAAGCCGTACACACATCATCCCACATGTGAAGCCAAATGGTGCACGCACTAGCCATGTCACCTCATTTTTGTTGTGCATGTGCTGACTAAAAAATTTGCCACTCATGGTAGGGGCATGTTGAGAATAAGTCTCACATTGATGGAAAATGGACCTTACATGAGCTTATGTGTAAAGTTAGACTACTTCCCATTTTGTCAATTTTACACATATTAGGAGTCATATTTCTACACCACAAAGACCTTCCACAAAATGTCTCCTACCATATATCATAGAGCGCACTTTCTTGTCTACTTTAATTGTGATTAAAGAACGTTCATCATACACATGTTATTAGTGCCAACTCGATATAATTGAGTACATACTACATAATTTTTTTTTTTTTTCATTTTAATCTTTAGTTTAATACATAGTATCATTTTCTAATGAATGTGAAAGAACGTAAAGGTGATCAATAGAGAAGACTTTTCCTTAAGGTGTAACCAATGGCTCATTGAGGTCTAACACATTGTTTGCATAACTTGGTTGTTAGAATTCAACAAGGTTCTAAAAGACGCTAGGCGCTAGTCGGACGGTCGGCAGGGGCCTAGCACTTAGAAAACTAGACAGATTTAAGTATATGTGTAAAATTTTAGGATGGTTTATGTTGATTTTGTAATATTTAGTCTATCCATTTGTTTTAATCATTATTGGGCCTTGTTTTTCACTAAAAGAAGAATTGGGCTTGTTTTCTTATTAAAGAAAAAATAGTCCCTAAATTTTAAACAATTGCCACCTAAGTTCCTAACTAAAAAAAACACTAACTCATTAGTTACCCTACCGTCGACCCATTTGTTCTTTGCAATCATAGTTACCCTCCCTCTCTCTCTTTCTCTCTCCCCATAGCCAAGCCGTCCTTCTTCTTCAACTTTGCAATTGCAGATCCACTCCTCATTCACACTTCTTTTACTCTACAATTGCAGATCGAGGTTGTCTCTCTCATCCCAGCAAATCGCCCCATTTTTTTTACCCTGCAATTGCAGATCGAAATTGTCGAGACCGTCGCGGAGCCGTCCAAACTGCAGCGGAAGAAAGATGCTGCGATTGACTTCTTATCAAAGCATGACCACCTAGGCGGTCGCCAAGGCCGCCTAACCTGCCCAGCACTTGTCTAGGCGCCGCCTAATACCCTTGCCGATTTCTTCAACGATTTTGGTTTAATCGCGGCAGCAAACCACTGCCAGGCCGATTTTTGGAACACTGGAATTCAGTGTACGAACTAATACCAAATAAATGTGGGTCATAAGTTTACAAACTATATCACACTATATCACACTATATCACACCTTTCACTAGAACTCCCAAAGCAAATGGACCAAATAAATAAAAGAAGCAGCAAGTATTTTATGAAACAAACACTTTGATATATTGGAGAGTTAGAACTCTTATTACTGAACCATCTCAAACGTATACACACGTATACCTTTTATAGAGAATTTGCAAGACATACTACAGCATATATAGCATTAAATGCTATGAATGTAAAAAAATAAAATCTAGCTGCTATTGAAAATCAAACAAAGCAGCTCCACATTCGGAAGATAAGAAACATGCTAGTTGAAAAAGAAATAGTTGGGCATACAACTATTTCACCAATATGTAACTATTGACATTTATTTTGCTTTGAAGTTCCAACATTTATTCCTTGACCAACTGGCTTAGTCGCTGAATTAGTATGTCAAAGTCATCTTGGCTCCTTATGAGGCTGAGACGGACATAGCGCTCTTCAGCTGCATACACGCTACCTCTACGCCCATCAACTTTTGCTTCTTCCAGTATTTTGTAGCAATCTTTATCTTCTTCCCTCTCGCACTTCACCCACGCATAAGCTGCCAATATAATAAGAAAATGGTAAAAGTTCTGGAAGTACTTTTGCAATTTGAAAAGAGTAATTACCAAACTTGTTTGGAAATCTGTCATTATACTTAATTAAAAGGGGTGGAGTTCACAGTTTCTACTCTCTGTTATTAAATCATGGTATATAACTGTATAAATAGTGAAGATGTTACCTGGTGAGGGTTCTCTAATTTTCTGAAAATAAGTGCAATATTGGGGTTCAATTTTCTGTAGAGAAAAGCGATTGGAAACAGACAGGGTGTTGGTCAATTTTTCCCAGCGGTTCTTCATAGTGTCGTATCCGAATTCAAAGATTTCCCTGCCTCCAGTTTCGAGAACTACATTCAGAAGTTTCAAAGCCCTTAGCTGAGCATCCCGAGAAATGCCATTGCTGCTTTCACTAATATACTCCGTCATTGTTTGATACACAGACTTATTCTTTACCACTGCCCATCTGCCAAGTGCAAACATTCCAAGCAAAATGTAGTTAACTGAAGTAAGCTTCCTTAATTTGGTTCATCAACGAAAAACAGTAAATACCTTAAGTAAATAATGTTACTAGAAAAACAGAAATGATAAATTATTGAGTATACTATTAGAATTTGATTTGTTAAAGACATAAAATAATCATCATTATAAATTATTGAGTTATACTATTAGAATTTGATTTGTTAAAGATATAAAATAATCATCATTAACAACTCTGCCCTTTAATTTTAAAATGACTAACTTTGTCCCCAAACTTTGACTAGGGCTTTTGTTTACCTAGTTGTATCTGCATGTCTTAATATTCTATGTTTTTGCTTCCGCTAAACTATTTTAAATTGACAGGGATGCATGGATAGGACCATCCTAATTTTATGATATATGAATTTAGATAGTACCCAAATCTTGTGCCAGCATGGCCAGTGAGCTTGGAAAGTGTAAATATCATTAGATCATCATTTGCTGCAGTTGGAATCGCTGTAAAATGTGGCCAATAATAGACACGATCATAGATCGCAGAGGAATTGGGGCCCTGAAGAACTGCCTTATTCAGCTTCCCATCTGGATTGTTTGGTGAGGTTACAAACTCAATAACGTTGCCTGCATCTGAAATGTTCTGCAATGATGTTGCATCTCCTTCAAACTGATAGTCCACTGATCTGAAAAATTCCGTTTGTGTCTTGTAAAGCTGTATGCATCAAATTCAAACTTGTTACAATAGAAGTAAATTACCAAACTTCATCCTCTTGTACTTTGACCTCGACTCAGTTAGGTCTTGTAATTTACTATTAGCTTCAATTCAGTTCAGAATTACAACCCGTTCGTTCAAATTTTTACAGTATAAAACTGTACATATGATTTTCAGATGACTAGACCGTTTCTAAACATAAACCAAAATTTAACTTTTAACCAACATTAATCTAGGAGAGTTTGACTGAAACTAAAACTATAGGGACCAGATTGTAATCAAGATCAAACTACGAGTCCAAAAGTTGTCGTTAATATAATTAAGGATATATTTGATGACCATTTAGTTTTCTCTTTATTTGTTTCAGATAGGGGAAAAGTATACGCTAGGAATTAGGGGAGAAGAGTGTTGAGAACAAGGAGAAATAAAGAAAAAAAATAAAAACGATATCTTAAAAGTGAAAAAAATGGAAACTTCAAATGGTTTACTGTTCTTGGTTTTAGTGTTATTAGGTGCGCTCGTCTTTGGGGTTAATTACACTAACACACTCTGAGGTTTATCATGTTTTCACAAAACCCCCTCACGTTTGAAACATAACACTAACATCCCTTGAGGTTCTAATTCACTTTCACAAAACCCCTTCGGGGCTGACATCACCTTAAAATAATTTCTTAAAGACAAATTTGTCCCATTATTAATTACTTTAAAAAATAAAAAAGGCTCGTTAAAAATACATATAATAATAACCAATATAAAGAAAATAGTTTTTTTTTTGTTGGACTTCAAAAACATACATTAACCATAAAAAAATAAAAAATTAAAAAAAAAACTGATAGAAAGCCAATGCATCTTCTGATCTTTCTCTCAATTTTTTTTTCTTTCTATTCTTGTCCTCAAATCGCCACCTCCAACTCTTCGTCAACCTCCTTCACTCCTTGTTCACCCAAACTAAAACCAATTTCGACGAGAAAACGATATGGAAGAAAGCCTTGTTTTCAAACATGGGGAAGAGTACCTGATTTGGCTACTTAGAAGAAATTACTCGACCACATTCATACTCTGAAACTCCCAAAGGATTTAACAGGAGAAAGATTTGTTCTGCTAGGGTTTTTCTAATTAAGAAAAGAGGATTGGGATATGAATTAACAGCGTAAAGGAAGAAGGTAACAAGATTTCTTCAATTTTCTTTTATTGTTTAATGTAAGATTTTAATTTGAATTTTTATTCTATTTATTTATAAAGGATTTTTCATAAAGTAATTAATAATTAGGGCAAAATTGTCTTTAAGAAATTATTTTAAGGTGATGTTAGCCCTAAAGTGGTTATGTGAAAGTGAATTAGAACTTCAAGGGGTGTTAGTGTTATGTTTCAAACGTGAGGGGGTTTTGTGAAAACACGATAAACTTCAGAGTGTGTTAGTGTAATTAACCCCAAAGAAGAGCGCACCTAATAACACTAAAACCAAAAACAGTAAACCATTTGAAGTTTCCGTTTTTTTCACTTTTAAGATATCGTTTTTATTTTTTTTCTTTATTTCTCCTTGTTCTCAACACTCTTCTCCCTAATTCCTCGCGTATACTTTTCCCCTATCTGAAACAAATAAAGAGAAAACTAAATGGTCATCAAATATATCCTTAATTATATTAACGACAACTTTTGGACTCGTAGTTTGATCTTGATTACAAGGGGTGTTAGTGTTATGTTTCAAACGTGAGAGGATTTTGTGAAAACACGATAAACCTTAGGGGGTGTTAGTGTAATTAACTCCTCTTCTTTGTATATTTTTTCTACATCTCTCTCATCATCTATCCTCCCTCCTCTTCTATTTTCCTCATTCCTCTCATATATTTCTCCTCTATCTGTAACATAGAAATGAAAATTAAAAACACTTGATTAAAATTCAGAAGATCGAACCCTGTAGTAAGGAATTGAAGCAACAACAGTTGCAGGTGAGGAGGAATTATTCTCAAGAGCGAGTGCGTGAACTGCAGCGTTGAGAAGTTGGGTTGAGCCAGCACCAAAAATAATATATTTTCCTTTAGTGACCGCGTTTCCAACTATGGCATGTACTTTATGGATGCTCGCCTCGAGCTGCGTTGATATGTAAGAACCATCAGGAAAGGTATACCCCATTCTATGCCACCCCGCTACTAGAATTGCACTTTTAGCTGCACGTTGCATCCAAAATGGCTCCAAGAAATATGGATCCCCACTGCAGAACAACATTATGTGTCATATATATACATAAGATAGTAAATTAGAAAAAGCACACCTAAGATTATATGTTCTATACAAAAACACTTCAAGAGCTCAATTTCATGCTCCATAGAGAGAGAGAGAGAGAGAGAGAGAGAGAGAGAGAGAGAGAGAGAGGGGGGGGGGGTGACCTTCCAGCATTTGCTGCACAATCAGTTAAAAACATAGAGCAGTCGGGGCCTCCATAGCAAGGATTGCACTCACAAACAGGTTTGATTCCATAAAGAACCAACCCGTCCAAGTAGGCTCTTCCATGGCCTGAGCAAGAGATGGCGGCCACCTGCTCAGCTTCTTGTGCTGCTCTTTTGCTCCAACTCAGTTCCCGCTCTCCATCCGTATATACCAATAGATTAACAAGTAAAGAAAATGCCAGGATAACAGCGTAGGAGCTTTGTGCCTTACCCATATATGCTTAGTTTATTACTTTCCTATAGCTCTCTTATATATTACCAGCATCGGAGCCATATATATACTAGTAATGGGGTTTGCGGTTTGACCATTTTTACTATGGTGCCGACGCCTATACAATGTTATGGTATATTTTCAAAAAAAGAAAAATGTAATGGGGATCCTTTCCGGATCCTCTTTGTCAGGATCTCGGAGATCCTTCAATCATGTTCGTTCATCGTACATCGTGTGGTCATTAATTATTGTAAATTTTTTTATTTAAAATTGATTATAAACAGTACCTAACGAAATTGACCGCACGATGTACGATGAACGAACATGATTGGAGGATTCCCGGGATCCTCACAAAGAGAATCCGGAGAAGATCCTCATTCGTATAACTGGTACTAAAAGATATGAGTGATGATAAACCTACATCACTGTCTCATTAATTCACCCTATTTTTTAATAAAAAATTTAGTATCAATTTTACCCTTTTATAAAATGATAATGAAAAGAAAAAAAAAAAAGCTCTCTCCTCTTCATCCCTTCAGTTGAATTGAGAGATGTCAGGTTGGATTATCTTGAAAAATGCGCTCTCAATTGTGGAGAATGTGAATTTGATAATTAAACAACTTTGATTATTCTCATAATTTCGTTCTCATGCTCCATTTTCAAACTTGGAAAAAAAATTGAAACCAAAAAGACAAGAGGAGTGAGAAAATCCGCTTTGACTCGTCTCTAATCACGCTAGTGGTCCTTTTCTTCCCTCTAGTTTATTTTCTCTCCCTCGACTTCTCTCTACCTCTTTGTCACTTCTTTCTTCCTCCATCTATAACACCACCATTTCACTTCTGTTCATGTCCTCTCTCTCTCAAATTTCACACTCGTTTTCGAAGTTTTTTAATCATTTAATTTCAGTTTTTTGCAAGTGCAAGCAGAGGAGGAAGGGATATATTATAGCAGTAATTAAAGGTTATTTTAGAAATAATAGTGGGTAGAAAAATAACATTTTAACGGAGATCTGACATTGGAACAAATTCGTAAGTTGAGGTATGATATTGTCATTTTTAAAAGATGAGGTATGAAAGTGTCGTTCGACCCCTAGTTGAGGTAGTTTTATGTAATTTACCCAAAAAAGAGACACTAGAGTGGGTCTAATACTACTCAAAGATATTGGGATCCTTAAAAGTACGATGACTCATCAATACAAAATAAAAGAGGTATTAGTTGGATTAAAAGTCAAATGATTTAACTAGAGAAGCAAAATTTAAATGATTAAAGGGGATTTTTGCTCACACCTTAAACTTTTGGGGTATAATAAGTACACACCTAATTATTTAACATATGTCGTTTCATTTGATCTTGGTTAATTCTTTTCAGAATTGAAAAATTAACATTTAATATGAAAATTAACTGGTGAGTAAAAATGTAACCCTGATTAAAAGTATCTAATTATTTCAAATTTATTACGTTTAGAGGCAGAAATAATTTTTTTGTGGGGTCTTGAACATAATATATTCTGCCACCATTTTCCATGATTTCTTGTTTGAGACCACCTTAGCCTACTCATATGTCATTACAAATTACATATATCAGATTTGTATATATCATATTCATAGGTACGAATTAAAATTTATCAATGTTTGATCCACGGACGTCAACTGCAGTGGAATTTTCGCGCGATGATTTTTCCAACTTTGACTGTAATATCATAAATAAATCAACCGAAGCCGTTATATTTGACCCAGGTGATAGAGGACGACGGACCGAGGGGTTGCGATTTAAGATTATGATTTGTTCAGGGATAATTCCCTCGTGGGTACGTATAACTGATTAAAATAGAAAATTCAACCTTTAGATAAGTTGCTTGAGCCACAAACGTACCTATAAATTATTTTTTAGGATAAGTGTCGGAAAAATATGAAGTATTTTAGAGATTAGACTTAATTAGGGATTGATATGGATGATGTTACAGAGACTAAATGCGTATACTAAATTTTGTAAATTAAATGACATTAAAGTTGATGATTGAATTATTACTTAAGTGTTAATAAATGTATTTATTTCTTATTGATGACACATCATTTTGTTTGCAAATTTAGTCTACTTAGTATTACCTGATATGATTTGGTCTAGGTTTCCTAGTCTTGAGGACAAAAATTTTAATTTATTTATTTCCTATTATTGCTTCGTTGTATTCTTATAAATACCTCGTTATGGAAAAGAATAAAGTATTGAAGTTATATTCCGAAGATTGTGAGAATATTAGAGAATTCTAAATTTTCACTACCCCTTATTTTCAATTATAAGTTCATATAAATTTTGAGAAAAGTAAAAATCTTTGTTATGCCCCGGTTCCAAGATATGTCCAAAAAATCGACACGTGACAATAAGACAATAGCAATATAACTTATGATACATAGTTAATGATTCATACATACAATATACATATAATTTCTTGTGAAAACAATTTACAATAAGGGGAACAAATTCTTCTCTCGAATGTACTTCCTACAACAACTACACCACTTGAGATCCTCTTCTCTAACTGTTATATGTTACTCTGCAAAACAACCATGTGTTGTGGAAATGGGCCGCACCGGGCAAAGAAAAACCTGGATAAGCTGCGAAGCACTTATAAGTGACACTAATGTGATACATGTGATTATAAGTAAAATCATAGTTCTAAAGCACAATTGTAGTTTTTCCAGAATCTTTTCAAAATATATAAAGTATGAAATAAAAATGCTGGTTGTGCTCACACAAGCTTTCCTCTGAATACTTGCTCAATCAGTTGATAGGATCACCATCATCTTTATTCTATCATTCTCTTCAGATTGCGACCCACCACTCGCCTTTCATCCTTACCAATTGGTCATAAAGATCCAATCACCACTTACAAAAAATTTAACCACCACATGCCTCATTAAATGCATATAGGAATGACTCTTCAATTCAGATTCACACTACACATCTTTTGGGATAACAATTACCCATCACACAACTCGAAGTTGTTAAGAATTTGTTGACCCTAAAAACTACCAAGCCTACGTGACGCACAGGCCGAGTAACTAATGAGCTAACTACTTCCTTTAATTATGTGCGGGGTGTGCCAACTTGTCGGTTGAGCTCAGCCGGGGAGTAAAATATGTCGAGGTGGCGTTGGGCGCGCTGTTGACTTCTTGATCTCGCGACTGCGACCGAGGAAGGAACACGTCTCGGTCTTCGGGTTCTAGAGCCTGAAGACAAGGCTTCTGCGAAGTTCAAATATCAAATTCGACTTTCAATGTGCTGAATATAGTAACATGTAAACCTCACTTTGCTAAGAAGACTGATGAGATAACCTCTACCAACAAGGACTTGAACATCCTTGTCAACCGAGACTTGGATAAATAACCAGTCGGTCTCGAAGTTGTTTTGTTTATTCAAACTGAAGGTGCTCCTTGGTCGGCTAATTCTACGGCTCTAGTGCTATTAATCCAAACTGAAGATGTCGCCGGTTGCCTTCACAGTGTTGTTTATCCAAACTGAAGATGTTGGAGGAAAAAGAATATAAAAATCTCAAGGTGTTTGAGAGGTTTGTGTGGGGTAATTTGTGTGTTGAATTGGAGGGGGCTTGAATGTACACTCCCTTCTCTATTTATAGTAGCTCATAGCCGGGCTCTAATCATACTCGGATTAGAACTTCTTAACCTAATCTGATTAGGTTTTGGCCAATCCTAAGTCTCAGCATCCTTAGCCTATTAAGACTCCTCATTGCACTAGGTCTCGACTACTCCATCCTTATCTAAACCAATCCGTCCTACAATAGGATTCGGTCGATCCTGACTGGACTACCCGCAATGATTGGACGACCCATGATAATTCTAGAAGAAGATTACTAGGCCGAGAACAACTCTCAGCCCTACCCAAAATAAAATTTTGACCTCCTTGACTAACAATCAATCTCCTTTTGTCTAGGAGGACGAGATCAAATGATCCCCGCTGGTGAGACATCATCGACCAATCGAACTGCCAACCATTAATCCTCAACCAACGATCGAGGCGGCTGGCTAAGGCGACACTCCTGTAACCGAAGCAGGTTTGAGACATAAAGCGGCGTTCCCTATCGAGCCAGAGGTGACATCGAAGACACCGGTTTATCCCCAATACCAGAATCTCAGCATCCCTTATCAGGAGGTTACTTCAACCTTTGTAAGAATCATTACCATTTTCTTTCTTAATTCCCAACCTTTGAATTCTAAACTGAGAATAACATTAAATGCCAGGTGCCCAACTGCTCATTTCACAAAAAAAATTATGCGCCAAAGGGCATTATTTATATTTTCTAGTCACCTTAGTAGCCATCAAACGTAGATAACCTTCATCAGCCACACGAACTAAAAGGCTGCCTTAAATACTGGGCTCGGCCATTAAGCTCCCTGGGTTTGAGCAACGAATCAAGGGACATGGCCAAAGTCTCATCCTAGTAGGTCTAACATAACTTCCTTTTATGCTATCTTATTTTAAGATTTTCCTTTTCCTAAAACCCTTATATGTGCATCCTTCATGGGAAGTCAAGCTTGACCCCTCCTCTCGAGCACTTTTGGGACAGCTGGACCCTCTGCCACTACAGCTGAGCTTTCTGTGACTAAGGCTAAATCTGACGCCTTCATCAAGTTGCAAGAGCTTCTATCCCTTTCAGCTTTACGAATCCTTTAATGCAAATGCCTTGACTCTATAGTAGAGTGCCTGAACGAGGGTGGCTTGCTAAGCACTGAAAATGTCATTCATTTATCCAATGTCCTAAAGCGAAGCCAACAATACTTTACTACTTTTGAAAGGGCTCTCCGGGTAGAGGACGACCTTAAGGCTGCAATGGTCATTCATGAAACTATTCAGCTAGAGCTTGATGCAATAAAAGCAAAGAAGACACGACTGGCCAACCTCGATCGTCAAATAGCGGAACTTCAACGTCAAAGGTCGGCCGTTGCTTCGGAGGTCGAAAAGGATTTTGAGGCGAATAGGTCTCAACTGACGAATTATGCAGTTGGCTTAAAGAGAATACAACAACTACAGCTGGAGAAGAGAACAAGGCAGGCTAAAGTCACGATGGGTGAAGTAAGGTTGTTGGAACTGAAAGCTGCTCTTGAAGCCTTCATTCCTTTGATCCCTTAGGATTTTGTTTTTAGTAGTAGGCTGTTGGATTTTTTTGTAATCCTGCTTGTACGCCCTTTTGCAAAATTAATGAAATGAACTTTTTATTCTTGCATCTCCCAAGTGATTGGATAATATTTCTTTAAGAATTTCTCGTTGATTGGTAATTTATGAATTAAACTAGTTTGATCCTTGAGGTGGTATGCCCTATTGCCGAGAACTTTATGGACAATGAATGGTCCTTTCCAATTTAACGACCATTTCCCAAATCTAGGATTTTTAATTCCCACTGGCAACATGGTTTGCCAAACTAACTATCCTTCGCCGAACGTTTTTTGTTTGACTCATCAATTATTGGCTTGCTTGGCAATCTTTTTCTGCACCACTAATAAATTATAGGCATTATGCCGAACTTCCTCCATGTCCTCTAACTCTTTCCTCATGGCCTGAATGTACTCGGCACTGAACAAACTACTTTGTTCGATTACTCGTAATGTGTTTATGCTTAGCTCAACTGGTAGCATCGCGTTATGCCCATAAGTTAATGCATATGGGGTCGTCCTAGTTGCTAATCGGAGTGAAGTTCGATATGCCCATAATGCCTTGTTTAACTTCAAATGCCATATCCCAGGTTTTTCTCTTACCATTTTTTCAAGAATGTCGATCAAAACTTTATTACTTGCTTCGTCCTGTCCATTTGTTTATGGGTAATATGGCATAAACTGCTTGAGCCGAATTTTCAAACTGACTGAGCATTCCTTGAACTTGTCGGATGTAAAAATTGTACCATTGTCCGTTATGATTGTTTTTGGTACGCTGAATCTGGTCATGATGTTTTCTTCCACAAAATTACAAACTTTTTTAGACGTTAACTCGATGTATGACTTTGCTTCGACCCACTTGGTGAAGTAGTCCGTCGCAACGAGTATCCATGCATGCTTTGTTGAACTGAAAGATAGTGTATTTTTTCCGATCACGTACATGGCCCATCCTTTGAACGGCCATGGTTTGGTGACTGAGTGAAGTAATTTGGCTGAGACTCTCTGTATAGGCCCATGAATTTGACATTGTACACATCCTCGTGTGTACTCAATGCAATCTTACGTCTGAATTCATGAGCTCTACATATCCTTTCGTGTACCTCTGTAATCGCTTAGGCGGCCTCTTGTGGACCGAGGTATAATAACAATAAACCATCCTTACTTTTTTGATACAGCTCATTCTGGTACATTATGTAATTTGTGGCATGTACCTTTGTTTTGCGGTCATGGTTGCCACTAGAATTATCAAGATATTGCGTAATTGACCTTCTTTAGTCGTCAGGTAGTTTCTCGACCACGCAAACATCTATAGGATATTGTTGTTCCAACAATGAAGGTAAGGACATAACTCATGTATGAATCACGTGGTCGTGTTGGAAAACTTGTTGATTAACTGAAACCGGGTGTGGTTATCGCACTACTGGTATGACCCGACCTAGCTTGCCCTCGAGGAGTTATGCTCTGAAGGCTATTTGAGCCAATTCGTCTGCGTCAGTGTTTTGAATTCATAAGATGTGCTTGAATGTGATGCCTTCAAACGACTCGGCCAAATAGCTAGTAACCATATGATATAACGCCATAATATAACTCATGCAACGAAAGTTCCACTGAGTTGGTTAACCACAAGTTTTGAATCACCAAAGACAAGTACGCGGGCTGCCCTCAAGTCGTGAAGGACGTTAAGGTCGATGAGAAGGGCTTCATACTCAGCTTGATTATTTGTATAATCGAAATCAGCTTGAAAGCAAAATACCATCGGTAATGGTTTGGGGATTGGATGATTATCCCAACGCCAGTCGAGGTTGAAGTACTAGAGTTGTCAAAATAATTCGTCCAATGATTATCATGTGTTTCCACCATGCCAATGTCGATGTCGTTACCCCTAAAACCGTATGGGGATGGATGTTGGGCTAAGAAATCGGCCAGTGTCTGTCATTTTACAGCTTTTTGGGGCACATATTGCAAACTAAACTCAGATAGTGCCGTTGTCCACTTTCTGATTCGGCCTTTCACTATCGACCGAGTAAGCATATAGCGAATAACGTCTGCTTGAGCAATAACCTACGTAATAGAGGGGAGCATGTAATGCCATAGCTTGGACGCAGTGAAGAACACAGCCAAACAAAGTTTCTCGACGGGTAAATAATTTATCTCGGCCAAGTTAAGATTTCGACTAAGATAGAAGATGGCTTGCTCCTATCTCGTGTCATTGTCTTGTGCAAGAAGACAGCCAATGAATTCCTCGGTGGCCAAAATATACAACTTGAGTGGTTTACCGCGCCGAGGTGGCAAAAGGACAGGTGGGGCAATGAGGGAGACCTTAATTTGTGTGAAAGCATCTTGGTTTTCCTCATGCCATTTGAATTTGTCCGAATCTTTAAGTTTCAAGAGTGTGGAGAAAGCTTTCATCTTCCTTGCCAAGTTAGAAATGAAACGGCAAAGGAAATTGATTTTACCGAGTAGTGATTGTAATTGTTTCTTGGTTATCAGGGGGTGGAGCATCGATGATCGCCTGGGCTTTATTTGCATCCACTTCAATGCCATGATGGTGTACGAGAAAACCTAAGAAGTTGTTGGCTGATACACCAAAGACGCATTTGGCAGGATTCATTTTAAGGTTATGTTGGCGTATACGTAGGAAAGCCTGTAGATGATCATCTAAATGTGTTTGGCAACGTTTCGATTTGACTACAACATCATCAATTTAGACTTCGACAATGGTACCAATTAAATCATGAAAAATATTATTCATAGCGTGTTGGTATGTGGCACTGGTATTTTTTAGGCTGTATGGTATGACGACCTATTCGTAAGTCCCGAGGGCCCTTGGGCAATGAAAAGCAGTTTTGTGGAAGTCGGCCTCAGCAATGAAAATCTGGTTGTAACTGGCATGACCATCCATGAAGGATAACATCCCGTGGTTTGCTGCTGTGTCGATTAACAAATTTGAAATTGGCATTGTATATTCATCTTTAGGGGTTGCCAAATTCAAATTTCAAAAATCGATACAAATACGTAGAGCACCACTTTTCTTTGAAATTGGGACAATGTTCGCCAAGCATTTGATGTATCGAGCTGTTCAAATAAACTTGGTTTTTAAAAGTCAAACGAGTTCATCTTTTATGCCAAGTTGTACTTCGGTCGAGAATCGTCCGGGGGGGGGGGAGGGTTGGCGGAATGGTTTATAACCAAGTTTGATACGTAATTCATGCTCGACAAGCATTCGGTCTAAACCATACATCTCATGGTAACTCCAAGCAAAACAATCCTTAAATTCCTTAAGTAAATTATAAAGCTTATTTTTCATAGGATATGGTACCAAGCACTAATAAATAAAGGCCGCGGGTATTCGGTTGTCTCAACATTTATTTCCTCTAAATGGTATTTGACTCAGGGCCGACTGTCTTCGAGCTCGGCCGGGGCAGCTTGAACCTTGTCTAGTGATAGAACTGGACCGTTGTCTCCTTCAGCAAGAAATTCTACTAAATTTATGGCCAAATTTAGTTGCTTGGAAATAGAATACCAGTGGGCCAACAGTCATTCCATGGTCCGTGGCTCGGTTCGCCTGTCTTGTTTTGTATCAAACGTCAAGGTCTGCAACCAGGTCAGCCAACCGAAGTCTCGCTGAATCCTGGTAAACTATGTCGGGGCCTACCTCGATGGCTTTTGGAACTGAGATCTGAGTCGGCCGTCCTTCCTCGTTAAAACCTTGTAGGGTGATGTAGCTGACGTGATCATCGTAATAACGAGCCTGAATCATATTAGCTTCGAACTGCTGATTATTGACTAGATGAACCACGATCGATTTGCCTATCCCAGAATATGAGGACTTGGTATAATGACGAGGGGATGCAACTCGTTTGATCATCCAGTCACTACTGAGCAATGCATTATACTCAATCTTCAAATCGACTATGAAAAATGCCATCATATGATTACGACCTACGATATTTACTTCGAGCGGAAACACTCCCTTGGTCTGGGATTTGTCACCGACCAAGCTGCTCATGGTGACCCCTGATGGAATAAGTTCATCATTGGAACGACATAATGCCTTCATGATAGCAACGGGCATGATGTTGATCGTCGCTCCACAATCGACGAAAATTTTGGAGACCGAATATCCTTCAATATGAGCCTTAAACATATAACGGTTTTAAGTGAGAAAAATTAACTGATGAATAATGAGGAAACAATTCAGTGAGAGCTGCTTTGATTTTATCTTTTTTTGTTGCCAGCTCAATCTGTTCGGTGGCCACAAAATCTACTTATGTGGTTTCTTCGGCCACCACATTGCCATCCAGGAAATTTGGTTGGGATATGGTTGGCTAGAACTCGACAGGTAAGACATGGACCATGCTGATTTCCATGTTGTTGAGAACCGAATTACCTATGGGGTCGTAATCTTCTTCCTCTGGATTTTCGAACGAGGTATCTTGTACGTGGGTAGTATTCACTTGATCTTCTTCGGCTAGCGCCGGGGTATGTTCTTGTAGTATGTCCACTTAAGCCTTCTCGTTCTGCATGTCTATCTTGGGTTTACTTGGCATTGGAACTGGGTTTTGGTTTTGTGATATCATATAAGTTTGCTCTTGATATGCAATACAGGTGTCTCTTATGTCAAGGTAAGTGTTTAATCGTGCTACGTGTTCCTTTTCATTGGTCGTAAGGCCGAAGAGGGAAACGGCTAAAAAGACTTCGAAATGGTATCGCAAATACTGGAAGTCCTCGAAAGAGAAAAGAAGTTCAGTGATGTCAATATTAGTGTATGGATCCACCTCAAAGTCGAGAAATTGAGCCTTACATATATGATGGAACTTACCTTTCATCCTTGGATCCAAGGTCTTTTGGATGATTCGTTTAGCATTGGGGCAAGTTAGAACAAGATCAAAAGTATCTTGGCATGCTTTTGGCAAGCCATATAAATCATTTGCCGAATACTTTTTGTGAAACTTCCGCATGTATTCTAAGGCTTCACCAAGAAATGGTGGGTGGAGATTCCGTCTAAATCTGATCAACAGTTCTTGCGTAGGTGACGGGGGAAGTTTGCTCTCGGCTTCTTTTTGGAAGTGCTCAAGGCAAGCTTTCAGTTCCCCAGGTCAAAGAAGAAGTCTGATTCATTTTTCAGATTCTTCAATTGTGATTTCAAAGTCATGATCGATCACTTTCGTCCCTTGGAGCAATTCGGTCATGATCTTTGGAGGTTGTCAGTTACTTCATTACCGGTCGTTTCCTTCGGCTGCCATTTAGTAGCCGAGGTATCCTAAGCTGCTCATCAGCGGGCCATGCAGTCTATTATTTGGTGTTGACATTTCTGTGATTTGGACAGCGTAGTGTATACATTGGTAGGAAAGTTGTAGGTATATCAGCGTTAATCATGTGGCTCAAGAGGTCTGAAGGTGCGCTGGTTTGCGGGTGAACTTGAATTGCCAGAGTTACGAGCATAATAATCCTCGTTATAGAACGAAGTTTCGAAATTAAGGCGTTGTTTAGTCGAAAATGGCTTCTTATCTTGTACTTCAGGTTTGAGCCTTTCAAAACTTTCTAGCGTTGACCCGCCTCGAGTACCTTTTGAGATGGTGTCGTAATTATGGGCGTCTGTCGTGGCCTTTCAGTCCTAAGTAGTTTCTCCTTTGGCTTAGGTAAGACGACGCTTGTTTTGCACCGACTACATAAGACCATCGGCTCGTCAGTTTCCTCGGCACTGAAGTCCTACATTGACTCGATAATAGTTGGTCCAATCAAATCTTGGGGTGGGACGAATTACATTTGAACGAACTCGGCCTTTCATTTTCCTTTATCCCTATGTAGATGAGCATCTACCATGCTTATTGTCATCGTAGGAAAATGATCGATGTCAACGCCCATTTATTTTTCAGGAAACTCGAGTTTACCATTATTGATCCAGCTCTAGATGGCGTCACAAAATATGACGCTGTTATTTGTTGTATACTTGTTCGAGTTATGGTACTTGCAATATGCTTTTCCTTTCAAATCTTCGCCTTTGGGAATATTATGCCCTGGCCGAAGTTTGACGATTTTCGAAAACAATAACTGGTCGAAGATTGTGTCAACCTTGGTGATGTCGAAAGTATAGACTTTTTCCGTTTTAACGGCAACTTCCTCAAAGGCTAAGCGAGCTTTGACATCTTTAGGATTAGCATGAGTCAATGCTTTACATATATATTGTTTATCGATTACTATCTCGGCCATGTTTATACTGGCATACTAGGACTCTTCACCTTCGGCCGAAGCATAATTGACCGTAGGGTTTTTGTAAATCGTTCCTCAGGATGGGGACTTCGAGATCTTTTCTTTTTGGAGCAAATAATCATATTGCTTGACTATTGAGCTAATTCGTACATGTCTCGGAAGTTTGCCCCTAAGAATTCTTTTTGTACTCCACATCGAGGCCATTTAAAGCGAGCCTGATGAACTCAACTTCTGGGAAAGGTACTCGGCACCAATTTTTGGCCGATTTAAACCTTGTAAGGTATTCCATCGGCGATTTGTAAGAGGCTTGAGCCATCCTGGCCAAGGAAGACACTAATACGTCCATCCCTGGTCGATAGAATTGTTCATGAAACTTCTTGACTAGTTTCTCCCAACTTTAGATGGAGTTGGGTGGGAGGTTGATATACCATGCAAATGCTAATCCCGTTAACAAAAAGTTGAACAATCGCAGCTTATGGAAATCACTGTTAACATCACCACATTGAGCAATGAATCGAGCCACATGTTCTAATGATGATAGGGACAACTCTCCGGTGAACAAGCTGAAGTCTGGGATCTTGAACCCCTTGGGGTACTGGAACTTTTCCACATAAGTAGGATATGGGTGAATGAATTTTGAAAACTTCGGCCCCTTTTTCAAGGCTGAATCAATCATTCTCTAGAGTTTGACCATGTCAACAGATGTCGTTTCTGCCCTATGATCGAAGCTGTCCTAATCTGCTGGTTGATCCACCACTTTTTTCCAAGTCAATCATTTTGAGTCGAAAGGATCCTATCTCAGTCTATATCGTTGCTAATGGGTTGATGAGTCAATACTATATTATATATTTTACCCTATTCTTCGTATAATTTGGTAATTATTTTGGTAGAATTTTGATACTTTGCTTTATATTTTCAATATAGGACATTCAACTTCCTCTGGAGCAAAACATGATCAAATGAATGATTTTTGGAGTGATTCAAATTGGAGGACGTTCATGTGTCTCTTGGCTTATTCATGTCAAAATTTGGGATTTTGTTTCTACCAAAAGGTTATTTTCTGGCGATTAAATAAAGGAGCAGTGTGCGTTGTTGGAAAGTGATGTTTCTGGGCTTAAACTGCGTTTTTGGAGCCCAAGATAACCTCAGATAGGTCCATGGCTTTCTAGAGAAGTGTTCATAATAGTCCAAGCTTTAAATCTAGCTAGTTTGGCCCAGTTTTGGAGCTGATATGGGTCCAAAACGTGAGTATACAGATTTCTAGGCGAATTTACCAAGTCAAGTTAGGATTATGTTTCCTATTTTATTTCAATTTATTTAGTTTCCTAGTCTGATTCTAAGACCTTTTACTAGGAGGATTTTATTTAGAGTAGTATAAATAAGCCTTTTGGCAGACTTAGGGTTTCTCTTCTACATACGCAAGATTTGAGAAGAAGATTTTGGCCAGAGCTTAGAGATTTTTAGACTTTATACTTTCAGGTGTTTTCACTCTTTTTCTAGTTTAATACAATTATGTTGATTTTAATTATGAATATGGGTAACTAATCATTTTTGCTATTGTGAGGCCATGATCCTTAGCAAGAATATGTAGTCTCTTTTTAATTTTCTTATGAATTTATGTATGCAAGTTTTGGATTGTTAATCACTATGCTTTAAACTATCTATTTGTCTTTGTGATTTGCAACCATTAGGATATTTAGAAAAGTAATTTGATGCAATTTTAGCGGAGGGTTGTCCCTAAAATTGACTAAGGCTTCTTGTGGTTAACATGTGTAACTACTTAGGATGAACGACATGTCATAGGAGTTATATGGTTTTTCAAAAGGTTTTCACAAAACTTAGTGAGTCTTGCATGTTCACATTCGATCTGGATGCCACGGACGGGTTGCATATTAGATATACATTCTATTTGGGGGTTCCAAGTAGGGCATACTTTAGGAAAACCTAACCTTCAAAATATACATGTGTAATTCATAAGGAATTAGAAGAACTACGTAGGATTGTTAGGGTGACGGCGGAGCCCTAGTGCTTTACCAAATTTGTTTCTCAAAATCTTTTCTCTTTGATTTGTTTCCTTTTTAATTGGTTATTAGTTGCTTTCTCTAAATTACTTTTATTAAAATTCGTTTTTAATACTTTTAAATTCAAAATCAACCTTTTCCAATCTTTACTTTCAAATAATTAACTAGGATTAGGGTTTTTCATAAATTGTTTCAAATAATCCCAAAGGAAAATGACCTTGCTTGAGCTGTTTATACTACAACAACCTTGTTCTCTTGCAAGTATTTTAAGTGTTTTTATCCCTACTTTGGCAGGTGGTAAAATCCCTATCATAGGTTATTCTTGAAAAAAGGCTGCCTGATTTGATCGACGGATCCACTGTCATGGACTCCACTGACTAGGATATCATGCATTTCTTCAGGTATGTTTTTTATTTCTTGGTTGCACATCTGCTTAAATTGCCGAGATTGCTCTTCAAGTTGCCGTCGAAGAAACGATTTGGTTGGCGGGTCAGAAGCATCACCACCGTGCTCATCATAATCCTCTACTATTCATTCAGCATAAATTCCACGAGGTTGACCGCCAAGACTAACTTCATTTTCTCAGCGTGTCACACTTGTGGCCTAAGGTGTCACAGCAATAAGAGGATTATGTGCTTGTGACAAGCCGTCGTGACTTGGATTTTGGACTGTAAATGGAAGATTAGTCGCTAGTTTACCCATTCCTGTTTTCTTTTTTTACTGACCATGTCTCAATGGTCATGAACTTCGTAGCTTTAGCACTGGGTCCCACTGGGCGTGCCAAAATGTTGACCCTAAAAACTACTAAGCCTACATGGCGGGTATGCCAAGTAACTAATGAGCTAACTACGTCCTTTAGTTATGTGTGGGGCGTGCCAACTCGTTGGCCGAGCTCGGCAGCGGAGTAAAATATGTTGATGTGGCATGGGGTGCGCTGCTGACCTCTTGATCTCACGACTGTGGCTGAGGAAGGAACACGTCTCGGCCTTCAAGTTCTAGAGCCTGAAGACAAGACTGCTAGTTTTGCGAAGTTCAAATATCAAATTCGGCTTTCAATGTGCCGAATGTAGTAACCTGTAACACCTCATTTTGCCGAGGAGGCTGATGAGATGACCTTTACCAACAAAGACTCGAAAATCGTTGTCAACCGAGACTTGGATAGATAACCAATCAGTTTTGAAGCAGTGTTGTTTATCCAAATTGAAGGTTCTCTTTGATCAGCTAATTCTAAGGCTCTAATGCTATTTTTCCAAACTGAAAATGTTGCCAGGTTGCCTTCACAGTGCTGTTTATCCAAACTAAAGATGTGTTGGCAAAAAAAGAAAATACAAATCTTAAGGTGATTGAGAGGTTTGCGCAAGGCAGTTTGTATGTTGAATGGCAAAGGGCTTGAATGTACACACCCTCCTATATTTATAGCAGCGAAACCCTTCATAACTGGGCTAAAATCATACTCGAATTAGAACTTCTTAACCTAATCTGATTAGGTTTCAACCAATCCTAACTCCAAAAGGACTTTGAACCGAGCTAATTAACAAACTCGATTCATCTCCTAAGTCTCAGCATCTTAGCCTATTAAGACTCTTTATTGCACTAGGTCTCGACTACTCCATCCTTATCTAAACCAATCCATCCTGCAATAGGATTTGGCTGATCCTGATTGGACGACCCACGATGACTGGACAACCCGTGATAATTCTAGAAAAAGATTACTAGGCCGAAAGCAACCCTAAGCTCGGCCCAAAATAACATTTTAGGCCCAAACAGAATGACACACCATCAATAATGCATCCACATGTAGGAATGAGATTAGTATCTCTTTCATCATTGCATCTTTTTTGTGTCGAGTAGGAATGAGCCACATCATAATCTGTTCACTTTAGATACACTATCATGTTAAATGTTTGATTCAATTATTTCTTTCTAAATTGAAAGCATGTATGGCTCAATTTCTTCTTTCATATGTGTAACAAAATACTAGGGTTATAGAGAAAGACACAGTTCGGCCTAAGCCTACAATAGGTAACTGAATAAATGGTCCCCAATGCAGATTAACCAAGCATAGCCACTCCTAAGGACATTGGTAGGCCGTAATCACCCAATGTAGATGAACCAAGCATGATTACCCCTAAAGAACGTATGATCATACCTAAGTCACAAGGATTGCCTATAGCAAATTAACCAAGCACGAAACCATGCATATTAACCAAGCATAACCCCTTAAATAGTATGGTCCCACAATGCAATTAACCAAGTAGAAGAATTCATGTACCACACTGCTACATGGTGTAGACTCGACCACATCACCTTATGACACTAGGTTAGTGGTCCTCTACTAGCTTTCACACGTCACAATCATTTCAAACATAGCATATAAGCATGATTGGATCGATGATTTAATTTAAAAGCAACAACTGAATATAAAACACATTTATAAATCTGTGTCATATCCACTAAGTGTATGAGCATAGAAATTTTCTTGGATAATAACCATCTCACATATATTAAAGTCACTTATGGAGTCCACACAATAACATCCTAGCACAAGGATAAAAGCCCTCACACGCAATCAGTGCTTAAGACAAACCACAAGTCTTGTTTTAGAACTCTACAGATAAATAATACGAAATTTTAGGAAAACCAAGATGCACATCACTCGGAATGGTGCACCATAGGCCCACGAAGTCATCATGGATCTAAAATCATTCTACTAACAAGCTCAAGAAATTTCATGTCAATATAACTGTCAAGTGGCAGTCAATTACGAAACTATGCTCAAATGAAGAAATCTCGTGAAACAAAAAGTGGAAATGGCAATGGAGTCACGTGTCTAACACAGCAGCCGGCAACCATGATATTGGCAAAATCTAGCCAACACCACAATGAGTAGAGTAAGTTTTATACCTTCGCTAGAGTCTAGCACTAGTCGAAGGATAGTGAAACCTCTATCAAAATTTTAGATTCATCGGAATAATCATGGCATCACTATTATTGCACCAACGACCCAACTGAAGCTAGGGTTTTGCTTAGGGTGATGAGATCTATTAAATAGTAGTGATGGTTGCCAATGTTGTTAACGGAAATGGCTAGATAGCAGACCACCAAGTTCTAGTGATTTTCAGAGATTCGAACCGCCCACAAATGGTGGTTGATCGGGGTGAATTGTGGGTGTTTTGATCTACATACGAGTAGGATAGGGATCATGGCCGAGATCAGCACCGATAAAAATCGCCGAAAATGGCTTCTGAAAAATTTCTAGGTAACAGGGTCACATCACAGTGATGGAAAAATATACTTCCAACATGCAAAGGAAATGGGTTGCCAAGTCATACCTGTGAGTCAGCTTCCCAAAACTGGAAGGCTCCTCCAAACTTTTGTGGCTCGTAATTTCTTTATAGAGGGTGTCAAATGACAAAAAATGCCCTAAATTTAGTGGCTTGTAATTTCCTTTTTAAAGCTCTGTTTTGGAAAGTTTTTGCCTACGCACTTGTGGAATCGAGCTCATCTAACCAACTCCAGGGTTGACAAAAAAGGTCGAGTAAATTTGAAATGACCAAGGTAGTCCTAACTTCACTTTTGTCTAAAATGGAGAATTTAACGAACTAATTCTATTAAATCTCCAAAATGCTTCAATAATGAAATAAATCACTAAAACTTGGGACGAAAGATTACAATTTTGAAGAGTCACTTAGCACAATATTCAATTGAGATTCAAACTTAGCAGTTTGTATTAGAGTCTAAAATATTCTTCGTACTTGTAAGTGAAAGATCTTAAGTTCGATTATAGTAGATTACGAGTTGAATAGCAAAATTATTATTATTGTCTCGATCAGTGTGTAACATAACTGAAATTCCCCATTTCTTAATTTAATTTTATCCATTTTTATATCCTTGGTGACTTTTTATATCAAATAATTTTCATTATCCGAAGAGGTATGAACCGAATTGATCTACTTCTAAAGCTACCTAGAATTCTATATCATATTTGTTTTGTTTTTGATTTAATGACTATTAAGTTTTGGTTTCAAATATTTGTTGTATATTTTATTATGAAGATTACAAGCAAATGAAGGCGATGTGGTAGAAACTAACACACAAATTAAACCTTATAAATTATGCAATTGTAGTATGAGTAAATAGGGATCGTTCTATTCCGGGGATTAGAAGGGATGTTAATCAACACACATTAAACTTGTAAGACTAAAAACTAAGTTAAACTAACATCTAAACAATGACTGGGGGGATTTTGGACAAATTTAATGAGAACAAAAGTAAATGGCAGAAAGTAAATTAAGTTGTGAATGAAATATGGGTGAGAGGATAGCTAAAGGATTCTTCTCCACACATGAAACATATGCATACAAATCGATTTCTAGTTATTCTTCCTATAAACCATGAATGACAATGCCCCAAATTAACTGTGAACAACACTAATTAATTCTCAGATTTTCCTAAGTTCATTGAATTGGACTCAGCAACGCAACCAAATTATTCTTCTCAAGTTCCCTAACTATGAAAAGCATGATAGAGATACATCTCAAAGATCATTAAGTTCTAGGAAAATCATAAGCATTGACAAGGCATTTGTAACTATGAAAAACATGATACTCCTACCAAGAATTCACTTAACTCAATCATGACTAGTGACTTTTACTACTTGCAAATACAAGTTCATAACGATTACATGAAATTCCCTTATATTCTAGCATCAAATCCCTGCATGCAAACTAAGTGTGCATCCTTAATAAACATACAAGAATAAGCTCTCTATAAAGCAGATAAGTAAATCGCATTCATGTTTTATGAAACAATAACTGGATGTAATCAATTTATATAAAACATATGATCATGACTTCGAATTCACCTCTAGCTAAAAAGAAATTTAGTTACACATGTTCATCATAACTGAAAAACAATCTAACTTAAACATTGAAAATTAAAACAAAGAGAGAAAGAACCTAGAAAACTCCAGCGACTTCAATGAATGATTGCAGGTTGCGACACACTTCTCTCATCTTATTTGCGGCAATAATGTGTATATATAGGGTAAAGGCACAGCTGAATCCTAGGAGAAAAAGGATTAGGTTGTTTGAATTATTTTAGGACTCCTAGAATCAAATAGGAAGTGTTGGAATGTGATAAGGATTCCTTCTTGCAGCTGGAGATAAGATTAAATAGGATAAGGTTTGGATAAGATAAGATAAGGTTACTCACCAACTAGGATTCCTCTTTCTTGTGTAATTCCTTATCTTCCAAGCCTCAACTTTAATTTCTCCAAAGTTTAGCACATGTTTAACACCATTTAAAAACCAAAAACGTCCAGCCCATACGTTATCCATGCATGCTATCCAATCCAAGTCCAAAACTGCTCCAAATTGCTCCATTTGACTATTTATTATCATCTTTACCAATTGGACCAACAATAATACGAAAATAACATAAACTACCAAAATAAATGGAAATTAACGAAGTAAATGCAAAGAAATAAGATAACAAAGTTGCATAAATATGCTCCTATCATAAGGCAACTCATATAGAGAGCTGAAAAGAAAGCTACAAGAAACTGTAGGCTAACTACTCCAACACAATCCCCAAAAACTGCCCTAATAAGTGGAAAAGCTAAAACCTAATTACAAGGAAAGAAGTTTCTACAAGCAACTAAGAAAGATTGACAAAAAGAGGTAAGGTAAATGACAAGGTATGAGAAGTCATGAAAGTAGGGTTAAGACCATCACTTTAGCTCATGACTTAGCTAAGGTGAGGATGACAACCCATACATACAACCCATCCCTTGAGATCTTATACAAACAGGTTTTAATACACCCCCTCAAGTTAGATCAAGGGGATTGATTGATCCAAGCTTGCACCAAAAATGCTGAAACTGAGTAGAATCTAGTGCTTTTGTGAATAAATCAGCAAGTTGGTCGTGGCTGCGTGTGAACACGGTTTTTATCATCTTAGATTGCACTTGAGTACGAATATAATGGTAGTCAACTTCAATATGTTTGGTCCTTTCACATAACACTGGATTGGAGGCAATGTGCATGGCAGCTTAGTTATCACAATACAATGACATAGTGTCATGCTTGTGAATCCAAGCTCTGAAAGAAGACCTTTCAACCATATTAGTTCACAGACTATTGCTGCCATGGCCCTATGCTCAGCTTCTGCACTAGACCAAGCAATAATAGTTTGTTTCTTGCTCTTCGAAGTGACAAGATTCCCTCCAACAAATGTGCAAAAACCTGTTGTGGATTTTCGATCAAGGGCATTTCCAGCCCAATCAGCATCAATGTAGGCCAAAATTTTATTTAATCCATTGTTCTTCATAATTATCCCCCTACCTACTGAGCCCTTGAGATATCGAAGTATTCTCTTGACGATTTCCCAGTGAACTAAAGTAGGAGAGTGCATGACCTGACTGGCTAGGCTAACTGAATATGAGATATCTGGCCTAGTAATGGTGAGATAAATAAGTTTCCTAACCATTCGCTAATAGACACTAAGGTCCGAGAGAGGTTCACCTTTTTCGTGCCAATGAAACTTGCTAGCCAAGGGTGTTCGAGCTGGTTTGCACTCCATCATGTTAGCTTCATCTAGAAGATCAAGAACATACTTTCTTTGATTCAAGAACAATCCATTTGAAGAGGTAGCCACCTCAATTCCAAGAAAATATTTCAAGGGGCCCAAGTCCTTAATGGCAAATTTTTGATGAAGTGACTGCTTAAGCACTTTGATTTCACTCATATTGTCACTTGTAATAATTAGGTCATCGACATATATAAGCACAACTAATTTACCAGCAATACCACTTCGTACAAACAAAGAAGTGTAAACATGACTCCTTTAGAATCCTGCAACTTCAAGGACTAAATTAAGCTTAGAATACCAAGCTCGAGGGGACTATTTGAGACCATATATGGCTTTGTGAAGTCTGCAGACCTTGTTGTATTCTTTTTCTCTTGGATGACCTAGAGGCAACTTCATGCACACTTTTTCTTCAAAATCCTCATGAAGAAATGCATTCTTCACATCCATTTAGAATAAGGGCCATGCATTATTGACTACCACAGACAACAATACCTTCACATTGTTCATTTTGGCAACTGGAGCGAAGGTCTCTTTGTAGTCAATGTTATAGGTTTGTGTAAAGCCTTAAGCTACTAACCATGCCTTTCGTCTCTCAATTCTTCCACTGGAGTTTAATTCAGTCTTATATATCCACCTACTTCCCACTGCCTTCTTGCCATTTGAAAGATCCATCACACTCCATGTCTGGCTATCATTCAGAGCTTGGAGCTCTTTAGTCATAGCATTTTACCACTCAAACATGCAGGTGGCTTCATGAAAATTCCTTGGTTCGAAAATGTGGGATAATTTGTTAAGGAAAAAAGCATGAGAATGTGAGAATCTGTGATAAGAAATGGCTGTAGAGATAGGATGCCTTGCAATGTAAGTAACGTACTCTTGTAACCTCACTGGTGGATGTCTATCTCGTGTAGGATTCCTTCTTAGTGCACTTATAACTTGCTAATTTGGTTGAGCTTCTGATGGTCCAGTTGAGCTTGGCACTACTACACTACATCATTTACACTCTCAGTAGGTTGAAAGTTGTCAGTGCTGATATAAGCAGGAGTGACTTCATGAACTTCTGCTAGAGTAGGCAGTGGAAATAGGTCCATAAGATTATCCCTATTGGGATTAGTCTCCAAACCTTTGTGGAAATAAGGTCAATGTTCATCAAATCGCACATCTCTAGAGACTGCCAACTTCCCAGTGTTAGGGTTGTACACTTTGTAACCTTTTTGAGAACTAGAGTATCCCATAAACACACATTTGATAGCTAGAGGGTCAAGTTTATCACGATGGAGAGCTTGAATGTGCACATAACAAGTACAACTAAAGGTCCTGAGGTGAGACAAGTCTATAGACTTGCCTTTCATGACTTCAAAAAGAGATTTAGTATTCAATACCCGAATTGGCAGTCTGTTAATGATGTAAGTGGCAGTGAGTAAGGCTTAAGACCAAAATTTCTTAGGAACATTCATTTGGATCATAAGTGATTGAGTCTTCTCCAATAAGTCTCGATTATTTCTCTCTGCCACACCATTTTGTTATGGCGTACCAACACAACTAGTTTGATGCAAAATGTCATGATTGCTCAAGTAATTACTCATATTATTGGAAGTGTACTCAGTGCCATTATTTAATCTTAACATATATAACTTAGATGAAAATTGATTGGTGATTAGGTTGTGAAAGTCCTTAAAAGCATCAAACAAATCACTTTTAAGTTTTAAAGGATACAACCAAGTCACTCTTAAATAGTCATCAACAAATGTAACATAATATTTATACCTACCAAAGGATTCTACACGAGAAGGACCCCAGACATTTGAGTGAACAAGCTCAAAAAGTCTACTGGTTTTAGAATTAGAGGAAACAAAAAGATGTTAAGTGGCTTTTGACATTTGACAAGTTTCACACTCAAGTGTGTTTTTACAAAAAATGGGAAACAACTTGGTCATCACAAGTTCTTAGGGATGGGCAATGCATTGGTGCTAGAGTTGGTGTTCATGAACTTGACTTAAGTTGACACTGAGCTTTTTGACAAAATTAGACTCATTTAAGAGATAGTAGAGTCCATTTAAGAAGAACCCTTCACGAATCTTCTTCTGAGTTACTCGGTCCTGAAACACAACATTATGAGGGGCAAATATGGCAAGACATCCTAAAGTTTTTGTGATTTTTCCTATTGACAAGAGCTGAAGAGGAAAAAAAAGGTACATAAAGTGCAGTGGAATCAGTATGCTCACTCAACAATCTAATCTTTCATTTCCTTTCCTTAGAATAGGTTCCCCTTTCCCATTTGCAATAGACATATGAATTTGATCAATAGTTTTTTGAAATTCATGGAGACTAAAGGGTTTATTAGTTATATGATCAATGGAACCAAAGTTAATAATCCAAAAATCATGTGTAACATTTGCATTAAGAGCAGTGGAAATGGCACTGACAATACCTGGAATGTTGCCTTTCGATATGTTCTCCAAGTCTGCTAAGAATCCAGCAAATTTCCCTAGCATTGCAATATGGTTTTCAGTTGTTACTTCATTAGGCTCAGTGCTTCCTTGTTTCTTTTGAAGAAAAGCAACAAACTCATTGATCAAAGACATATGGTCGGTTGAGAAATTGACCATCGCATCAGCTGAGGAACAAGCTGAGAGAAATGTTTTTGGAATGACTCCACCCTTTCCATCTTTGATCATCCTACCTTCCCTATCAAACTTAAGCTTTAACTCAGGATGAAGCATCTAACATTTTTCTCTCAAATGTCCTTTCATGTTGCAATAAGAACATTTCCAGTATGCTTTCTTCCCAAGCACCCTATCACCAGTTGATTTGTGATTTGTCGTGAAACCCCTAGCCTCAGAGTTAGATTTGGGCTCAACGTTCATCACTCTTCGTCGAGTTTCCTCTCTCTGGATTGCATGACACACACTGGTAAAAGAGGGCAGCTCTAGGGTCATTAACAAATGACTACGCAGGTCTTTAGCTCCCAAGCTTGCCAAGAGTTGAAATACCTTGTCTTCATCAGCCTTCTTCGGTAGCACATCAGAATCAATCGTGTGTGGATCATACATATTGAGTTCATTCCACATGGATTTCATACTGCCAAGATGTTGAACAAAGGAGTGGTCGCCTTGCTTTAAACTAGCAGTACTCTTCTTTAGTTAAAAGATGTGTACTGAGTTATTTTGGCTACTATACATATCTTTGACAGACTCCCATAGGAGAAGGGAAGACTCTGAGTAACTGAAAAGCTCAGACATTTTTGGCTCCATGGAGTTAAGTATCCAGGACATGACCAGCTGATCAGTGGTGTGCCATACATCATAGGTTGGTGAAGTGGATTCTGAGGGCTTAGAGCTTCCATTGATAAACCCTAGCTTCGATCTTCCTCCTAGAGCAAGTGACACAACTCTTGACCAAGGAAGGTAGTTGAATTCGTTCAGTAGCACCGAGCAGGGTCGTTGATTTGGGTTGTTCTCACCCCCTTGAGTTAAGTTGGGGGATAAGGATGAAGCACTATTAGCATTAGATGCATTTTCTTCTGCCATCTCTATCGATGATGAGCAAACAAAGAAGTAAAAAAAAAAAAAAAAAAAAAACAGACAGAGTCAGGACCTTATGGTTCCTACTCTGATACCATGTTAAGTTTTGGTTTCAAATATTTGTTGTATATTTCATTATGAAGATTACAAGCAAATGAAAGCAACTCATATAGAGAGCCGAAAGAAAGCTACAAGAAATTGTAGGCTAACTACTCCAACACAATCCCCAAAACTGCCCTAATAAGTGGAAAAACTAAAACCTAATTACAAGGAAAGAACTTTCTACAAGCAACTAAGAAAGATTGACACAAAGAGGTAAGGTAAATGACAAGGTATGGGAAGTCATGAAAGTAGGGTTAAGACCATCACTTTAGCCTATGACTTAGCTAAGGTGAGGATGACAACCCGTACATACAACCCATCCCTTGAGATCTTATACAAACCGGTTTTAATAATGACTTTTGAAAAGTCTGTTATATGTTGGTAATTAACTTCAACCAAGAAAACTTTGATGCCTCTGTTTTTCAAGGAAACTACTTTTCTTGAGCTAAAGTTGGAACTAAGAAAAGTACTCAGAAATATTGATCGCATTAAGTTGTTAAATCAGACACGAAAAATAAAAACAACAGTAAGATAACATTCATCGAATTATCTTGTTGAGTAAGCATTCATACGTGCTGACAATACTGTAAGCAAATCTTAAACCATACACTTACGTCCGAACCTGGTATTTCCAGGACTCTACTCTGAAAATTGATCGTGCTCTGAACTTAGTTCAAGGCGACCAGACTTTTTAACCCTTTTTTCCTTTGTTAAATTTAGCACCCATTTGACAATTATTTCATTTTTAGTTCTTAATTTTTAATTTACACATTTTGTGTTAGAAAATTAAGATACGAGAAAAGTATTTAGAGAAAATGATGAATGAAGAAGGGTAATAGGACAGAAAGAAAAAAAAAAAGAATCAATCTTAAAATGTTATAAAATAGACAAAATGGGAGATAACATTTGCTAGATTGAAGTAGAGCGGGAGTAATAAATCTCTTTGTTTATTTTCTATATTAATACAAGTCGGAGAGTATGGTGGGAAAGGAGGAAGAATAAGTTTGAGGAAAGTTTTGATATTCCTTCAGCTTTTCTTCTTCGGCCGATCATACAGTACATAGTTCTCCATAGAGGTTCATACATGTAAAATCAATTATAACTTTGATTGCATGCTGGAAAAGCCATGCAGCAAAACCTTAGAAATCGAACACTATTCTGTCCATATTGTTTTCATACCTTACTATTTCATTCACCTTCTGTTGTTATGTGAGCCATCCATAATATTACAACATAAAATACATTTTTGTTTACTTTATGTGCTCCTTTCCTTGTTTCTTCTGTATCTAACCCTCCATCATTACCATTTAGTACTACAATTTAGTGATATTCCTCTTTTCTTTTCACCCGTACCCACTTATCTTTCTCTCTTCTTTCTCCCTCTTTCAGGAACGAAGTCTATATGAATGAGTGCATCCTCAAACAACAAAGTCACAAATTAAAAAGTTAAAGAACTTCTTCAATAAAATACTTATATATTAATTCATAAGATTTTTCATACAATATGTTACAATATTTCTCAATGCATTTTCATGTTTTGAAAGCGTTGCATGACAACTTGACTACCAATACCATCAAATATCTCTCTCCTTAACGCTTTTCACCCTTCCCAACCTCTCTCTAGACATACATACATACATACATACATACATATATATATGTTAAGGGTAATGCTAGAGAGACCAAAATTTTAAACCAAATTTTGTACACCAAATGATGTGGTTTTTTGTGATTGGATTATTACTTAAATGTTGATTAACGTGCTTATTTTCTATTGGTGACACATCATTTGGTTTGTAAATTTGATTTAAAATTTTGGTCTCACTACACTAGTACAAAAACATATTTGCGCGACTGAGCAAATTACATCACGTAGAGTATGTTTGCGCAACGGTGACAACAAAATGTCACGCAAAGACGTTTTGCTCGACGAAGACAGTTGTCGCACAAAATAGCTTCGCGCGACGAAGGAACACACCTTTGTCCGCGTAATGTTGGGAAAAAAACAGTAAAAGTCTTGGTTTGGCACCAAAATCTTGCGCAACGCACAGGCCGTGTCGCACAAACGTCCTTTATGCGACAAAGGTGTGCATTCGTCATGCAAAATAGCTTTGCGCGACGTTGTTACACCTTCGTCGTGCAAAACAGTTTTGCGCAACCAAGACTGACATCGTGCAAAACTGCTTTGTGCAACGAAGGTGCACCTACATCACATAAAGCTATTTTGCGCGATGAATGCACACCTTCGTCAAGCAAAGTCAACAACTTTGTGGTACCCACTTGTGAAAATATTTTAAATTGACGATTGAATTGGTTAATTGTATATAGGATCAAGGAGTGTAGCTATAAAAAATCATCAAAATCGGAGTTAAAAGAACCGTTAAATCGTGATTTTTTGTTTATAACCGTCAAAACATTTTATCCTGTTACTTGATCTCTGAATGTTTGTTTTTTGCGATTTTTGGAGTATGCGATCTCGAAGCATATACAAACAAGTTTGACGGTTGGATCGTTTAAGCTAATTTTGTAGAATGCGTATCCCATCAAAACAATAGATTTACTAACACTTAGAGTTTATTTATACTTTCATTATGTATAACATAAGATTTTGTGGTATCCACTTGTCTACATATTTTAAATTGACGATCGAATTAGTTCATTGTATTCATATAGGATCAAGGA
The DNA here is from genome assembly GCF_019419815.1 of Pyrus x bretschneideri. NCBI lineage: Eukaryota > Viridiplantae > Streptophyta > Magnoliopsida > Rosales > Rosaceae > Pyrus > Pyrus x bretschneideri. The sequence continues at coordinate 3,054,318 of NW_025999457.1, forward strand.
GTGTAGCTATAAAAAAAATCATCAAAATCAGAGCTAAAATAACCATTAAATCGTGATTTTTTGTTTATAACCATCGAAAAGTTTCGTCCCGTTACTTGATCTCTAAATGTTTGTTTTTTGCAATTTTTGGCGTATGCGATCTCGATGTATATGCAATGTGACATCCCGTCCCGGAATTATCGGAAACGTACGTGTGAAAATACCGTTTTGCCCCTAGTTTGTTTTCGATATGTAATTTGGTTGTTTTTGTGTTGTGTTGGCATGTCTTTAGGCCACACACACACTCCCATACCTGCACCACCTTCTGTCACTCTCTCTCTCTCTCTCTCTCTCTCCCGTGCCTCTCTCTCCCTTCCTATCACCATAAACGTACGGACAAACACCAAACTCACCCAAACCAGCACAGATCGAGGGAACCAACTACACCATCGAACTCGTGAGGCTGAGAGAAGTTCAGTGGTACCATTTTCAGGTAGGAACTCCGACGTTTTCACGTCGATTTCACGAGCTCAGTTTTGGTTACTATTCATGCAAATTTAATCTAGCTTGTTTTTGGACTTTTTAGGCTCGTAGATGTCTTTGTGAGGTCCCAAGAAGCTTAGGAGTGCTTCGTTGGACAAATTTGGACGTCGGGATCGTCCTGTACGAAGTTGGCCGATTTTTTATTTCGTGGACAGGTATGATCGCGTAGTTTTTAGCCCTTAAAACTAGTCTATCGTGATTCTCCTAGGTCTAAGCGTCATTTTGGTTCAAGAATCTTGAAATTTGGATGAAAAACGACGGAGAATAGTGGGTTTAAACTTTCCCAGTTTTTCCGGTGGTCGGAGTCCGGCGAGGGTTGATCGGAGAAGAAGGGAGAATATTCCGTTAAGGTTTAACGTAATATTCCTAACGGCAGTGACGGCGTCAGTTAGGTTTAACCAAATATTCCGTTGGGTTAATGGAATATTCCTGACGGCGTCACTTGACGCCGTCAGTGTGCATGGCACGTGGCCGCGCGTGGGGGCGCGTGGGTCCGTACCTGTTTTGGCGCGTGAGGGCGCGTGGGAAGTCCAAAAATTGTTTTAAAAATATGGGTGTGATCGTGAGGTTGTGTAGATCACGTTGGTATATTCATTTGTCCATTTTGAGCAATGTATGAGAAATTATTTTGAACGGACGGTTTTGTGCTTTAAAGTTAACGTTTTTATAGTTAATTCGCATATAGGTGACACGTATCCCGAGGACGAGCGTGCACATTCGAGGCAGGGGGGCTACGACCCTTCCACATACCAGTGAGTGGGCTTTTGTTTTCCGTATATACCTATATACATATTATTTCCCAGAAATTAGTATGAATGCTTCGTTTTATGCCATTCTTTTATATGATTGATGGTTATGCATGATTAGTGGCATATACGTTTAATTATATATTCGATTATGCATATGTCATATATATATTTGTTGGTGCTGTGGAGGCATAGGTAAGTGCCAGGTAAGCGTTATTTAACGATTGCATTAAATAGCGGTTAGAGATGCTTAGAGAGCTCATAACCTGCACCCCCAGTGTTAGTGCTTCCGCCCAGAGTAGGGCACAGTCCTTCACGTGTTGTTCACCTCCCGCACCACACGCTCAGCTTGAATCCAAGTTAGGTGCATAGTCCTGTCGTACAGACCACTATCGGTGGTTCCGACTCGTAGGTGACCCGCGATTATTCGCACAGCCTTCACGTGATCGTAGCACTAGAGCGTTCATATGTATTACACCCAGGCCTGTCGTACAGACCACTATAGGTGGTTCCGACTCGTGGGTAGGTTTAGTGATTTAGTTGAGATTTGAGCTCTAGATTCAGCCGTACAGGTCACTTAGGGGACTCCGGCTGCCAGTTATTATGCTATTGATGTGAGTTATACCTGAGCACATGCATGATATTATAAGGTTTTGTGATGGCATACCTGTGAGCATGATTGGCATACCCTTGAGCATGACTTGGCATATCTACGCATATGTGTTTATTTTCTGGGAAGTACACAGGTTTTACGGCGAGGGGTTAGAAGGTATTTTATGAATTGGTTTTCAAAGAATTTGTTTTTGCCCACTCACGCTTTTGTTTTGCGCCCCTCCAGGTTCTAGTAGCTTAGCGGGTTTGGTGGTTTTCCCGGAGGACGTCCCGGCATTCTGACAGACACTCACCTATGTAGGGTCACCTTCGGGTGCACTATTGTTGTATCGTTTCTTTTGGGCTGCTGTAGGCTTCAAGCTCTGAATTCAGCGTCTTACTTTCGCTAGCACATACTTCATCACATTATATTTGCTAGTTTTAAATTATTCGTACTTTTATATTACTGTTTTTAGCTTCCGCACTGTGCACATGGCTACGTCACTTCCACGTGACGGCCAGCATGCCCTGATCTCGGTTGGGGTGTGTCATGCAAACTAGTTTGATGGCTGAATCGTTGAAATTAGTTTTGTAGGATGCGTATCCCATCAAAACGATGGATTCACTAACACTTACAGTTTATTTATACTTTTCATTAAGTACAACATAAGATTTTGTGGTATCCACTAGTGTAAATATTTTAAATTGAAGATTGAATTCATTCATTGTATTCATATAGGATCAAAATTGGAGTTAAAACTACAGTTAAATCGTAAATTTTCATTTATAATCATGGGTCGTTGCGCAAACACACTTTGAGCGACACACTGCCAATGCATTACACAAAGACTGTTTGCGCGACGAACCAATGTGTCACTCAAAGGTTGTTTGCATGACGAACAAACTACGTCGCGCAAAGGGTTTTTGTGGTCCACTTGTGTAAATATTTTAAATTGATGATTGAAGTAGTTCATTGTATTCATATAGGATCAATGAGTGTAGCTGTAAAAAAATCATCAAAATAAGAGTTAAAACTACCGTTAAATCGTGATTTTTCGTTTATAACTGTCAAAAAGTTTTATCCCATTACTTGATTCTGAATGTTTGTTCGTTTCGATTTTTTGTGTATGCGATCTCGAAGTATATACGAACAAGTTTGATGATTCGATCGTTGAAACTATTTTCGTAGAATGCGCATCCCATCAAAATAATAGATTCACTAACACTTGGAGTTTATTTATACTTTCATTAAGTATAACATAAGATTATGTGATATCCACTAATGTAGATATTTTAAATTGAAGATCGAATTCAATCATTGTATTCATATAGGGTCAAGGACTATAGCTGTAAAAAAAATCATCAAAATCGGAGTTAAAACTACCGTTAAATCATGATTTTTCATATATCACCGTCAAAAAGTTTTGTCCCGTTACTTGATCTTTGAATGTTTGTTTTTTGCAATTTTTGGCTTATCCGATCTTGAAGTATATATAAATAAGTTTGGCAGTTGGATTGTTGAAACTAGTTTCGTAGAATGCGTATCTCATCAAAATAATAGATTCACTAACACTTGGAGTTTATTTATACTTTCATTAAGTATAACATAAAATTTTGTGGTATCCACTAGTGTAAATATTTTAAATTGAAGATTGAATTCATTCATTGTATTCGTATAGGGTGAAGGAGTGTAACTGTAAAAAAATCATCAAAATCGAAGTTAAAATAACCATTAAATCGTGATTTTTCATTTATAACCGTCGAAAAGTTTTGTCTCATTACTTGATCTTTGAATGTTTTTTTTTTTTTTGCGATTTTTTGCGTATACGATCTCGAAGTATATACAAACAAGTTTGAGGGTTGGATCGTTGAAACTAGTTTCGTAGAATGCATATCCCATCAAAACAATAGTTTCACTAACACTTGGAGTTTATTTATACTTTCATTAACTATAACATAAGTAGTGTAAATATTTTAAATTAAAAATCGAGTTCTTTCATTGTATTCATATAGGGTCAAGGAGTGTAGTTGTAAAAAATCATCAAAATCGGAGTTAAAACTACCGTTAAATCGTGAATTTTTGTTTATAACTGTCGAAAAGTTTTGTCCCGTTACTTGATCTCTGAACGATTGTTTTTTGTGACTTTTGGCGTATGCCATCTCGAAGTATATATAAACAAGTTTGACGATTGGATCGTTGAAACTAGTTTCATAGAATGCGTATCCCATCAAGTTCAATGGTATATATATTTATTAAGTAGCTTTAAATTTATTTATTTTGTATGTATAACATTTAAGAAATTGAATGGTATGTATATTTATTAAGTAGCTTTAAATTTATTATTGTAGTTCGGATCGAGTATTTGTTAGAAAAATATATTATTGTGGGTTTTAATTGAATTTGAAGGGAGTAAAGTCACATTTTCAATAAATTTTATAATAATTTTTTAAAAAAAATATATAACTTGCGCAACGTCAAAATAGGGTTGTTATGCAAAAACACTTTGCGCGACGCCAGGATGGGGTCGTCGGGCAAAAACACTATGCGCAACGCCAAGATGTATACATGCATCGCACAATTTGTTAAAATTTTGGCAGTGCAATTGTAAAAAATAGGCGTTTTGTTTTTTAATTTTTCCAAAATTTTCCCCAAATTTTGCCGGTCTCTCTTCCCTCTCTCTCTCTCTCTCTCTCTCTCTCTTTTTCACTCTCACTCGATCTCTCTCGTCTATTCCCTCTCGCTCATCTCGCCCAGCCAGCCTCTTTCTCATCCTTCTTTCCTCCCAACTGCACCCAGCTAGGTATTGTAATTAAATTCAATTTGAAAAATTAAATTAGAAATTGGGGATTTTAGTGTTAAATTGAAATTTTGAGATTTTCACTTGGACTAACAGCTCAAACTAGTACTCAAACTAGAAACATTGGACAAAGTAATACCACAGGCTCGTAACATGCTAATCTCTTATATCACTTGTAGTCTTGTTTATAGTTCTCAACTTGAGTTTGATTATTCACATGATAACTCTGTAGATCCTGATTCTTTGAGCACTAGCATTAGCAGTGATATAGAAACTCTTCCAAGCCTTGCATCTATACTTGAAGAGCTAGTACAGAAAGATGGGTAAGGTTTTTGCATTTTTGGTTTATGAAGAGCTATTTCTGAATATTTTAATGGCATTGATTGAGAGACAATATTTATCTCAACATAAACTGCTGATAGTTACCAAAAACTAGATTTTGTCAGAACTTCTACAAAGTGTGAATAAAGAAATAAATGATTAACTACTGAACTCCATTCACGAACTCATACATGGAATTGAGGCCACAAGGATGATTTTTTTTGGCAACAAACTAGTCTTGCCTCTTTTGCTTCTCATTAGATAAAAGTTAATTCATTATAATTTTCAAATAATTTATTTCAAAATTGTACTTTTAAGCATGAAGTTCTACCAAGCATTGGTTGTGAGTAAATTATACGTTTTCAAAGGCTGAGTGGTAAACTATTGTGGTTCAGATTATTAGTCTGTTAGGATGGTCTTGTTAGCTAGTTATGTTTTTCCTCTTAATTCTATTTTCCACTTTAGGTTTGCTCTTTTCGGACTTTGCAGATAAGCTGTTTGAGCCTCGACCGCCGTTGGATTTCAAACCATATCCAAAGAAGAAAAAGTGCCCACCTTTGACAGGTCTATTAACCATGAAAATAAGTGGTTAGCATTGGACAAAGATCAATATTTGATTTATTCAGTACTAGAACACAACTGCTAAGTTGAAGCTACATTTGTATACTCTGCATACAAAGATTAATATTTGATTTATGCAGTAGTAGTACACGACTCTTAAATTGAAGTTGCAGTTGTATACTCTATATACTTTTTATTTTATTTATTTTTTTTGAAGTTTTAACTTTCAGAGAATTTTTATGCACTTGTATGTGAAAAGCAGAGGCAAATCAGAAAAGGATAGTTGAAGCTGATGGTCTTAGTTCCTTGCTGATGCTTCTTAGAAGCCTTGAGGACAAAACCGTTCGAAGAGTGGCAGCTGATGCCATTGCGAATCTTGCAATGAATGGTGAGTGCTCAATGATCTATTCTTCTTTCTTAGAGTGCAAGGGCTTTTTCTGTATTTTGAATGTTAATACTTTTGGGTTGAGAAGTATCTATTTGACTTTCAAAATATTGGTTTTTTACGTTGCTTCCTCTCTGGATTTGCAGAAGCCAATCAAGAAATTATAATGCAAGAAGGTGGGATTAGTTTGTTAGCAATGACTACCGATGATGCTCAAACCTTACTCATGGTTGCTGGAGCTATTGCTAATTTATGCGGCAATGGTATACTGCATTGTCTTATTAGTGCATAATAAAAGTCCTTTTAAAATCTTTGAAGAAGACTCTTCTTTTCTATTTAGTTCCCAGGTTTATTATATACAATTCAAACTTTTTTACACTAGTCCCTGGAAACATGTCCATTTTCCAATTCTATGCTTCAGAGGAAGGGTTTTCTGTTGTTTGTTCTTCATTGTGTCTATGTTTGCTCTGCATTTTTTCCCTAAATTTGAGTATTTAAATCCTGCTTTGTTATTATTTTGTTAATATCCTCAGATAAGCTACAAATGAAGCTAAGGTCTGAAGGTGGTATTAAGGCGTTGCTAGGAATTGTGAGGTGCGGGCATCCTGATGTTCTTTCCCAAGTGGCACGTGGAATTGCTAACTTTGCAAAATGTGAATCACGAGCATGTACTCAAGGTAAGAGCCTTTGTCAAAAATATTCCATGAATAGTTCCCTCGGCGATAGTTCCCTCAGTATTATGGTGGAATGTTCAATTTAAGATTTTTACGTTTTTTGGTGTAATGTCAATATGCTGACCTACTATAGGGATAAACAATGGAAGATCTTGCTTGATAGAAAATGGTGCACTTCCATGGATTGTACAAAATGCTAATGACGAGGCTGCACCAATCAGGCGCCACATTAAGCTTGCACTCTGTCACTGAGCACAACATGGTAGGTGAATTTGTCTGGTCCTAGATAACATTTTTATGTCTTAAGACTTTCTACTTATATACATTTGGTATTTATATCACAGAGGTGAATGCGAAGGACATGATCAGTGGAGGTGCCCTCTGGGAGCTAGTTAGAATTTCCCAAGACTGTTCACGAGAGGACATAAGGAGTCTTGTTCATCGGACTTTGAATTCAAGCCTCACTTTCCGTGCTGAAATGCGATGGTTACAGACAAACTACTGATTAGCAAGCAGTGTGATGGGTTGCTCTGAATATATTTTATTGCCTCTCCAGTCAATGAGAGAGGCGCACACAAATTTGTGATGCTTCTGTATAGGCTTGGTTAAGAATTAAGTCCGGGAGGCCGAAGCAGCAACCCGAGAAGCCCAGATTGTAGCCCAGTTATCAACGCAGGACTATAAGATGAGTATGATCTTACGGGCCTTACAGATGTCCGACCTTCAAATCTCGATGCCAACACTTAGGGATGGGCAAAATACCCATGGGTTTGGGTAATCGCGGTTACCTATCCAATTAAAGTTCACAGTTACAGTTATGGGTATAACCATATTACCCTCGGTTATAACGGGTATTCATCTGTTATGGGTATTACCCGCGGTTATAACGGGTATCCAATTACCCATTTAATTTAATATATGTAAAATTTAAAAAAAAAAATTTAAAACCGTAAATGAAAAGTCAAATTAGAATTAACGTCAATTTTTTGCTGCCATGAAGTTGGAATTGAAAGAACCTGAGATGAATTTTTGTTGGTTTTGATTATTTGGAGGAGAATATGTCGATGGAAAGAAGTGCTTGTGGAATATTTGAAAAATATGGAAGATTGTGAACCAATTGATATTCTGTACTTTTGGAATCTGGTTATGTTCAAGTTAAGAAAGAAGCTTTTAGTTCCTTTACACTATGTTTGGATGCAGAAATTTAAGATTAGTAAGAAATTTCAAAATAATGAAAATTGAAATGATGAGATTTTATTTTCTATAATTTGTAAATTTTCTTGTTTGGTTAACCTAAAAGAATAATGGAATTGAATATGAAATTTGTTATTTTTAAACTCTAAATCATAGAAATTGGGAAATGACACATATTTACATCGAATTTGAACTTGGGAATTGGAGGTCCCAAATTCCAAGCTTTTTTCCAGGCAGAAATTCTAAATTTCTATGTTTATGAATTCAAACAAGGGAATTGGTGCATGTCGATTTATAAATTCTAACTTTTACTAAAATTCCAAGTTTATTTCCCTCATCCAAACATAGTGTTAACTTTACCATAAAGTTACAATTGACAAAGTTAATTAACGTTATTTTGCTGCTTTGAATCATCTAGTATTCAAGATAACGACTACTTTTTGTTTTTAGAAGCTTTACTTTGTAATCATATGGATTATAATTAAAGATTTGCTTGGGTGTAGCAAAAAAATATCGTTCGTAAACTATTATTTCAATTATTGGAGGACTTAAATGATTACAATAGGGAAATGCATGCTAAAATGTACCTATAACAGTGTTTAATTGTCAGAAAACGGAAATTATGAAAAAAATTTCTTTTGTAATTTTCAAGTTGTTTAAAAAAAAAAAAAAAAAAACACATGTAGACAGATGAAAAACAGGGTAAGGGTAAAAAATTGATGAACAGGTTCAAAAATGGGTAAATGGTTATGGTTAAATGGGCACACGGATATGGGTATAGTTAACCATTTATAAACGATGATGGGTATGGGTATAACCGTTTATGCAATTACCGAACGGGTAAACGATTATGCGGGTATGAACATAAACGGTTATGGGTAAATAACTGCGGTTACCCGCCCATCATAACCATTGCCCATCCCTACTGGCACCTGATGTTGCTCCACCTTCGACCTCCCAGCCACTTCGCCTAGCCGATACCCAATAGCCTGATGCATCAAGTCTAGAAGACTACTTGTTGTAGTTTTTTTCTTTTATGTTCGTACATTTTGTATGTACATTTTCATGTATTTTATAATTAAATAATTTTTCTTGGTTTGTTAATTATTGTTTAGAATTTAATTACAATATTTATTAAAAATTAAATAAAAATTATTTTTGCCAAAAAAAAACAAGGGTTTGCACGACGAAGGCGTAACCTACGTCGCACAAACCCTGCTTTCACTTGGCACGACGGTTGGTGCACAACAAAGGTTTCGTTGGACTAATTTTCAAGCAATGTTTTTTGACTTTGCGCGACGAAGGTACCTGCGTCGCGCAAACTGTTTGTTGTACTAGTGCTAGCATTATCCATATCTTAAATTATTTTTCATCAAATTTTCTTCATTAAAAAAGCACTTAATTGTTTGGTAATTTTTCGAAAAATAATACAATTATGTAAGTTATTTTTATAGAAATAGTGTCACTGTTTCTAGAACTAGTGACCACTGCATCTAATAATTTATTACTTCTAAGAAACAATATTTCTTATTAATAAAATTTCATTACGTGTTTTTTCATTAAAATTTTATTGATAATAATTTTGTTGAACATTGGCATGTGATAAATAATTCATATTATTATGTCTTACAAATATGACTAATATTTTAAATTTATACATAACAAATAAAAAGGGTGGAAAGGAAAGAATGACGTGTGAGAGAGGAGAAAGAGATAAAGGGATGTGTGAAGAGAGAGGCGGCGGACAAGTGGGGGAGGATGGGAGAGAGAGAGAGAGAAAAGGGTGGCACGCACAGTCAGTCTGTTTTAGGTCTTTTTTTCCCTAATATTTTAATTTTTGTCATTTTCATTAACATTCACGATTTTTTTTTATAAAATAAAGTTATTAGGCTTTTTGCTTAAAAATATTGTTTGGAAAGCCCTTCTCAATAAAACTCCTCTAGAACAAACAGGGGTTTTAATGAAGACGGCTTAACACAACAAAAAATTAATAAAAAAGCATAATAGACTTTTCTTTAATAATAATAAGAAAAAGAAAAAAACAAAGGAGACGGTGGCATTTTTATAAAGGTTTTTAGATTTTAGGACTTGAATAAGATGACTTTTAGGGTGTGTTTGTTGCACCAGATTAACTTGGATTGGACTAACATCAGGAACTAAGCTGGACAGGCTTAGACTAGACTAAACTGTACTAACTTAATGAAGCGTTTGATGCAGTATTTGACTAAGAAGTTGAATAATGAAAAAAAAAAAAAAAAACCCATGATATATAACAAATTATTTGTTGTAAACATTCCTAGTTTAAGTGTGATTGTGTAAATCCTAAATTAGATTTGATTCTAGTTATCCTTTCCTATTGTATCTTGTATTCCTTGCGGATGAAAGAATATCTTTTCTCCTTTTACTACTATAAATAAAGGCACAATGTAGGAGGGATAACAACACACATTCCCTTACAACTCTACAAATACATCTCTCTCTCTCTCTTCTCCTTGGCGTCGGCCCTCTTTAACCTTGTCAAATAAAATAGACCACAACACGTTATCAACACGTTCCTTCCACTACGCTTAGGAATCTAACATTGAAGAATTTTTCTGCATCAAACCAGTTATCCATATCATCACGCAGTCAATTCTTTCAAAACAACGGTTTTTATCTCGATATGTCTGCAGCCCTAATAGCATGAACATTCACCATAATGCATGACCCACCTTTACATTTTACGAATTTTAGATTCTACATAAATTGTGTATGCATCATAATCAAAGTTGTCGAATTATGTGAATTTGATATTTGCAAGAATTACATCAAATATATATGAACATGCATTAAACTATTGAATTGCATAGGCATCAAATTGAATATGTTTTTAATTAATTTATATATGAATTGAATTGGAAAAAAAAATTGAAAAAAAAGGAAACCACGGCCTGGGTTCTTCGAACCCATGATCTCGAGCCAGTCGACCAAGCCTGCAGCTTGGGTGGCCGAGCCATGCCAAGTTGAAGGTTGGCCTGCAGCCAATCCCCCACCCACGGGTCATCATATTTTGACGGCCTGAAGCTTGTCTCAAAATCAATTGACCAAGATTCGATTGAATCTCGTCAGTTTTTTTTTTTTTCAAAAAATCCCATTTGTTTTCTAGGGTTTTGATATCACATCGAGATTTCTCAAATCTCCGTTCCTATTTGGGCCCCCACTTGGACCCTCGTGCTTCGCCGTGCCATAAAACCCCCGAGGACAGTCGCCTGAAGCGACGCCAGTGTCCTCCCGGTCGTATTCCGACACCCAGCATCACTGGCGTGTCTCGAACCTCCACGACCCAAGCCCAATTGGGTCTCGACCACTCACGCTGCATCAACGCTCGTTGGGTTTGCTGCTACTGTGTGATGTCCCGGGCCGTGTGAAAATTAAAAAAAAAAAAAAAAAAAAAAAAAAAAAAAAAAAAAAAAAAAAAAAGGAAAATCCTTGGGCCCGTTTGTAGTGGGCCGTGTTTTTTTAGCGGACTCTGTTTTTTTTTTTCCAAGGCCTGCCTTCTACAGCTTTCACCCCACCGCCACACACCCCCCCCCCCCGGGGGCGTTTTCTCCTCTCCCCGTGGGCCTAGGTCACACAGTACCATGTTATTAAGCCATCCCGTGGGCTTATATTTTTTTTTCTATTAGGCCCCGAGTTTTATTCGCCTAATTATTTTAGGCCCAGTGGGTTTTATATTTTTCACCCACACTTTAATTTGGCTCAAAGTCCAAATAATTAAACTTCAATTATAATTATAAACCTAAAAATCCTATTTTTTCATATTCATGTTGCATTTTTTTTGTGTATATATTTGTGTTTGTTTGTAGGAATATATGAACCTGAAGTTCATAATTATTTTGAAACCTGAAGTTTCTTATAAACATGCCTTGTTTGAAAACCTGAAGTTTTTCATTTAAAAACAACACCTATGAAAACCCGAAGTTTTTCATGCAAAATTAAACCAATACATGTCTATTAGAACCTGTATGTTCTACTCCTATGTGAATGGATTGATTTTTCTCCATTACACTAACCGCATCTTGTCCATCTATTTTGTGATAGGAACATGTCGAATTTGAACAAACTCGACTTCACCGCTTTGGAGGTCTTTGGAAGGAACTACCTCAAGTGGGTCCAAGATGTAAAGTTCCACCTCACTGCAAAGAACTTGCGCCCTGCTATTGAAGAAGAAACGGACAACTCTATTGGGGAAGTTGAAAAAGCCATTGATATGATCTTCATCCGAAGACATATCCATAACGCTTTGCAAACTGAATATCTTGCTGAGGAGGATCCACATACACAATGGGTTGCTTTGGCCGATCGTTTTAATCACCAAAAAGACAGATTCTTGCCTAAAGCAAGACACGACTAGCAGCATTTGGGCTTCCAAGATTTTAAGTCTGTGAATGAATATAATTATGACGTTTGTCGAATCCGATCACTTCTCAAGTTTTGCAACGAAACTTTGACTGAAGAGGATCTCCTGGAGAATACCTATTCGACCTTATCTGCTTATAATATTGTCCTACAGCAACAATATAGAGCTTAGAAGTTCACTAAGTTATCAAATTTGATCTCTGTTTTACTTCTTGCTGAAAAGCAGAACCAACTGTGATGAAGAATCATCAAGCTAGACATGTTAGGGCGACTGCTTGTGCCTGAAGCACATTCTAGCACAAACCAACGCCCAAAATGCCAAAAGAGGCATGGTAGAGGAGCCAGAAGCCATCCCACCAAGGTCAACGAAGTTAAGGCCTATCTAAAGGAGAAAACAAAGCCCAGAAGCGCCCATACCTCACTCCCATGGCCCCGAACTTCAAGAATAAGGACAAAGCACCAAAAACCATGTATGCGAACATGTGCTATCACTGTGGTTCAAATGACCATTGGTCCTGTGTTTACTTAGCTCCCAAGAAAGTTGTAGATGAATATCATTCTCATCATAAGAAGTTTGAATCAAATTTCATGCAAGTGGACGAACCAGAGACTACAAAGATTGAGGTTTTTGATTTTTAGCAGGATACCACCCTTATGGAAGGTTAGAATCTTAGACATAAACAATTTTAATTAGTTAAAATTGCACATTAGGGCCGAATTCCACCTAGTGGTCGAACCCCTCCTTTGTTTTTGGTTGATTTTTGAACAATTTTCCTTTATGTTTTGATTATTTGTTGGTGATTTTTTTATGGATATTAAAGTTTTAATTAATTACCATCCTTGAATAAAATTATTTTGAATTGATATTTGTTTTTATGAACTTTTCTACATGTAACCAATTGAAATTAATTTTTCATTCTTGGTATGACTAGTGGGAAAATTAGTTGTCTAGTAGATAGTGCAACCACGCATACAGTTTTGCGTGAACGCATCTATTTCACTAACTTCATACCTAAGAATGCACCTCTGACAACCCTCTCAGGCCCATCCAACCTGATAAAAGGATACGGTAAGGCACTGTATAATGTTGTCCAATGGTACAATCTTGACCATTTCTGAGGCACTCTATTCTCCACGTTCTGGAAGAATGTTGTTGATTTTCAAAGACATTAGAGGTAACAATTACCATGCTAAAACCCACGTAGAAAACAAAGTTGAATTTCTGTGCATAATTTCCTACAAATATGGCCAGAAGCGTATTCTAGAGAAGATGAAGCGTATCCCAAGTGGTCTGTATACTATGACTATACACCCTATAGAATGCCACTATATGGCCAACCCTAGTACTGGGACCACACATGAAATTACACTTTGGCATGATCGTTTGGGACATCCTGGACTAATAGCGATGCGCCGTATCCTTAAATTATCACACGGGCATCCACTAACCAGAAGTTTAGGTTCGATCCAAGGAATCACATGTTAAACATGTTCAATGGGAAAGCTTATTACTAAGCCTTCTTATGACAAGATTCGTTTGAATCCTCCCATTTTTCTACAACGGATTCAAAGGGACATTTGTGGACTGATTCACCCTCCCTGCGGACCATTTAGATATTTTACGTCGTTGGTTGACGCTTCCACACATTGGTCACATGTATGCTTGTTGTCCACAAGGAACATTGCATTCTCCAAACTGTTAGCTTAGGTTATCAAGCTCAGGGCTCACCACCCTAATTATCCAATCAAATCTATTCGATTGGATAATGTTGGAGAATTCACATCTAAAACTTTTGATGACTATTGCATGTCGGTTGGGGTTGAAGTTGAACATCCTATATCCCTTGTTCACACCCAGAACGGCTTGGTAGAGGCTTTCATTAAGCACTTACAAATGATTACTCGATCATTGGTCATACATACCAAGCTCCTGATCACTGCTTGGGGCCATGCAATATTGCACGCAGCAAAGTTGGTCCATCTGAGGCCTGTTGCGACACAACCATTTAGTGCCCTTCAGTTGGTTACCAGATACGAACCTGACATATCGCATCTGCACATATTTGGTTGTGTGGTATATGTGCCGATCTCGCCGCCCTTACATACAAAAATGGGGCCTCTGCAAAGGATAGGAATCTATGTCAGATATGATTCTCCTTCGATTATTCATTACTTAGAACCTTTGACAAGCAATCTGTTTACTGCTCATTTAACGGATTGTCACTTCTATGAGACAGTCTTCCCGTCATTAGGGGGAGATAAAAACGTCCACATTCCTAAAGAACGATGTGAATTATCGTGGACGACTCCCACTTTGTCTTATTTAGATCCCCACATTGCTCAGTTTGAAACTGAAGTGCAGCGTATATTAGATCTTCAGAGCATAGCTTAGAGCATGCCAGATGCTTTCACCAATCCAACGTACGTGACAAGATCACATATTGCAGCTGCAAATACACCTGCAAAGATGGATGTACTAAATGTACAATGAACTTCCCTCCTGGAGGCCTGAGACGCTAATACTGGTGATCCACGTACATTAGCAGCTAGCCAATCATCTGCCCCTACACAATAGTGTGACAGACCTTTTAGTTCAAAGGATTTACACCCCCCCCCGAAAAGGAAAACCATGACACAAGGTCCTGAAGAACCTACCGTGAATCCAAATATCACTTACTCATTCTATCCAACTCATGAGGAAATTCTAGATTATGGAAGCGTCCTTGAAGAGATGAATCCTCAATCTTGAGAATAGTGAGATTTGGGTCTATTATGCTAGCTTAGATGATGTGTGGCGTAGAAATGAAATGATTGTCAACGACTGCATTAGCATATGCAATAGCTACTGAGATCATATTGAGCAATGACATTGAACCGTGTTCCATTGATGAACGTCGACGTAAAACAACTTGGTCAAACTGGAAACAAGCAATCCAAGTTGAACTCAATTTGCTTTTGAAACGCAAGGTGTTTGGACCTGTAGCTAATACTTCTCCACATGTGAAGCCCGTTAGCTACAAGTGGATTTTCGTTCAGAAGCGTAATGAGAAGAACGAAATTGTGCGTTACAAAGCTTGTCTTATTGCACAAGGCTTCTCACAACGCCCCGGGATTGACTAAGACGAAACTTATTCATCCGTTAGATGTGATTACTTTCGCTACCTTATCAGTTTGGTAGTTTCCCAAAAACTGGATATGCAGCTGATGGACGTAGTAACTACGTATATCTTATAGGGATCTGATACGAAAATTTATATGAAAGTTCCCAAATGACTTACATTGACAGGTTCAAATATTTCCAAACCCCGGAACACTCTCTTAATTCGGCTGAGGCTTTCACTGTTAACTACATTGCAATGTTTGGGAATTGCAGGGAAAATCAAGAAGAAATGATGAACTGAAAGATGAACACAGATATATGAGAGAGAGAGAGAGAGAGAGAAGAAGGGAGTTTAGAGAGAGAAATAAGATTTGTTTTAACTAACTAAATGAATATTACACACACTGTTTTTATAAAAGAAATCCTAACTACTTTTAACCAAATACTAACAACCTTACTAACTATATTCCTAACTGTATTTCTAACTATATTACACTTGTACCCTTAATATTCACTCTATGGTTTGAAACAATCCGGAAGAATGTGGTATAACCGTCTAAGTGAGTATTTGACTAGTCAGGGATATATGAACAATGAACTATGCCTTTGAATGTTCATTAAGAAGTCACATTCCGGATTTGCGATTGTTGCAGTATGTTGATGACATGAATCTTATCGAAACTCCTAAAGAGCTTGCGAGAACTGCCGCGCACTTGAAGTCGGAATTTGAAATGAAAGATCTAGGTAAGACTCAATACTGTCTCGGTCTCGAGATAGAGCATTGTTCGGATGGAATCCTAGTACATCAATCGAACTACACCCAGAAAGTGTTGCACCACTTTAATGAGGATAAAGCGAAGCCTTCGAGTACTCCTATGGTCATTCGATCGCTAGATGCAAAACGAGATCCCTTCCGTCCGAATGAGGATGATGAAGAGATTTTGGAGCCTGAAGTTCTTTATCTAAGTGTGATATGCGCTTTATTGTACTTAGCTCAATGCACTAGACCCGACATCTCCTTCGCTGTTAATCTTTTGGCAAGATACAATAATGCACCTATACACAAACACTGGACTAGCGTGAAAGACATCTTCCGTTACCTTAAGGGTACTACAGATTTGGGCCTGTTCTATCCCTACGAATCTTCAAATGGTGATTTTCGCCTTGTTGGTTATGCCGACGCAGGATATTTGTCTGATCCGCACAAGACGCGTTCTCAAACGGGTTATATCTTTACCATTGGAGGCACTACAATCTCTTGGAGGTCAACTAAACAGACCTTAGTTGCCACTTCGTCTAACCATGCTGAAACTCTCGCCTTACATGAAGCAACTATGGAATGCTTTTGGTTGAGAGCAGTAGTGGGCCATAATCAAAGCTCTTGCGATCTTTATCCCACCATTGATGTCCCGACGACGATCTTTGAAGACAACGTAACATGCATCGAACAACTCAAGAAGGGTTACATCAAAGAAGACAACACCAAGCACATTACGTCAAAGTTCTTCTTTTCACATTAACAACAAGAGCATCAGAAGATTGAAGTCACGCAAATCCGTTCACAAGACAATCTGGCCGACCTCTTCACCAAATCACTGCCGAATGTGACATTTCAAAAGCTTGTTCATGGAATTGGTATGCGTAAACTTTCTGAGTTGTATCCTTGCTATTTCTCTTTGGAATTATGTTAAACTTAGGGGGAGTGTCCTGTAGATACTTGCTTGATCTTAATGTACTCTTTTTCCTTACGATTAGGAGCATTTTTTCCATTGGGTTTTTGCTACCTAACTAGGTTTTAACGAGGCACCCACCTTGGGCTGGTTATATCCATGATGACATCCCGTAGATGTTTCTTTTGACTTTGCATTTCTCACACATTTTCCTTAAACTATGGATTTTGTCCCTTCTCGGGTTTTTGCCATAGCCTTAGGGTTTTTTTAGTGAGACATATTACTTATGCAACTTCCTACCTTATTGAGAATAAGCATTGTTCCTTAGAATCAGTGCCAACGAATCGACTTCCTCAACTTCTACAGGATGCTAAATCTACCTTGAGAATTTATACACTCAAGCGGGAGTGTTGTAAACATTCCTAGTTTAAGTGTGATTGTGTAAATCCTATATTAGATTTGATTTTAGTTATCATTTCTTATTGTATCTTTTATTCCTTGGGCATGAAGGAATATCTTCTCTCCTTTTACAATTATAAATAAAGGCACAATGTAGGAGGGATAACAACGCACATTCCCCTATAATTCTACAAACACATCTCTCTCTCTTCTCCTTGCCGCCGGCCCTCCTTAACCTTGTAGGATAAAACAAACCACAACATTATTCATGTTATTTGCTTCATCGTCAATTCAACCGACATCATAATTTTCAACCAAAAATTTCAACATCCAATTCCCAAATCTAATTCCCATTTCAAAAATTATCAATACCAATCAAATTATTGAAAGCATGGAATCCCAGGAACCAAAATTTTCAACATCCAACTAACACAATCTTCAATGTCCTGCAGCAATCCCAAGAACCACCAGAATCGTGGAATACTCTCTTTGCTTCAGATAGATGCGGATTTGGACCACCTAAACCACTGAAACATCTTGGCCTTGCAAGGCCTTCTGGAACCTTAAAGATTCCCCAAAAGTCTGATGCTTCAATCCCATCTGAAAAGGAAACACTCAAATAAATTAATTAAGTTGCAAAACCCAGAATTGAAAATTGCTGAAAAATTACAAATGAGATGTAAGGGCATTACAGCTCATAGTACAATCAGCTGCATAAAACCCACAAACAAAACCAGAAATGGGTCTTCAATAACATGCCAAACTGCGCAAAATTAAGGAACCCAGAAGAAATTTAACCACAAAATCAAGTAGGATAATGAAAATACCATATCATAAACTAGATAACCACAAACAAATCCTAAATTTCAAAATACCCAGAAGAAATTTAATCAAAAAATTGATGTAATTTAATCGAAACTAACAAAATTTAATCAAACCCTATTAACATAAACCTGATTAACAAGTAGGAAGAGGGGGTCGGCGAGGGACTTGGCGCGAGCTAGAGCTGGAGCTGCGAGGCAAGGTGTTGCCGCCCTTTTTGGAGCTGGAAATTCCTCTCTCACAAAATTTCGAGTTCCAGTTGGATGTTGGAATGTAAATTGTTCCTAGCTTATTTGATTAAAGTTACAATGGTCTGCTTAAGTCAAATAGACAGGTGTATGGTTTGGATAGAATCTACATTTATATGACTCATATGTCTTAGATAGTAGCCAAGTGTCATGTCACTAGGAATGACCTAGTATGTATGGCCTAGATTGGAAACAGAGCAATGTGTAATGGAATGTTTAGTGATGTGAGGGATATATACCTTGTAGCCGCATGTTTTGTAAAAAGCACATAAATATATGAATATCCTCTCTTCATCAGTCATTACTTTTTTAAATCCTTTCCAAATCCAGTAAAGCAAAATTATAATCAAATTCAGGCACTTATTTCAAACATGGTATCCATAGCGTAGGTTCGATTCTCGAATTTGGGTGTCGTGAAATCAGAGAAGGATGAGGATTCAACAGGATCAATCTCCAATTTTTGTCTAAGGTCTCAAATGGCTGGATCTAGTGGAAGTAAAGTTCGAGCTCCAATATTCAATGGAACAAACTATGATTTCTAGATGATTAAGTTGCAAACAATCCTTAAATCTCATGATTTATGGGATTTGGTTGAATCTGGGTTTAAAACCCTAGAGCAAACTAATGAGAAAGGTAAAGATAAAGAGAATGATGAAGATAAATTGCAGCTTGCCCAGAAAGCCAAAACGAGACTATGCCGAGGGATGCAAAAGCTTTGGGGCTGATTCAAAATGTCGTCTCAGATGAAATCTTCCCTCGTATTGCAAATGAAGAAACATCAAAAGAGGTTTGAGATGTTCTGCAAAATGAGTACAAAGGTGATAGACATGTACGATATGTGAAATAACAATCCCTGATAAGAGACTTTGAATATACTAGGATGAGAGAAGATGAATATGTGTCTACCTATTTAACTAGGTTGTTTGATATAACAAATCATATGAAATCTTATGGTAAAGAACTCAATATAGACAGAATTGTGCAGAAGATTCTGATAAGCCTAGCTAGAATTTTTTATGGAATTGTATTTGTGATTGAGCATAGTAAACTTACTGAGGAAATGAAGTTACAAGAGATGGTTGGACCTCTTAAGGCATCTGAACAAAGGCTAGAGAGGCATGTTGAAAGTGCACCTGAAAAAGGCATTCTTGAGCCTTAGTATCACTACCAACAATGCAGCAAACAATGCACAAAATGGAGGTTTCAAGTTCAAAAAGGGCTGGAAATGAAAAGGCAAGAAATGGGAAAATAAGCTTAGAGGAAATTTCAAGCACATAAACAGTGGTGAGAACTCCAAGGATGCTTGCAAATACTGCGACAAGTTACATTATGGAGTGTGTTGGTTTAAGGGGAAACCCAAGTGCAACAAATGTGACAGGTTTGGGCATATAGCAAAGGATTGCAACAGCAACAAGATGATTCCTGCAACCAACTTTGCCAATCGAATAGAAGGAAGAAAATATGTTCTATGTTTGTCACTCAGTATCTGTAGTCAAAGATAATACCATCTGGTATGTTGATAGTGCTTGCAGCAATCACATGATCTCACATGAGTCATTATCGATTGATGTAAACAAGAATGTCTCTGCAAAGGTTAAGATGGGAACTGGGGATTTGGTACAATCTTCTGGAAAGGGAACTCTTGTCATTGAAACAAATAATGGCAAAAGATATATAAAAGAAGTTATGATTGTACCAGGTTTAGATGAGAACCTTTTTAGTATAGGCCAAACAATTGAACATGGACGTTTTCTCTTGTTTGGAGATTATATGGTGGATAGTTGTTAAGACATAAGCCTTAAGGAACTTATTGCAAAAGTATGAGCCTTAAGGAACTTATTGCAAAAGTACCCATGACAAATAACTGATGTTTTCCCCTTACATTAGAATATGTGAATCACATTACAATGAAAGCAACTGTGGAAGATGTCACCTGGAATTGGCACAAGAGGTTTAGACATCTTAATTTTCAATGTCTAAAGTTGCTGCACAAAAAATAGCTTGTCTATGGATTACCCGAGATAAAAGAATCACACCATGTCTGTGAAAGTTATGCAAAGGGAAAGCAGCACAGAGAATCATTCGATAAGAACCAAGCATGGAGAGCAAAGCTTTCATTCGAACTCATACATTTTGATATATGTGGACCAATGCAGGCGTCATCAATTGGAGGCAGGAAGTATTTTTTAACCATCATTGATGACTGCACTAGAATGTACTAGGTTTATTTTCTGAAGTTCAAATATGAAGTCTTTGGGATTTTCAGGAAATTCAAAGCCATAGTTGAACTCCAAAGCAAATACAAGATCAAGAAGTTGAGAAATGACAGAGGATGAGAGTATACTTCCATTGAATTTGAGAGGTTATGTGATGACATTGGTTTAGAGAGACAGCTTACTGTTGCATATTATCCACAACAGAATGGTGTTACAGAGAGAAAGAACAGAATTATCATTGAAATGGCAAAATCAATGATGCATGAGAAACACCTACCCTATTCCTTTTGAAGTGAAGCAGTGAATACTGCTGTCTACCTTTTAAACAGATGTCCAACAAAGTCACTCTCAAATTCAACTCCCTTCGACGCCTTTGGTGGCAGAAAACCAGGTGTAAAGCACTTGAGGGTATTTGGATCACTATGTTGCTGCCATATACTAGATCAACTGAGACACAAACTTGAGGAATCTTCATCTAAAGGTATCTTGGTTAGATATGGGAAGTATGAGAAAGGATACAGAGTATATAACTTGCAAACCAAAAAGATCATGCTATGCAAAAGTGTGATATTTGATGAAAGCTCAGTATGGAAGTGGGATAATGATATTGAGAAACAAATTTCAGTCTCTTTCAAATGAAATAAGTGACAGAAGTCATTTGGAAGAAGATGAACAAACTAAAAATGGACAAGGAATTCATAGTACAGTTTCTAGTTCAAGCAATAAAAGTTCTCAGACTAGCACTCCAAGCTCTACTACAGTAAAGTTAAAAACCTTGGAAGACATATATGCTAGATGCTATGTGTGTATTGTGGAACCAGAAAGTTACAAAGAAGCTGCAAGTGATGATGTGAAATCCCGTTCCTAGATTTCACTATTGTAATTTATGTATTTTGCATTCGCAGGATTTTATAGTATTTTTGCAAATTTAAATTAATTTTAGATTTTAATTACTTAATTACAAAGTTTGAATTTTTGAAAATAATTATTTAAAATCCGTAGACCTTCGGGGGTCATTCTTAATGTTTTCAAATTGAACTCGACCCCACGAGCAAGTATGCAAAGGCTGTTCGTGAATCGGGACAAGGTTGGAGAAGTTATGGACTTTAGAAGTTTCTTAAATAAAATAGGGATTTAATATTTTTAGGGGTTCCCATTACTTAAGAATATTTTTAGGGGGTCCACCTTCTCTTGCCTTTGGTTGGACTATTGAAGTCTCATGGAAAGCTTGTTTTGCTTGGAGCACCAGATAAGCCTCTTCAGCTACCAGTTTTTCCTTTGCTGATGGGTAAGCAGATGAATTCACTAACTTGTAACCTTAATTGGGTTTAGATAAAAGAAGTTAAGATTGTTTAAAACAAACTAGCATATGGGCACACACAAAGTGTGTGAGAAAAATTTTTATTCTTGTTTTTGAAATAGAAGGGGAGAGGAAGAGAGTGATAGAGAATGTAGGAGTATGAAGTTTTTTTTTTTTTTTAATTTTATTATTGAGGAGAGGAAGAGCCTACATAATTTGCAGGTGGGGTGGGAGAAGGGGATGAATGAGGTGGGGTGGTGAGAGCAGTTGAAGAGGATTAGAGATATGTTAGGATTACATGTAAGTGAGGCCTTGAAGAAAGAAAAAAAAGCAAAATTTGGTGTGTGAAATTACATTTCTGCCCTATATTTCTTATTCATGTTCTGTTTTAATTAAAGGTTAAATTGGTAATTTCATAAAATTTTGGTTGACAATAAGTTTTATTAATCAGTAGAGATGTCTTGTCTAAGTAAGTGCGTATGGAGAAAGTGGGTGTGTTGAAGTAAGTTCCCTTTACAGTTAATCCGCTGTACATTTGCATCAATGGAATATTAGTATTAACATTTTTGTTTTTGTTTTTTTTTTGTACTTTTAGGGAGAAAGATAATAGCTGGTAGTGCCGTTGGAGGAATGAAGGAGACCCAAGAGATGATTGATTTTGCAGCTAAGCACAATATAACAGCAAATGTCGAAGTTATACCAGTTGATTATGCAAATACCGTTATGGAGCGTCTTATCAAAGCTGACATTAGATATCGTTTTGTCATTGACATCGGGAACACATTGCACGTTTAGGTGTAAGTTTTGCATCCGAATTTGTTCAATCACTCGAAAAATTTATAAGATAAGAAACTGATCAATCATTTCGCACAATTTTTATTGTCTACTATATCTTAGATTTTATGAAAATTGTGCCTTACGATCAGCAATACGCTTAATTTTGAGTAAATAAAATTGATATAATTAAGGATGGTTTTATTGACGTCCAGCAATTAATAATAATCGGGTTAATACAAATAACATGTTTTACAGATTCCAAATCCAAATCCAAGATCGAAGAGAGATTTGATGGGTCATACAAAGTTAAATTTCACAAAACTAATGAGTGGGATGAGAAGATCATACATGTGACGCGAGATCATTCCTATCCAAGTCTCCAACCCATTATATGTGGTCTAATATTTTAGTAAATAAAGTACTGAATTTTTACCCTTGCATACTCGGTTCGAAACTCTCAATCTCATATGTTATTGTAATAGTTTTGACACTTTCTCATTAAAAATTAAAAATAAAAATAAATAATAAAAAAAGTTGTTCAACCCGGTTGCACTCCATTTGGAATCACGTGAAAAGGGATATGGTATTCCATACCATATCATTATGCTGGATATTATAGATATATAAGTATACAAGCCATTTAAGGGAAGAGATTTCCATTTTTTTTTTTTAAATGAAGACACCTTATTGACCATTAGATTTTGTTTAAATGAAATTTTGTGGTTGAGATTAAATCACAGGCCACAAAATCTCAACCACAAAATTTCATTAAAGTCAAATCTAACGGTCAAAAGGATATTTCCGTTTTTTTTTTTTTTTTTTTGAAAAATGAGGATCCCTTCTCTTAAAGGCTTCTAAGTATATGTTATATTACACAAAATTAATCTGAAATTATTTTTGTAATTATTGCATGATTATATCAATGTAATTTAAACTTTTTGTATTGATGTGAGTAAAATATTACAATATACGTAGAGTGATATAAATCCTTATTTAGGTAGAAATCTGAAAAGAATTGTTATTAGCACTCCAAAAATCTTATTTGGCACTCCAAACTTTCTATAATTAAAAAGAAAAATACACTTGTGAAGAGTGACACACCCCGACCAAGATCAGAGCGTGCTGGCCGTCACACGAAGGTGACGTAGCCATGTGCACGTGCGGAAGCTAATGAGATAGTAATGTAAAAGTACGAATAATTTAAAAACTAGCATACAAAGTACTAAGACAAGTGCTAGCGTAAGTGAAACGCTAAATTCAGAGCAAGACTACAGCAGTCCAAAGAGAATGATACGACAATAGTACACCCGAAGGTGACCCTACATCGGTGAGTGTCTGTCAGAAATGCCGGGACGTCCTCTGGGAAAACCACCGAAACTGCGAAGCAACTAGAACCTGGAGGGGCGAAAAACAAAAGCGTGAGTGGGCAAAAACAAAGCTCTTTGAAAACCATTTAGCAAAATACATTCTAACCCCTCACCGTAAAACCTATATACTTCCCAGAAAATAAACATATATACGTATGTATAGATATGTCAATCAAGCTCAAGGGTATGCCAATTATGCTCAATATATGCCATGTCACCGCCTCATAATGATATGCAAGTGCTCAGGTATAAATCACGTCAATAGCATAACATCTGGCAGCCGGAGTCACCTAACGTGACCTGTACGGCTGCATATAGAGCTCCAATCTCAAACTCAATAACGGAACAACTGAACCTGCCCACGAGTCGGAACCACCTAAAGTGGTCTGTACGACAGGCCTGGGTGTGACGTATATATATACGCTCTAGTGCTACGATCACGTGAAGGTTGTGCGAATAATCGCGGGTCACCTACGAGTCGGAACCACCTAATGTGGTCTGTACGACAGGACTGTGCACCTAGCTTGGATCCAAGCTGAGCATGTGGTGCGGGAGGTTAACATCACGTGAAGGACTGTTCCCTGCTCAGGGCGGGAGCACTAACACCGGGGGTGCAGGTTATGAGCTCGCTAAGCATCTCAAACTACTGCTGAATGTAAATGTGAATAACCTTTACCTGGCACTTACCTGTGCGTCCACAGCACCCAATACGCATATATATATATATATATGTATGCCACTACTAATGCATGTGATGATGCATAAACGACAAACATATGGTGCATGGCATGAAACAAATAACCCTTTTTATTTAATTTCTAGGAACATAAATGTATATAGGTATATACGGAAAACCAAAAGCCCACTCACTGATAAGTGGAAGGGTCGTAGCCCCCTGCCTCTAGTGACCACGCTCGTCCTCGGGATACGTATCACCTATACGCGAAACAACTACAAAAATGTTAATTTAAAAGCACATAACCAACTTCTCGTAATAACTTCTCATACATTGCTCAAAATGGACAAATGAATATACCAACGTGCTCTACACAACCTCAGGATCACAACCATATTTTTAAAATAATTTTTGGACTTCTCACGCGCCCCCACGCGCCAAAATAGGCACGGACCTACGCGCCCCCACGCGCGGCCACGTGCCATGCACACTGACGGTGTCAACTGACGCCGTTAGGAATATTCCGTCAGTTTTGACAGATTCCGTTAACGGCGTTAGGAATATTCCGTCAGATTTGACGGAATATTCTGTCACCTTCTCCGGCGAGACTCCGGCGCCGTCGCCGGCACCGGAAAACTGGGAAAACTTCAAACTTCGTTTTCTCACTCGTTTCTCAACCAATTTTCATGATTCTTGGACCAAAATGAAGCTTAGGACTAGTAGAATCACGATAGACTACTTTTAAGGCCTAAAAATCAAGGAATTATACCTGTCCACACAATCTAAAACCGGCCAACTTTGAACCCAGCTTTCCCGACGTCCAAACTCGTCCAACGAAGCACTCCGAGGCTCCTTGGGACCTCACTAAGACATCTACAAGCTTCAAAGGTCCAAAAACATGCTAGATTAAATTTGTATGAATAGTGTTCAAAACGAATTACTTCGAATCGACGTGAAAACTAATGATTTCTCACCTGAAAATAGTATGGTCGTGCTCCTCTCAACCTCACGAGTTCAATGGTGTAGTTGGTTCCCTCGATCTATGATGGTTTGGGTGAGTTTGGTGTTTGTCCGTATGAGTTTGAAGAAAGAAGAAGAAAGATTGGAGTTCGGGAGAGAGACAGAGACAGAGAAGAGACGAGGGAGAGGGAATCACGGGAGAGAATGAGAGTGTGTGTGTGTGTGTGACCCTACGATTGCCAACACCACACAAAACACACTAAACGTAAATGTAACGAACTAGGGGTAAAAAGGTCAATTCACACGTACGTTTTTTATAATCTCGGGACGGGATGTCACAAAGAGTATAGAATGAGATTTTTGGAGTGCTAATAACAATTCCCAATCTGAAACTAATTACAATTAAAAAAGGAAATTGTTATTAGCACTCTAAATATCTCATTCTACACTCCAAAATTTTTATATTAGGAAAAAAATATATATTTGTGAGAAGTACAGAATGAAATTTTTGGAGCGCCAATAACATTTTCCTTAAAAAGTTATATTTTTATGATACATGTAATAACTACGAAGAAAGTTCTGCATTAATTTCATGTAATGTAACAGTATGCCTTGGTAGTATCCACCAATGATTGCTCTCTATGATTACCTTGATGCACTTGCACCAGAGAAATTTAAACTTGTTTAATAGATTTCGGCCCCCCAAAGATAATGTAGAATGAGAAATGCTAAGGAGATTATTTCAAAATTAGGGATGGTAACAGTTCATTTTGGGGACGAAAATGCTATATTCATCCTCATAACCACGAAAATTAATCATATCTATAACCGTCAATTAACCATCGGCTATTATCAATAATCATACTCATCCTTTTAACGGATTCTCTATCGGTTAACAATTATACTCATCTTCATCAATACAAAAAATATATTCGTTCAATTGACGCATGATAATTTAGTAAATATTAATTTCGTCATTAAATATTTGATGTACAAAATGATTTAATGAATGGATCTTGTGGAGTATAAAAATTAAAGCGAAACATTGATAATGTGGGCTGATCTTTGATATCTCCCATAAGTACTATTGGTCTGAATTCTTATAGAATTTGATTCATGTCAAAACTTTTTAACTTGTCCACAAAATGCAACTCACACAATTCAACTTTTTTATTCTCAAGGTAGTGGATTCAGTGAATAATAAATAAATAAGTGTGTGTATATATATATATATAACACAATTATATTATATATAATTACTATTATATTGTATATAATTATATTATATATACTTCTGTCACATCCCCGCCCGAGGTCCATCACATCCCGGGCCCGCTCTACCACTGTAGCACGATATTGTCCTCTTTGGGCCCCGACTACGCCCTCACGGTTTTATTTCTGGGAACTCACACGATAACTTCTCAGTGGGTCACCCATCATGGGATTGCACTCACGCGCTACTCGCTTAACTTCGGAGTTCCCATGGAACCCGAAGCCAGTGAGCTCCCAAAAGGCCTCGTGCTAGGTAAAGATGGGAATATACATATAAGGATCACTCCCTTGGACGATGTGGGATGTCACATCCTGGCCCAAGGTCCACCACATCCCTGGCTCGCTCCACCACCATAGAACGATATTGTCCGCTTTGGGCCCCGACCATGCCCTCACGGTTTTGTTTCTGGGAACTCACACGAGAATTTCCCAGTGGGTCATCCATCCTGGGATTGCTCTCGCGCGCTACTCGCTTAAACTCCGAAGCCAATGAGCTCCCAAAAGGCCTCGTGTTAGGTAAAGATGGGAATATACATATAGGATCACTCCTCTGGATGATGTGGGATGTCACACTTCGGTTCGGATTCGGGGAGGGATATGGATTGGGGACCCCTATAACCATATCCAAAACCATAACTGAATATGATTCATAGTTTTTCCTCATATCCAAAATATACCCGAATTTTCATACCCAAATCCAATCCATTCGGACGGTTATCCATAGTTATTAGGTTTTAACAATTAGAATTGCCATCCCTACTCAAAATTAAGACTCTTCATGAGCTCTCTGTCACATTATGTTTTCGGCATAATATTTTATAATGTTAGCACGTAAATTGATCCATGAAGATTCTCACTTTGAGAGAATATCTATATACACTAGGACTTCTGCCAAAAAACAAAAAAAACAAAACATATACACTAGGACGGGCACAATGATGTGACTCATTATATGATTAAGCAATGGGAAATTTTATTTAAACTCATTTAACCTCTTTTTACACCCAACTTAAATTTTAAATGTTAATTGTCTATTTTATCCTATTGCATAATTACTATTAATAATAAAACTCAAATTTATCAATAAACCCAAACACTATAATTAAACCCTACAATCACTCTTTGTTTATCCTACATTCACTCTTGCAAATAACATCTCATATGATTTTCATTGCTACCAAATATCACAGTAGTTTGCCTAACAGGGCATAATTGCCCTTTTACTTGGGGAATTACCATTACAAATACACCCAACGACATTATTTATAGGGGTGTGCGGATAGCACACCCCTTATTAATTTATGTCTATTAATCTTCTTCAATTCATTTGATCCACACACCCTTTGCTAACCCTGTTTTGTGGAGATGTAACGGACATGAACATAGGAATGAAAAAACATGCAGCTAAAAAGGAGAGAGCTTTGATTATGCAAAAACTAATACTTGCTAACCCTGGTTTCTGAATGTCTATATGTCATGATGCGCCTATTCAGCCCCCGTAAAACGATGTTACTTTTTGTTATACGTGATAAAACAAAGGTACGAGCATACTTCGTGTCCATATTAATGGGATTTGTCTAATTAAGTTGTCCCCGTGAAATGATTTTCTTGTTGCGTATTAATACCTTCTTGTTTGTGACTGCTCGTTTAGACCCCTTTTTAATATCTAGAACTTGTGCTAAGGGAAGATATACAAAAGGTAATTTTTCCTTCAACTCTATGTTGCTTTTATACTTTATATCTTTTCCCATACATCTCTAAGTATTGTAAATTCTGCAGATATGGGATGGAGTACTGAAGCCCCAAGCCCATAAAAGTACCCCCTTGAGCGAATTTTTTACTGTGAGATCTCTTGTATTCTTCTCTTCTCTTTGGTCATGTTTGATTTGTATAATGTTCTTATTAGTCAAAGCCTATTTTCTCTGGTACTTCATTTTTTAATATGAAGAAGTAGTTGCTTTGTCCAGTTACAAAGAGAAGGAGGAGAAGTTTAATGAAGAGGTAACTCCTTTACTATCAGAAGTCAAGTGGCACAACGGCAGGTTCTAAGTTAAAAATTCAATGGATGTGAAAATAAATCCACATATTGAATTGGGTTTATGGAGGTATATTAGGTATTAAATTTGGGTTTAAAGAGATATTAATAGTTTAGTTAAAAATCAAATGAGTGTAAAAAGTAAGTTGGGTGTATAAATAGGTTAGATGGGTTTAAATAAAATTTCCCTTAGACAATTCTACCCTGTATTAATTTTAAGGGGCATTAAGATATAGGTCCAAAAAATTGACATACTATTGGCTTTAGTCTAATTTTTTTAAATTTCTGATTTAGGTCCACTTAACTATTTTTTAAACCTATTTTACCCTTTGTTTTCAAATTTTGAATATTTAAACATTTGCAATCTACTAAACATTTAAAAAACGTTTCAATTCTTTACCTTTTAATAAAATAAAATATTTTTATCATAGATTAAGTTGCAAAAATATACAACCTATCAGTTCATGATTTTTTTATCAGGGCTCAAAGTCTAAATCCAAGTCTTGATCGAAATGGAAATGGGAGAAGCAATTTCAGTTAAAGTTTCTTCCTTTTTTAATTATATTTTTAATTTTCCAGATTTTTTTTTTCAGTTTTATTTTATCTTTAATATTATTTAAAATCCACATAAGCATCCATGTCATTTAATAAATAAATAAGAACTCTTGGATGTCATGTAATCAAAAGGCTTAAAAAGAGTGTAAAAGTATTTGTAAAAATATTTGTCCTTAATCCTATCTCATACATAAGTGTACATATACCTATAAGTAAGATATCAAACGAAGAAAATATATCTAATAATAGGTAGATAAACAAACTGAAAGGTACAAATACACAATTGACCTACATATAAGCAAGATAAATTACTATGCAATATAGGAAAACATATAGAAGCAATTTGCGATAGAGATAGATAATAAAAATAGAAAAATATAATCTGCCTATAATAGAGGTAGGTTATATAACAAAATCTTGTGATACAGGTAGATAAATATCAGCCATGAAATCAATTAATTTGAGTAAAAATACAACCCAAATGAAGATCCAACTTTGACCACCAAATTAACTAATTTGAACACAACAAGCAATATGATGAAAGAAGCCAACCAACCTCCATTCTTTGATCAAACAGAATCGAGTTTCATATATACTAGAAGCCTAAGAAGAGAAAAGGAAAACTGAACCATGATAAAGAAGAAGAACATTCGCAAGGCAAATGATAAATCCTAACTAAGAAAAAGGTTTTAGATAACAAACTAAAAAGAAAGAATAGATAAATGAAGAAGAAATGAAGAGGCGTATCCTCACTTGGAGGGATATATAAGAAGTAATTTTATTCCAACAATTATCCTATCATTAAGGGAATTTTATTCTTTAAACCTCAAATAGGTAAAACTTATCACAAATACTAATCCTAAAATCAAGGGATAATATTGATTACTTATAAGTAATTTTAGGGGTAAATTGGTATGAAAATGAAAAAAAACTAACATGGAATATAATTGGACTCATCTCAAAAATGACTCACAAAATTGGATTCATATCAAGTTTCTCCTAATTTTAATCACAATGATAAATTAAATTTTAACTTGAATTAAAATATAAATTTGATTGGTGACATATTATTTGGTGTCATATTATTATTAAAAAGCTTAGAATCTGTTTAATATGCAACTTGAATCCCAATTTTTTAACTCAAAAACAATTTTTAGGTCTTAAGTCAATATTCTTGTTAGTAAGACTATTTTAAAAAAGCAAAATCAAAACCAATTTAAAAAATCAACTTAATTTTTAAAAACACAAAAGTCATTTTTAAACTAATCTCTCTCCTAGTCTATTTGTGACATCCCACATCGCCCAGGGGAGTGATCCTTATATGTATATTCCCACCCTTACCTAGCATGAGGCCTTTTGGGAGCTCACTGGCTTCGGGTTCCGTAGGAACTCCGAAGTTAAGCGAGAAGGGGCGAGAGCATTCCCAGGATGGGTGACCCATCGGGAAATTCTCGTGTGAGTTCCCAAAAACAAAACCGTGAGGGCGTGGTCGGGGCCTAAAGCGGACAATATCGTGCTACGGTGGTAGAGTCCGGCCCGGGAAGTGGTCCCGCCCGGGCTGGGATGTGACATTTGGTATCAGAGCCTAACCATGGCCGCGTGTGTGCCGACGAGGACGTCGGGCCCCTAAGGGGGGTGGATTGTGACATCCCACATCGCCCAGGGAAGTGATCCGTATATGTATATTCCCATCCTTACCAAGCACGAGGCCTTTTGGGAGCTCACTGGCTTCGGGTTCCATGGGAACTCCGAAGTTAAGCGAGTAGCGCGCGAGAGCATTCCCAGGATGGGTGACCCATTGGGAAGTTCTCGTGTGAGTTCCCAAAAACAAAACCGTGAGGGCGTGGTCGGGGCCCAAAGCGGACAATATCGTGCTACGGTGATGGAGCGGGCCCGGAAAGTGGTCCCCCCTGGGCCAAGATGTGACACTATTTCTATCCAATCTCTCCCTATATTTTCCTCCTCCCTCTCACTTCCTATCTTTTCTTATTTTTCTCTCTCCCTCTTCTCTTCTTTTTTGTCCTCTTTGTTTTGATCCTTTCCTGCGCTCTCCTCTATTTCTATATTTTCTGATTTTTTATCCCTCCTTACTCTTTTCTGATCCTTTCCTCAGGCCTCAGCTTTCTCTCTCATCTGACTCGGTTCTCTTCTCTCTCCCTTTCTTTCGATCCTCTCTCTTCTCTCTCTCCCTTTCTTTCGGTCTTCTCTCTCCCTTTCTTATTTATTTAATTGTTAAGATTTTTTATTTTGAACAAGCGATAAGATCTACATTAAAAAAGTAGAGGAGTTAATTAAGATTTAAATAATTTTAAATTTCATACTAAACAAGTGTTTGGGTCTTATAAGAAACTGTTCTTAAGAAATTGGTTTAGAAAATATTTTTGAAAATTAAAAAAAAAAATAGTGGGATGCCAAACGGCTCCTAAATTTTCTTAGCCACCATCTTTTTTCTCAACTTTCAATCTGTCATATAATATAGTATGGAATAAGATATATATATATATATATATATATATATATAAGAAATTAATACTTTATCATATTTTTAATATTACATTTGTAATGTCTTTTTGATAAAGATAGAACTCACATATGTTGGTAGTTCTGACTTTATAAAAAATGTGATATAAAAAATAGGGCAAAAGACTATTTACTACCCTCATGTTTCGTGGTTTTCAACATTTAGTACATCAAGTTTTTTTTGTCTCAGAGTCATACCTAAAGTGTTAATTTTGGGACAGTCTTATACATCCGTTAGTTAAACTGTTAATTCTCTCGTTAAGTGATGATGTGGTACCCATGCGGACAATGACTGGGCGCCACGTGACATTAAAAATATTAAAATAATTAATTAAATTAAAGATAAAAAAATAAAAATAAATAAAAAAAAAGCCCATCCCATCTCCCCCCGCCCCCAACCCAGAAGAAGAAGAAGGAAAAAAAAAAAAACCATCCCTTCTCCCCCCTCGCCCCTAACCCAGAAGAAGAAGAAGAAAAAAAAAAAAAACGAATCTGCAACCTAGAAGAAGAAGAAACCCAGTTTGCCGCGACCCACCTGCCTTCACCCACCCCCACCCCCGGCGTGACCACGACCGCGAACCCAGACCATGAACTCCATATCTTTGGGATTTTCAGTGTGGGTGAATTTCGAAAATACTTTCAGATGGGGAGTTTGAGTTTGAGATTATTTTTGGACTGGATCTGGAAACGACAAACTAGGTTTTTTTTCTTTCCTTCTTCTTCTGGGTTAGAGGTGGGATTGGGGTTTTCTTTGTTTTATTTTATTTTTTCCTTCTTCTTCTTCTTCTTCTGGGTTCTTGTTCTTGTTCTGGGTTGGAGGCGGGGAAGAAGGGATAGGGTTTGTTTGTTTGTTTTTTTTTTAATTTAATTAATTATTTTAATATTTTTAATGTCACGTGGTACCCAGTTATTGTCCACATAAGCACCACGTCATCACTTAACGGGAGAATTAACAATTTGACTAATGGATGTATGAGACTGTCCCAAAATTAACACTTTAGGTATGACTCTAAGACGAAAAAAACTTGATGTACTAAATGTTGAAAACCACAAAACATGAGGATAGTAAACAGTCTTTTACCCTAAAAAATATGATAAATATACTTTATATATAATTAAAGATGTACGTTATTCACATTTCAACTCCGTCAAAAGAAAAAAAAAATGTGCATACTAAAGTTAATATTCTATTCTATTCTCTTTAGAAAATATTCAAAATCAAAATCTACTAAATTACATGGATGCCCTTTGCAGAGGAAAGAAGAGGAGGAGAAAAAACAAAAACTCTACAGTCTCTAGCGAAAGAGAAGTCCTCGTTTGGCGAGCAATAACTGGGCCCCGCAGGCACCACATTTCCTTGTTGTTCTGTGCATAAATCAAAAAGTCTGTAACTTCGTTTTCTTTTGACAATCACTCCTTTGACCCAGTTAACAAGAAGAACGGAACCAACACACAAAGAAAAATATAAAAAACAAAAGCATTCACCGCGTCCTACACGTATTCAGAATTTAGAATCTGGTCAATCCGAGTTGGTTACTACTCAATTTCGGCTCAGAATCTGCAGCAAGATTCAGTCAATTTTACAGACCCAAAAAACCCTTTGTATTTTCATACTCTGCTTTTGCTTGCCACAGAAACAAAGAGAAAAGTCAGTTTTTGGACTTTTTATTCTAAAAAAAATATTATTTTCTCTGATCCCACAACCCCACCCTCATGGGATTCTGGGGTTTGTTCTTTTATTAATTTGTTTCCTTCTTTTGGGCCAAGGGGGACTCTGTCCATTATTTCAAGCATTTTATCTATTTACATTTTGACTTTTCATTGATTGTTCACACATTGATATAAAAAGGAGCTGCAGTTTGGCATATCAAACTAACCTGCATCTTTCTTGAACTCTTCTTCCTTAGGTGACTTCTTCTGTTTCTCAATCTCTTAATGCTTTTTTGTTTGTCTTTCGTTTGGGTTCTGTAAATTTCATATGTTTTTTGTTCTTTTAATCATTTGGGTTGTGTTATCTTCCAAGTGCTGAAGTTAATAGAGCATTTCAGTTAGATATTACCATTAAAGATTGCAGCTTTGAGCTTTTTTCTCCTTGAATTTTACTGTTCGTTTCATGTGGGTATGTTTCTTTGTTTCTTGCTGAACAATTTTTTAATTCCATCAGCTGTGATGACTAATCTTCTGAATTCATCGATTTCGATATGATTAGATTATAGCAATTAAGCTGTTGTAAACCCAATGAAGCACCTTGATTAGATTCAGGAACAATATAGGATTCGGGTGCCAGAATTCAATAAGATAGAAGCTAATGGAACATTTTGATATGCAGGTGAACCTCTGTTTGAATTGATAATTGATACAAAATGGCCATCAAGACACTTGGTCTAGTTAAAGGTTGTCTTCCAGAGGAATTAAAGAAGGTACTTTTATCTGTAGCTTCTGAATGGGGGGATGTAGTGGATGATTTGAATGCCTTGCAGGTCACCCCATTGAAGGGGGCCATGACTAATGAGGTGTATCAAATAAGTTGGCCTACGAGGAACGGTGGTGACCTTTTCCGGAAAGTTCTGGTTCGGGTTTATGGTGAAGGAGTTGAAGTGTTTTTTAATCGGGAGGATGAAGTTCAGACGTTTGAGTGCATGTCCAAGCATGGCCAGGGGCCGCGTCTTCTTGGGCGATTTGCAGAGGGACGGGTTGAGGAGTTCATTCACGCTAGAGTATGTGAATTGCTATGTTTACCATTTCATATTTTCTTTTTTTTTTTAGTACGAGTTACTTTAACTAAGTCTTTAACTAATGATGTCTTTGGAATACTTTCACTAAATCCTCTATAATTGTCACTACTTTTCCTTAGTTTAATGGTTCAAAGTTAGTGGCATGATGACATTATATTGTGGTTGTAAACAATAAAAAAAGAATAAGGTCCAGTCTGCACTTTAGGACTGAATTGTCTAGTGCAAAGAGCATACAGGGTCTTGGCGGGATGGTCACTGTAATCTTGATCACTCTTTTAAAGTCGTACTTTAGCTTTTGGTGTATGATAAGGGTATCTGATGTCTTATATTGTTGTGAAAGGAAGAAGCCGTTAATCGCTTCATGTCATTTTTTATTAGTCAATTTTTGATAAGATTGTGATATGACTAGAAAAGCCTAAACTCGTTACACCAGAAATCATAGACTATTGAAACCCTGACACGTATGCATAAGTTTTGAGTGTTATATTTACCGAACCATTTGGATAAAATTGAACAGCCTATTTGCAGAATCTTATAGTTAAGCGAAAAAAATTTAAAGAACATGAGAGGCAATCAATCTTTAGGATCAAGATAGATGATAAAGATGTAATAGATTTTCTCCGGTTCTACCTTCCAATTACTGATTGTTTCAGCTGGACAACTTATGTATCATCTAATTTAAGTTGGACTTAAATGATCTAACATAAAAAAGGACGGACTGATTTGCTTTGGGATTTGATCCTCTATCATACCAAAATTGAACAAAGGCATGTTTGAGGTTCAGTGTAATCTCTTCATATAACCTGTTGCAGAAGATTTTTTATCATATCCATACGCTATTGTGTTTTTCAATTCTCAGACGCTATCAGCTGCTGACCTTCGTGATCCCGAAACATCTGCTATTATAGCAGCTAAGCTGAGAGAGTTCCACAATTTGGATATGCCTGGTCCAAGAAATGTAGTCCTTTGGGATAGAATGAGGTAATTTTATATTTTGAAATGTTAAAGCTTCCCTTTTGAGTATTCATGAATTTTTATGCAGTTTACGTATTTTCTCCAGGAACTGGCTCAATGAGGCAAAAAACTTGTGTTCGATAAAAGACATACAGGAATTCGGCTTGGATACTTTGGAAGAGGAAATTAGTATGTTAGAGAAAGAACTGTCACAGGACAATCAAGAAATTGGGTTCTGTCACAATGACCTGCAGTACGGGAACATAATGATGGATGAAGAGACCAGATTAATCACTCTAATTGTGAGTTCTTTACTTGGTTTCAACGAAACCATTTCATTGTCATTAACTGTTTCGCTGGTTTTGAAAATATTGCACTTTCTTTACTACTTTTCTTTCCTTCCACGTGATTCCACTTGT
Organism: Pyrus x bretschneideri; assembly: GCF_019419815.1. NCBI lineage: Eukaryota > Viridiplantae > Streptophyta > Magnoliopsida > Rosales > Rosaceae > Pyrus > Pyrus x bretschneideri. The sequence goes on from NW_025999457.1 coordinate 3,090,533, forward strand.
GACCTAGGATTGTTACTGAAGTCAAACACTTCAGTTTCTACAACCTGAATTTAATCATTTTGACATGGACAGTAGATAAGTTTTTCTTACTAACTTAACGGTGTCAACTTCTTGAGTAGTAGAAAACATTTTCTTAGTTAATAGTGTCAACTTGTTGAGTAGTAGAAAACATAGTCCAAGTCTATTTTAACAATAAATCCATCATTTTTCGATTTGAATCATGATGTCGATGCAATCAAGAAAATGCGTTCTTACTAGCTTTAGCCTGTTTAAGGAATGAGGGGTACTCGGATTTGGGATGATAACTAAGTAAATGACAGAGTTCTAAGCAGTAGTATTTCTGAATGTAACTCATGAAGCAATCGCTGAGAGTCAATTTTCTTGGCATTTCTTGCTTGCATGTAGAAGTTTATGCAAATTGTATAGCATCACATTCATTCAAGTATATTCACCGAGCATGATTCAAATTATCAGTCGTTGGATTTCCGGTTATATTCTTGCTAAAAATGTACATAAAGCAACGTTATACACATGTGTTGCAATGGTTATATTATGATTACGGATATGATTTTGTTATGTTTTCAGGATTATGAATATGCCAGTTACAATCCTGTCGCTTATGACCTTGCAAATCATTTCTGTGAAATGGTAGCAAACTACCACTCTGAGACACCTCACGTTTTGGACTACAGGAATTATCCAGGTAACTGTTAATCTGTTTGTGATTTGTCCTTCAGTGCATTTTCTCCTGCTTTAACCTTGAGAATTCAATCAAGTTGAAAACATGGAAATAATCATTTGGTATTTTTAATTCATTACAAATTATATATTTTGGTTTTCTCGACTGTTGAATCAGGTCTGGAGGAGCGCCAGAGATTTGTCCGTGCGTATCTGAGCTCTGCAGGTTAGCTTATTCATTTTCTGATTCCTCTGTTGATTTTGTGATATACATGTATCTGGGTAAACGGATATTGGTTGTTCCTACATTTAACTGTTTAAACGTACAAAGCTCGTTGGTTGTCAAGCTTTGTGTAAGGAAGATTTCTGCAAGATCTGGACGTGGTTATTGGTTTGTGTGCATGTTACTGCGCAGATTGTTCATGTTTGACGTTTAGCATTATTGACCGAAAAATAATTGAGCAAAGTTTGCTCATGTTTAATTTGAAAGCGTTGGTGATTCTCAACACACTTCGTCTCCAATATTCCTTATAGGTTGCGAACCCAGTGATGCTGAGGTCGAGCAGCTAGTTGAAATAACAGAGAAGTACACTTTGGCCAACCATCTCTTTTGGGGCTTATGGGGAATAATTTCGGTAAATCATTTCTACTTTTCCTTACACTGTTATTCGCAATAGCTTGCGCGTGTTTGTGTGAGTTGACTGCCTCTTTGTGTTTATAACATATTTACGTTTTCTGCCGGTTTCCAGGGTCATGTGAACAAAATTGATTTTGACTACACGGAGTATGCGAGGCAGAGGTTTCAGCAGTACTGGTTGAGGAAGCCGGCATTGTTGGGTTCTTCAGGTGATTCCCTGTAATTACACAACCAACAAGGATTTTATAGTATGCTGAAGACCATCTCCTTCGTGCTTAGTGATGTTACTTCATAAATATTATCGTAAGTGTGAAATAGTTATACAAATAAAGACGTGTGAGAGTTTTGTACCAAAAACAGAAAAGAAAAGGCGTGTGAGAAATAAATATGAAATGTAGCTGTAAATGGCATTGACGACCGACGGTTTCTTCTTCGTTTGTTAAGTTCTTGTACAAGTACTTATTAACTAAGAGTTGTTTGAGTGCCCTTATGAGCATTATTGTGTATGGTACCGGGGTGTTCTATGCCACCTCATTCTGTCGTCGATTCTCAACCCTTTTCGAACTGAGTGAAAACTAACTAAACATATGTTCTTATGAAGATGGCATTCACTAAAACTTAAGCCATCTTCGGAAATTTTCGGAAAGTTTTAAGTGGTTTCGTACTTGCTTGTTTTTCTGCAGTGTTGTTGTCGTGGACCTTCTTCTGTTCAATCTGATAGTTTTCCTTTCTTTTATGTAAATGTTAATAATTGAAACATTGCAAAACGTCGGGTTCGAAATTTGGTGCGTAGCTACAATACTCCGGCCTTCAAAGCTCAACCTAACACGTTACGAGTTCAAATTTTCATCTCTTTTTAGTGTAGTTTAGAGTAGGAACTAGTCTTTCACAGTGGGCCGAAAAAAGTGAATATGATACTAATATATTGAACTCATATAGGAATTACTTCTACAGTTGGTCATAAATTTGACTGTGATACTAATATATAAAACTCATATGTACTGATGACTGTGGTGTCAACATATTGAACTCACATTAGTGTAGTAGTAGTATTATAGATATTAAACTCAAGTTACTGATTTCTATATACAGTTATTATGCTCACTCAAACTACGGCTTTTAGATCTAATCTATTATTGCTTTGAAGATTAACATTTGGTTTGCTTTAACTTGTCTGGATGTCATTTCAAGTGTTGATACTTATTCCTTGTCGCCCTTTGATGGGAACTCAACTCAGGGTGGGGAAGGTTTGGTGTGATGGCTAAAAGGTCTTTATCAGCATGTGGTGACTAGTGCTCTGTACAATTATTGAGATACAAACCCCACAAGAATTGAAACAAATTACTTAACCATAATTAAAATAAGAGAAATTTAATTGAGTAGGAGTTGAAATAAGTAGTTGGAATCATATTCTTATTAAAATTGTTTACTTAAGAATGAAACTGAATTTATATAAATTGTTTACTAGTTCATCTGAATTGGAATAGAAATGAATGATGATTACTATAATACCCTTATTCTAAATAGCATATTTATATGCTAATTAATTGGATAACTTCAAATTAATATGTCATTAAAAATATTATTTGGAACATAATAAAACCTTAATAGTAATTACCCTATAAGCATTAATTATTTGTTATTTTCTTAATCCCTATGTTTATTAAAGAAACATGAAATTCAAGAAACACAACACAGCAAAAGGTCCTTTTGCTAGCAGTGGATGGTGGTGGCCGGCAAAACTGAAATTATAGTAAATATCTAAGGCCATAACGGATAAGAACAATTAATTCTGATTCTTCTATATCTGGAAAATTGAATTACCACCTCCAATTAAGTAGTCAAATTCCTTCAAAATGAAAATTTGAAATCCTTATTTTGTATGGGTCCCACCTTACTTTTTATTCACTGAACTTTAGTAAACAAAGATAGATTTCGTAATCAGAATCCAATTCTGTATTTTGATTCCAATCATGGTTTCGTAAACACGGCATCAATATATTTAGTCACAAAGAAAAATTATGTTGAACTTAAATTCAGAGAAAATTAAATTTTAAGAACTACAATCATATATTCAGTATATTTAATCAGAATTCAGAAAATAAATTCTGCAACTCTACATAAACAAAAATCAGAAATATACATAAATACAACCTTTTACAAATCTTCAATAAAAATACAGTTTTTCACTAAACAAACAATAACGGGGCACTAAAGGGACACTAAAACGTGTTTTATGCCTGTATAAAGCCCCATATGCAAGGCAAAGTCTGATCCTTTCCATCCCTTTGTTAATAAATTTACCCATAAAAGTTTCCAGCAAGACTTCACAGTATGCGTTTTTCGAATTAAACTTATGCGGAGGTCCCAGATAACCTACTTAGAGTGTCATAAATGGAGTCGATTTCAGTATGAGACCGGCTTGTTGCTGCAAACAAAAGGTGTTTAGGTGCTTCTGCTCTATCGAAATAAAATGCTCCCGATACAAGTTTTTCTTTTGGCTGTAAAGCCAACCAAATTACGGTGTCTGCACCTTGCTCGTTCGTTCTAAGCTTTCCCGATAGACTAAAACAAATTTAGAAGAAAAATGGAAGATTAGATATAAAGCAGAAGAAAATAGATCGCAGATACAAATAAGAGATGGAAAATGTTAAAGATTACGTACGCTTTAGAGAAACTTGGCAAACTCTTGGCAACCCCCGGTGTCTCAGCCCAACCTGGGTGCATTGAGTAGAATCCAATCCCCTTGTTTTTGTTTGTATCAGCCCATTTCTCTGTTAACGCCACCTGAATAAGAACAATGTTAGCTCCAGAAATAGCTGAAAAAGTTCTTACTCGAAGTGACGAACAGCTCGCATCCACACATATAAGCTTTTGTTAATTAAGCATTTATACTTATCTGGGAACCTAGTAGTGCACCTCTTAAGCCCAAATATCATATCCCAGGGATAAAAAAAAAAAAGGAAAGGCAGTTGTTTCCTTTCCCTTTCTTTTATCATTTGCTGAGTAAAAGTACTTCGTAATTGTAGATTATATACAAACATAATCAAAACTATCATCTGGTATTTCTTAGTGTTAACAACATTCCATGATAGTGTCAACAGTGAATCTACCAAATTACTAGCACTGAAACTTCTTAGGAGAAACCAGAAGGAATGTCTGTAAATTTCCTCAACTTAAGATGTAACTACCAAATCCAAACGAAATCATTGCTACCAAAATCAAGAGCTACCATTTGTTATATCAACTCCGTCTAATATGTTGGAAGAGAACTCAGGCTTAGGTTCAGAGCACACTGCATTCTGATTCATGTTATGTGGCATATGTATCAGAAATTTTTGTGCAAAAAGAAGTTTTAAGAACTTGCTCGGTTGAATGCATTAGTTTTCCTCCGCTTAAATTCAGTAGAAATAATCGAATCACAGTATTCAGATCATCCTTCTTGGCATCTTCTGAAACATATCATAAAGAGGATAAAAATTCACTAAAATAAAGCAAATATATTATCTCTTAAGGGGATCAAACCTGAACTCTCTTGTTTCGACCATATTGTTCCACGCCATTAAAGTTCCCATCACTAAACTGCATTAGACATATATTTTGGAACTTGATGAGCATTGGACAAATCGAGTGTAACGTTACGAACAGAATATCATAGAAGCAATTACCTGTAAATCCTTGGTCAATGGTGTAGTGTACATTCCACCAGAGGAAACAGTAATAACACGGGCATCAGGTGTAGCTTTCTCCAGCAATGGCAACATCAATTCCGTCATGGCATAGGTGCCTAATACATTCACAGCAAAGTTCAACTCAAACCTGGCATTTGAAAGAAAAAGACTTAAAATTTTATCTAGAGAAAAAGGATAGAATATCTAAACAAAACTGTGTACAGAGGTAATCGAGAACACACCCCTCTGATGTGGTAACTCTATTATGCTCAAGCAAACCAGCATTGTTCACCTAAAGGCAGCAGGATATTTCTCAAAATCAAACAGACAGTGACATGACAAGAAAGCCACCAAATTGCAAACAAATTTGATTCGTTTTAAATTAATTCACAATGCCAGAAATCAGACAAAAACTTCAACAGATGATAACAAAATAATATATATATATATATATATATATATATTATATACTGGTTTAAAATTAACAAGATCCCGGCACATTTAACTGCAATATTAGGTTCCCAGAATATCAGAATGGATATTTACCAATACGTGAACTGGCATGTTCTTTGTGGAAAACTTGGACGCAAATGACTTGATATCACTAACAGATGATAGATCACAGACCTGCAAATTAAAACCATATTAAAACATTTACAATCAAAACAAGACATTCATAAAGATCACAAAGATCATTACTCAGTGAACTAGTATATAATTTGATAACGTATAACAATAACCGCCTGGGATGTAACATTGGGTCATTGACCACTAAAATACGTGAAAGGAACCCATGTAAATAAGTAAAACAATTAAAAAAAAAAAAAAAAGGATGCCATATACCTCCAAATGAACATTTTGGTTTCCTGTATCAGTTTGGATTTTAGACTGTGCAGCTTCACCCCTCTCCTTATTCCGACAAACCATATAGACAGTTGCGCCGCTGAAAAATCATAAGACAATAAACAAACGAAAATTAAAGGAAAAAAAAAAAAAAAAAACAATAGCAACTACGTTTCTAGCAACTGAAGTTAAGTCTCAAATAACAACTAGCCCACAAATAAAGCAAGAAAAGCACCGAGATGCAAGTCCCTCGGCAGTTGCATAACCAATGCCTGAATTAGCTCCTGTTACAATGCAATTTTTCCCTTCTATCCGTGCTTGCATATCCTCTGACTGGAATTTCTTTGAATGTTCTCTGCAAGGATTTTACATCAATTACAACAAGTAAAAAAGCGCAACGAGACTTCTTCCATAAACTTTATTCTTGTGAACACAACAGCAACATTTCGGAAGGAAGAAATAGGACAGATAACGGATTTAACAAACGCATCGTTCTAGCATACAGATACACAGAGTATTTGAACCTCATATTGTCGATCCGGTCCCTTAAGATTTCTAGAAAATAAAAGAAATACAAATTTATGCACTTAAAAAAGCCATTGTTGGGATGATTAAGTTCATCAACAAATTTCCAAAACCCCAATTTATATCATGAAAAGAAGAGGTGATAGAAATTAAGCATCCACCGTGGGAAAAGTCATATGCTTTGCTTCCTATCAGTTGAAGAGTATATCTTTCTGAATACATAAATACAGCATTTACTTGCAAAATTATGATTTAATATCCCAATTGAAAATTACAGGGATTGGAAGATTACATGAAACCAGACTTGGTGAAATTCAGGTACCCATAAACTCCAAAAGCTGTTTGTCTCCATGCCTGTAAAATACAGATAAATAAAATTATAGGCTTATGAAGTCAAGAGAAAGAACAAAAGATCAAGGGAGGGAGGGAGTACCTTGAGAAGAAACATTGCAAGAGCTTCAATGGATAAGTGAATTTCAAGTCTGACACTTAGATTCGTTGGACTCTCCCTCTCCAACTCTTCCATGCCTTTTTATCGTTTTTTAACATTTCGGTCAAGTGATGCTGCCAATGCGGGTATAGCCGTCTACTAATTAAAGTCACAGTTAACGGTTTGCCCTTGTGCCACGTAGCGGCAAACAGATTATCACTTAATTGATGAACACGTTCAACGATGGAACAATAAAATGACTATCGCTTAATTTAACGGTTATATAGTTACGAATTTGAATGGTGTTTGGTAGATATGATACTTGAACGAATGTTTAAAAAATAAATGGTTAAGTCATTAAAATATATTACGAAGTAGACCTTACAAAATGTGGATTAGTAGTAACATGTGTCAATGTCACGATGTACTAGAAAAACTAATTAGGTGGTGTTAAGGTATTAAACCATCACATGTGATAAATTTGTTTATAAATAATCTAAATAAGTCTCATGAAGTACGTATAATAATCATACAGTGTATATCATATTCACACATCCAATCGTGACACATGTGCATATCATATTCACACATTCAAAATAAATTTAGCCAACACATTCAAAAGAATTAAGTGCTCATTGTTGCTCAAGTGACCCTTAGATCAGTCAGTAGTACCATTAAACGTTTAATCCGAAGACGATCCATTTATTAAATTAGTAAGGAATTTCAAATTTGAATACAAATCCATTTATTAAACGAATAATAACTCACCACGTGTAATGTGTATAGGAATGAAATAGGATGAATTTTTATTTAGTGTAAACTATTAACCCATTTAAGATTTATTTTTATTTTGGTCACCCGCTAATCCAAAAATGCATGATCATTTATCTTTGAATTTTATATCACGAGTGAAAAATAAATAAATGTACTTTTAAATATTTTAATCTGGACACTTGCTATTAAGCTCAAAAAAGAAAAATGATAACCGTGAATTCATAGTCACTGAGTAACAAAGAGACCTAAAATAGTCCCTACATAATTGTTAGTTCAGTTTCATATCTTGAATATATTTTGAGGATTTCTATGAGCTCGTTTGGATGTACTTTTAAAATTACCAAACGCTTTTAGAAAAAATGTTTTTTGGTTCCAAAAGCACTTAAAATGCTTTCTGGAATAAGCACAAGTTATGTATTTCTTTCATGAAGCACTTTACGAGCTTTTCCAAAATTTACTTGCATTTTTACTAAGAATTGGTTTCAAAAACATTTTCATCAAAAACGTTTTTATTCATTTCAAAAGTACATCCAAACGAACTCTATATTTCCATGAGTGGTATGAGTGGCGATTCACCATTTTCATTTTGTGAGCCACTTGAGGAATGGAAAGAATATAAAAGGAGTAAACGATGCAATCAAACTTTATTTTTTACTATCAGAAATTGAAACTTTGTACTAAGATATATATATATATATATATATATATATATATATATATATATATAATCTCTATATACACACACATTGATGATACACATGTATAAATATACAACTTCACTGTACAAACCATATTCTCTACGACTCGTCTCGACTCCGACTCCGTTCCGTCTCGACTCTGACTCAACTCGACTCAACTAATAAGCCCTCAGACCAATGCGCAAAATCCCCTATGACATACACACTCCAACTTCAAATGACCGTTCGTTATAAATGTAAACGTAAAACATTTCACGAGTTTTACGTACTCCCAACTACCACATTTCCGCATCCGTTAACGCTCCCAATCGGAAATATCCTGCATCAGGAAGCATGTTTAGCAAGTATGAATGGAATCACATGATTTAAGGTAAACATAAAACAAAACCGTATTACAAGACGACTTGTGGGGAAGCCGCAAGGACAATTGACCATTTGGGTAATAAATTGAATTTTGGGGCCGAAAAAAGGAGGTATTTTTAGAATGTAGTATGCACACATCACGTATTTTAACTTGGGAGTCAGCGACATAAACAAAATGATAGTTGTCCCTCGATCTCGTACACAAAGTGGCAATGAGGATTTTCTTAGCCGTAGAGATACCAAAGTAGACACAAGGCACGGAGCCAAAAACTTCAAGAATGTAACTTGGATCATTTCCAATTGAGAAAACACATCTATCAACAGAAAGCAAGGAAAAAGCCCGTTGCCGGAACTAGGTAGGGTGACAGATTAAACCTATGCCATTAACTTTCCCTAGTAACAGTAGAATTCAGAAATTCAGGCAAGATATTAATCAAATCAAATGCCCTAGGAAAGTACTCACCTGTCCCAATTTTAAGCAGTTCTCTCCAAAATCAATACCCACATCCATTACAGCGTCCTCATTTTCAATCTCGGCATCAGTGAACGTGAGGGCCCGTTGTAGCTTCCTAGGAGAAAACACCTCGACCTCAACTGCATATGTGGCAGTCACTGGCCGATGATCAGAAAGTCTAATTTCAGCCCTTCTATAACTCAGTAACCTCATTCCTCGTCCATATGAAAGAATACGGTCACACCTGAGAAATACAGTCACACTATGGTCAATTCTGTTCAAATAACCGATAAAAATAGAAGAAACACCTTATATTGCAACGACCATGAAAAAAATAATTCAAACACTTATTAAGATTCGAAACAAAAAAGAATTCATGAAGAGGATATGAAACTTCCAACTTTCATGGGTAATGAAATAAGTAATAATTTCAATATTTAAATGAGCTCTACAGAACTATCAGAATCCATGTGAGACCTCGCATTTACTCATTATATATGTTTCGATTTTAAGAAACAAGCTATTCAACAGAAACCTACCACCCATAGGTCAAAATCTTAGAACAAACCAAAACTTTGAAGATCTTTACCTATTACCCTAGCAATAAAACAAATTAGCATAATACCAAAGCACCATTTACAGGGCAAATCCACATAAGATGTTACAAGCTGGTTATGGGGTAAGTACAAATATAAAAGATACATAATCCATTTCTTAATCTCCATACATAATTAGGGGTGTTCAACATCGAAATTTGTCTTCTGTAGTTGTAATAGATTACCATTTTTTTGGCAGTCATCAAAGCTTATGAATGTCGAACGTCATTAAACTTCTTTAAAGATACTAAAGATACTATGAAACTTCTTTAATATAAATAGCCATAGGAAACAAATGTCGAATGTCATTTCACTCTCTTTGGTTGACAAAGAAGGTTCCTTAAATATAGTATAAATTATAACACCTATATTACGATTAGTGGAGAATCATACCAAAAAAATCAAAATCAGCCTTAACAAGAGTGGTTGACACGTCTTGTGCAAAGCAGTCGTCGAAACAAAACAAGTAAAAAAGTACTCCGCCAAATAAAAATGCAGAAACAGAGATGAACAGAGGCCTACCATGCTGGAGTGCGCCTCCCAGTCTTTACATCCTCCCCGCAGTACTTCTCTGAATTGGTCTCATACTTATACGTCGGTGGAAAATTAAGAACACCCTCTGACCATCCATCAAATGCACGGCCTTTTTTAAATTGTTTTGCAAGCTGTCAAGATAAACATACTGTGCTTAATAGCTAAGTTTGGAATCCCGCTTAACTTCACTGAAAGTCTAAAGTTCAATCAACTACTCAAAAATTTCAGTGGATCAATCTCAAAAATGTCCCATCCCCAATTTGCAGTCAAGTGATTAGAATTTATTTAAAGTAGATATTCTGTACATTAAAGCACACAATTCTTTTAATGGAACAAATGAACCATCATTCATACACATTTGGGTTATATGATTTAAGACACTCAACTTACTGGCTTCAGATTTTCAATCTCCATAATTCTAAAAATTTACAGGTGCAGACTAACTTAAGATAGTCTCTCTTGTTACATATTGCATCTTACAAAATCTATAATCTAAATACATTATCTAAAAGAACCAACATTTATATATTTATGTGTCATCTAAGAGGCCCAACTTCCTCTGTTGGTTCAACCTCTCATTGTCATAAAGATTGACCTAGAATCGGTAAGCATGAATTAGTGAGCTACAAAAGCGGGATACAAACATCGGTTCAAATCCTTAGTAAATCAAATGGAAGTTCAAGATAGTCAGGGACAAGAACACAGATGCATAGAGTGGAACTAGATAGACATAAATAAAAAAATAATTTCAGAGAAGCAAACTGTCTTAAGAAAATTAAAAAGACATACCTGGTCTTTCTCAGCCAACTTCGACCAGTCCTTTTTGGAGATAAAGTCTCGTGTTTTCTCATATGACAAGTTAAGACGATAATTTAGATCACCCAACCAGATTATTCTTCTGTAGGAAAAGGAAATACTTTCACTGTTATTAAAACACTGTAAATTGAAGTCATAATATTGTTGAAGGTGAAACTAATTTTTCACATCCGTTAAAAGTAGAATGTGGATTAGCCAAGATTAGCAACTTCCTATATCAGATTGATACATAACTTACATAGTTAATAATTTTCCTGACATGAGATGGTAGGATATAGGAAAACCTCTAGTTGGAGACTATTACATCAAATAATGTTACTGTTATAACTGAATAAAAAGTGACCAGAGAATAGTCAATATCATGCAACTATCTTTCATTACGATTTCCAAAATTTCCTACACCATAATTATTCAAAGTCAATGTTGTGCAAAGCGCAAACATTTCTCTCTTTACAAGTATAATAATTTCTGCAGCATAATTTAATGATTCATGAGATAATTTCATCCAGAAAAGATTTCAATTAAGAGGATGAAAAAAGAAAAACAAATACGAAAAGATATTCTCTCCGAAGATTCGAAGAAAGCATATTGTAATTTAGCTGCAGTGTACTTACTCATGGTCATAGATAGTTTTGGGAAACCCCACACCAGGAAACGAATGAAACTGACTTCTCCGATGTATTTCATTCACATCAGCATTTCTTTTTATTTCATCTGCCTCTTTCTCCCCTGCTGTCAGGTGTGTGCACACAAAACAAAAAAGCGTCTGATACACAGACATGCTGACAGATATAGATCCCTGAAAAAATGAAAAACTGCCTAAGAATCAAATAAACGATAAGAAAACAAATCCAACAATTATTAAATTTACTTCATAAGGTCACTTTCTAATGTAGAATATGAAGGCATTGGATTATTTTCAAAAATTTCTACTACTTTCTTCCTTATTTGAGCAAATCAACGAGCAGGTATATGATGAAAAGAAGTTTATGATATAGCCATAGAACAAGGGTGGTGGAGATACTGGGAGCATTCGAAGAGCAGGAATACGAGGAGAGATACAATAAATAATGAAGGTATACTATAAATTCTAAGAAAAAGGTTGCAACAGTACAAATTAATGGGAGAGAGAGTTGTTCGAATTAGTTTTGATCACATGTAATATGAAGTCATCTGTTAGAAAAGTGTATTGCTTCAACGAGCAAAGAAAATTTTCAAAGAAGGAAAATATAATAGAGATGGATCATATGGAGTAAAGAGATCTTGAAGGACCTACAAAAATGGACCCTTCAATAGAGCCTCAAAATTAGATGAGTTGGAAATTTCAACGCGTATGAACACTGAAAGGATCGTCCAGTGAAGTGGCAAAAAAGTGTTGCAGCGACACCAGAATATGGGCAAGCCTTATCATGGAAGCAACAAACATCTTAAACGTTAAACCTTAGTAGACCTAGTAATGATTAATCAACAGAAAATGCGCATTTGATTTCCAAGTTAGATAAACGGATCCACTCTATTGCTCATCCATAGCTGAACAATATAGACAGACATCAATAGTATATTACAGGCGGAAGCAAAGTGAGGAAACTATAAAATTGCTCTAATGTTTACCAATGGCTTGTACAAGTTATCAGCTATGTGTAAAAATGTGTCATAAGATCCGTTCACAAAATTATGTTAGCAGAAAGAAAGAAATTGTTAAGACTATCGTATAGTTACTGACAAAGACAAGAAGCATATATGTTAGTATACCACCAGTAACAACACTAAATGTGATGACAAAGAATTTACAAAAACAGAGATAGGAATTTATAGAAAAGAAACAAACCTTGTTACCAATGTATCCCATAACACCAACACCAACAGTAGACACTTTAACGTTCTGAATATGTTTACGCAAGCTCCTACGAACCCATACAGTTAGGAAAATCCCAACCATCTGTTTGCTTACAATCCTTACATACGATGACCTTCTTTTTCGTTTCATGAGAGATTCAAGATCAACCTCTGCAAGCAATGCTATTTCTGATGGCATGTCATTCACAGCTGACTTGAAAGAATTGTATGTTCTGAAAGATTTTGAGGATTTGAAGGACTTCATTGTTCGAAAGGAATTCTGTCTTCCTAGTGAATTCTGAGATAGCAAGTTTAATGGAGGCTCTGGCCAGCTCAAACCAATCCTTTCAGATCCACTAAGCATTCTGGTTAACTTGCCATTAAATTGGACTCCAGAAGTTGCTTCATCATCTAATGAACAATCATCTGTCCGAAGGCAATATAACCTATCCAATCTCTTTGCAGAATAACTTTGCCTCTGTAAATCCTGTCCGGTTGCCATGCCTGGTTTACTATTATCTGTGAATTCTGGAACTTGAGCGCCAATATTCACTACTTCATTTGTGACTGATATACCCTTGCTGTCACCAGAATTTATGGTTTCATCATCCAACGGATGGACTTCTTCCCCAATATCATCATCACTTTCAAGTAGGCTCTCCTCTTCAATATCAGGGACATCATCAGCTGGCTTAAACTTTGATGGAGATGGAGGATCACTAAAAGATTTAACCTTGCTCGTCGCAGGTCGAACTCTGTCCAGTGTTTCACGAATAATGTTTTCCCATTTAGTAATTGGGCGGCTATCTTCGGCGCCAAAGATATTCCCGGCATTCAACGCAACAATCTCCTGAAGACTGAAAACAAAAACAAAAAAGTTCACACTTCTAAGATTAACTCTTGACCACGAACAATAGATTCAGATAAAACAGATCAAAGTGGTGGGGGGTATTAAAGAGGACAGAAAGTTTCAATCGTACACAAAAAATAATAGCGGACATGAAGGACAAATATGATACATACAAAATCAGTATTTTCGGTAGCATTTGTTTATCTATATAATTATTGTATTTGCAGTAGCAGTATCGTTCACTTGATTAACAGATCCTGACAGAAACAGCATAAGATCCCTAAATGAAAAGTCAGTGAATCAAAAAAAATGGGAGGAGAAACGCTTACCCAATCACATAGAAATCAGCTGGCTCATTGACATCTAACCAACCATCAACATCCAGGTCATCGGGTGGAATTTGTCCTCCAACATTCCATGTCGTAGCACATACTCTGGAAACACCAAAAGTAAGAAAGATAGGAAGTTAAATGGCTAGTCTAACAAACCACCACCTATTCAGTAATTGTAGTGAATTATATGCTTTACTTTAACGTCACAAAAAAACGATGGGCATCAACCTGAATTCCTTTGCGTTTATATACTGTGCCCTAAAAGTCTCTGACTTTCGTCTTCGTGCCCTTGGAAGATCGTCTACATAACCAGAAAGACAAGAACCAAAGTACAGTCATGAAAATAATTAGCGAAAAACAGTATACTGGAACCAGGATATCCCATGGCACAAATAAAAAATATAAGGCACCAGAAACTCAAATCAGAAGTTCGAACACTGGAAATGCATACGAGCTTTGAGACTAAACAATGTTACAAAATGTCCAAAAGACATTGATCAAACATCAGAATCATATTATTCACTTCCATCTTCGGTGCAAACCTTTAGGCTCAGAACAAAATAGTGAAATCTTATCTCAAACAGATGCTAAGAACCGTGTTTTGGGTCTTCAATAATCATCAAAAGGCGCAAAAAAAAAAAAAAAGCGAAAAACTCGAGGACTGTGGAAAATTGATATTAAGTAGAACGGAGAATAGAATGTGGTTAAAGCATATATTACCAGTAGCATCATCTCTCTCAGATTCATCTTCCTTGATGCCTGTAAACCTCAAATCTCTTGCCCGTTGATTAAACTCTGCAAAGCCCATTTTACAGTCAGCCTAAAACCCCAAAAGGTGAAAACTAAAAACACAAAATTGAGCTCAAATTCCACAAGAAATATAGTCAAATTCCCATAATATTCAAAAAGACAATAATAATCATACAAAAAATCCATTTTCCAGATTCCAATTGAAACACAAACGCATCATCAGAAAATCAAAAAATTGTCTGTACTGGGTTGAAAGAGAAGAAGAAGAAGAAAGGGCACCAACCTTGGGTGTCGGAGTCGGCGTCACAGTCGTCTTCGTCGGTGTCGGCACTGTAATCGGACTCTTGGGCGGAGATGTTGAGCCACTTGCGCATGACGACTCTGGGCCAGAAGACCTGTGCGCACGACCAATAATCCAAACAACACATAAGCTCAGCCCAACTCCTCTGCACATTCCTCTCATTTTTTCCCATAATTAACACCCAACTTAAAACAAAACAAAACACAACGTTCCCTCTTCTCCTATTTAAATAACAATATAAATATATATATATATATATATATATATATATTGTGTGTATCTATATTTGGTGAGAGAGAATACCTGTTGTGGGTTCTTGGAGTGGGGCTTCATCTCTGGATGTGAATGCATGGTCGAAGACCATAACAATTAACAAGAAGAAGAAGAAAAACAATGAAGTATTTAGGCTTGAAGGAATTTAAAATTGCTCAAAATTCTGTTTTTTTTAGTAAGCAGAATTGTGAAAACAGAACAGATAATCGTAGATGAAGAACAAGACTAATCTAGTAATATATAAATTTTTGTTTGGTAATAATGGTGGGATGGTGGTTAACAGGTTAAGACGAGAGCAGTCTTGGTAGCAATGGTGGTTGGAGTAGTGGCAGCAGTGGCAGTAGTGGCAACAGTGGTGACAATAGAGGTGTTAGCAGTAGTGGGATATAGGATGTGGCAATAGAAGGGAAGCGAGTAATGATGGAGAGAGTGGTTGCGGTGGTGGCGGCAGTGGTTACGATTGTTGCAGAGGATGGTTGTGTTAACAATGGTTGTGTGGGATGGTTGTGAAAATGGGGGTTGAGAGATGGGGATCATGGCGGCGGAGATGGTGGACGCGGTGGTACCATGATGAGAATAATGGGGTGGAGAATTTGGTGATGGTAGTGGTGATCATGGTGGCGGTGGTGCAGGTGGTGGTCATGATAAGACGGTGGAGGTGGTGGTGGCCATAGTGGCGCGTTAGTCAATGGCTGTGGAGAATATGGTAGTGGTGAAGATGGAGGCGGGAGGTGATGATGTCAAAAATGGTGGCGGTGGTGGTGAGGAGGATGATGATGGCGGTGGAGGTGGTTGTGCTGGGGTAATGATGATGGTAGCGGTGGCATAGCGATTTTTTTTTTTGCTTAAAACTACAACTTGTGTTTTATAATGTATCTTTTATTTTTTATTATTTTAAAAATTGTTCTTGAAATGAAGAAAAAACATCAATTTGATGTTCTACGAACTAAAACTAAATATTATTTTCTGCGTTTTTCGTTTTATGAGTTTGTGTTCTTAAAATAGTGTGCCGAACCCATATTTCATTTATTTTTAATCTGCAAAACGAAAAAGTGTATTGCAATCGTTAACAAGCTGACCTAAATTTCCACGATTGGACTCCCAAGTTTTTGTATTTGAAAGAATTACCAAGCACCGCGGCCTGCATTTGTCAACCATCTTTACTTAGAGTATGCATTCTATTCCTGAATGCCTAAATACTGAGGAATACAAATAATGATTACCATGCACTGCGGTCTGTATGTGTTAACATGTTTTATCTTGAAAGTGTAGCCAAACCTATATAATTACATGCACAACTGCTAACTAGATTCTAACTAATATTACGGTTTAGCAGTATTTTTTTTCAATTGTAAATAAGATGTATCATATCAGACTTTCTAATTAACCTGTCTTAGTTACTGATTGTGTTTTTCGCCACCTCACAATTGCGTCACTAATGCCAATAACTAGTAATGTTATTTTGTGCAGTGAAACCATATCAGCACTAGAATTTAACAAGAACAAGAACAAAGTGGGATTGTGAGAGCAGAGAGACAGCAAATGGTAGAAAAGACCCATCACATTTCATTCCACCCCAATTGGATGGCCATCCAAATCCAATATCCATTGGTTTCGTTGTGGCCTCTCCATTTGTCGGAATCTACTAATTTCTTGGTGTTTTGGTTTAGCATATTAAGCTGTGCACCATGATTTGACCCCAAAGAAACAAGAACGACTATTCTGGTGGCTAAGTCAGCCGTCAATCTCAATCCGCCTGGATTCCAAAATGAAACGATGAAAATGTACACCTAAAACTGTGTTCAGTTTCGCTTCCTGATATTATTTATCTTAAAAACATATCGATAATTCGTGTGTTGATTGAAAGATTGAAAAAGATTTCCACAGAATCTTCATCGCTCAAACTTCTCCTGCATTTTGTCGTCAAGCAAATGGGGTCGCAACTGACTCACTACTTTTGGGTTGTACACTTTCATCGCTTAACTTTATTCTGATGTTTTTGTTTGAGGGTCTGCGTCACTTTTATTTCAATTTTTTTTTTGTGCGGGATTTGTGGTGGAGGGGGATGATCTAGTCCAACTCCTTGACTTCCTCCTCTTCTTTTAGGAGATGAGCATTATTCTTATTCTGTAACTATTAACCCAAATCATAAAGCTTTGAATGATGCTTGGCTCCTAAAAGAAGAGGAGAAAGTCCTCTTGAAAATCCAATTATAAATGAATACGTGTTCGAACAATTAAAAAAATTATAAACTATGAGAAAAAACACCACTATCCGCATTAACCAGTCCAAGAACCAAGGCTCTACAATTTCGGCGTTGGCACCTCTGTCGAGAGAGGTGGGTGAGGTTGACGAAGAGCAGTGATGTGGGGAGGTCGGAGAAGGGTGTTTGCGTGGGAGGTCGAATATTTGTGGGTGGGCGTTCTTTTGCCGATCGTCAATTTTTAGTTCCAAGTTTTCTAGTTTTCAATTGTTTAGACATGTATCCATTTGCGATAGGTTCACTCGTTCATTTCAGTCAGACTTTTTCCTCGAAGAGCCAAGCATTATTCTTTTTTTTTTTTAACGCTAACAAGACCACATATTTATGTTACAATTTTGTACTATCTTATGTGACAAGTGACGTATATAAACTACATACAATCAAATAAATTATTAATAGACGGTGACAACATGTACACATCAGTGACACATGAAATTGTATACCAATTTGGTACGAACATGTGATTTCTCTAATTTTTTTATTTTTTATTTTTGATACCAATGATATATACACAAAATTATTTTTAAAAAGCATAAGAAATAATACTCCACGAGTCCTAAGATCATCTTCAACCCTCGGGCTAAAAACCAAATTTTTTAGCCGAAAAATTTAGATTTTAGCTCAGAAATAGCTTTTCTACTCCAACCCTTCTGGCCTAAAATTTTAGCCCGGGATTATTAAAAGAATGAACTTAGGCTAATTTTTTTTCTTAAATTAATTTTTTTTTAATTATGTAGACTATAGTAACTTAATTTTATGAACATTTTAATCTAAAAATATTTAAATTCTGATAAATATTGAAAAATCACTAAATCGATACATGAAACTCATGAAACACTATGGAAGAATATGAAAATCATGATAAAGATGTATAAACACAAAATACATAAAACACAAAAGACACACAAAACGCATGTGAAGCACATACAAAACACATTTGAAGCACGTACACATGTGAAGGACATACAAAACACATGATAGAGTGATAGAGATGAAGCACACACATAACACATGTGAAACACATGACACACATGATCGTAAACACTACCACCGTCCCTCCCGTCGCTGTTGCAGTTTTCATGAAACTTTTCAATGATTTTATCCCACAAAACCTTTTTATTTTGATTTGTAACAACTGCACCATCTTCGCTAATAGAAACTCATGTCAAGCATGAAGCAACATCTTCCTCACAGGTTCAATTACGACCTCTAATATGCTCTCTTGCCATGTTGAACAATTTGGAAATGGTAGAAAGAAAAATTGAAAGAATTGTAGGAGAAAATTGAGTTTTGTATGGATGTTTGAACAAATACATAGGTATTTATAGAGTTTTTGGATGAATTTTGAGTTAAAATAATTTTTTTGATTATTTTAGCCGTTGGATTTAAATTTGGGCCGCTAGATTTGATTATATTCGATCTCAGTTATTGGATTCAATGTATTTTAAAATTACATTTGAAAAAAAAAAAAAAAAAGCAAAATTTGAATCTGGACCGTTGGATCAACCAACGGTCTATAAAGCCCAGTCGTAGGATGCAGAAAAGAGCCGTTAGGCTCTGGTTGGTGGCGGACAGCGGCCCTGACAATTGGCCTCCCCTGTTAGGCGCTGAAGCCAAACGGCCCGCGTGGGGCGAGTCCACGCTTTTGTGGGCTATTTCTTGGGGGGGTGTATTTGGCTGAGGTTTGGTATTTGACTTGGGATGGTATTTGGCCTTGATTTGGTATTTGACTTTTAGCCTAAAAATTTGGTTTGGGTTGGATTGGGTTTTGGGAGCCGGATTTGGCGTTGGTTTGGTATTTGGCTTGGGTTGATTTTTTTTTTGGGGGGGGTGCTGTGGTGGTGGGGCGGGAGGCAGCACAACTACATTTGTAGACACACAGGCAGTTTCCTCATCAGTTATTCATGTGGACAGGGACACCTACGGTCAAGCACAATGTACAAGAAGGTAAAAATCATCCGGCACTCTGCCAAAAGTAAAAGGGACCACATCATCTTATCCTCACAGAAAAAGTAAAAGGTGTGATTTTTCATGAGGTCCATAATCATGTGGTTAGAACTTAGACACCTCATACCAACTCTCCAAAATTATGTCACGTAACACATGCATGCTCAGTTATTCTAGACGAGCTACTTACAATAAATTTAGTATTGAATTCTTCATTAATATAGTTGAAATTTTGTATCTAATTGATTGCATAATCATTTAGTAATACGATATAAGAGTATTTTTTTAACTTATAAGTGCGAGATTTTAAGATTTTTTTTGTGTATGGCAGTTTGATACTAAATTATTAGGACTAATCCAAGATTTATTTCAATCTAAACTTTTCATCTCTTAGTGTAGATATATATATTTTTCTTGTTCAAATATAAATATTAGAATTAATATTTTTATAAAGAAAATCATTAATAATACCTAGTATAAGAATAGGCTCAAATGAAAAAATAATTTATGTGTTTTATTTTATTAGTTAATTCGATCCATATGTTTTCAGTTTGGCCAAATTGATCACAGTGTTTAACTTCATTTGTCTAAGATTTGTTAAAGGCCTGTTAAAATTGATATGTGTTATGCACGTGAGAAGATAGAAATATAACTTCTTCTTTTTTGTCAAAAACAGAAATATTACTTCACTATAAACCCATTAGAATCGACGCAAGATCAAATGATCAACGATGCCCATCTCTTGTGCAAGGCACGTGTCAATTTTGAGGGTCATTTAACAGATTGTCTATAATTGACTAACAGAGTTAAAGACGGAAATCAATTTGGGCAAATTGAAAACAGATCAAAGATCCGAAGATTCAATGAAGCCTCCCTTGGAAAGGGCAACACAGCGACATGCTAAACAGAATATAAGGCAACCAACTTGGAGTTGGAACTACTCTGGTATTTTGGGGTTTTTAGTTTTTCTTCTCAGATTCGGACCGCTCGAATTATGAAATGTAAAATCATTAACCGTGTTTAAATAAAAAATACTTCAACTGAAGTGTTTTATATAAAATTTATAATTGTCCATTCTTATTCAAGCTCATTGAAAATGCAAATATAATTTTTTCACCCTATGTACATGACCCTTTTTGTCTCCCACCAACAGGGCAGATACTAATTATATGCTTTTTTAACAAAAATAGTTGTCTACTGATACTGTTAATTACCAGCTGAGCATAATCTTTTTGGTACGTCTAGTTAATCACCCCGCACATTTTGGTGATTAAAAGACCACAAATAAAATGCACTGACTATATATACTGTACTATGAGAGTGGTCATGATCATGGTGACTCACAAGTGAACAAAGCAACACCCAGTGAATCATACTTTCTTTGTCACAGAAGGTACTGTGGCTATTGATGCAATTGCAGCTGGTTTTGCGGCGGGGGGCGGGGCGTGGGCGTTCCTTTAATCTTTTTTAATATGTTGAGTCTAGAGTTCTTGCACGTTAATTTAGATGATGAATTCATGAGGGGTCGGTGTTTAATTTAGTTGGGATAATAATATATTAGGTCAAAACCTAGAAATACATCAAAATTTGGTGATGAAAAGGAAGATATCTATGTATAAATACTTTAATCTTTGTAAAAAAAAAAAAAAAATCACTATAATAAGTCGTCACACATTTACCAATTCTCACAAAATTGGGATGATCAGGCCTAGTAAAACATATTAAAAACAGAAACAAGAAACTTGATTATTTAAATTAAACAAATTTTTTTTTAAAAAAAAAAAAAACTAAACTTTAAAATAAATATATTGTTGTATTTGAAAAAAATGGAAGCTAGAATTTTCCTCGCCCCCATTGATAATAAAACATTTTATTTGATTCACTTCAATTCTTTCTTATTTTGTTTCCTTCAATAAATAGAAGATTTTCAAAGTGCAGGAATTTTACTCAGTTATCAAAGATAAAAAATAAAATTAAGAGGAAGGAAGTTAATGTGTAAAAAGGAATGTAAAAATGGCCTTCCTCTTCTATAAGGTCTGGAATTATACATAAGTCAATGGTTGATCTGGATTCGTGATCAACCAATTGCGGTGAGCGAGCTAGAAAACCTAAACCCCTCGTTAAGAAAAAAGTATATGCATAATATAGTTCACTAGCCATATATCTATATATGTATGGAAGTGGAAGTAAGTAACATGCATCTGAAACAGAAAGAAATGGGAGAGACAGAGACACAGAGAAGGAGATAAAAATACAGACGACATACCTTTGGTTTTATAATATAGGTACTCTTTTCCTACTACTTCAGCTCTTCAGATGATGAGAGACTCTTCTCCCCGGCATCCACAAAAATGAAGACAACTCGGCTGTTGTTCTTTTGGTGGTATATAGGAGTGTAGGCTAGCTAAAGCTTCTCCTTTTATTTAAACCCAAAAGGAGTTCTTTCTCTGCAGATGCATAGACTGGCTTTTTCTCAGCTTGGTTGTGCTTCTTTAAGAGAGAGAGAGAGAGAGAGAGAGAGAGAGAGAGCGCTTTTTTTAACTATTGGCTGGTATAAAGTTGGAAGAAACAGCAGACGTCTCTTTCAAGTTTTCAACACACTAAAAAAAACCTGAAGTTACTCGTGGATTCCCGAAGCCATACCGATCAATTAATTAGGCAATGTAAATTTGAAAAATTATTAAACCAAACACCTAAGTAGTCGTAATTATGAAATATAGAAGCAAAATAATCTGTTGTCATATTAGCTTTCGATAAATATGATTAAGGCAATTGTGACACCTTAGCTCTGTGGTTCTCTTCTCTATAATGCCTGTAGGTATTCTTTAACTAATGGTTTTCTTTATCTTCTCTTTATTATATTAACAGCGGACAGGACACTCCAATCCTTGTAGTTTCGGTGCATTTTTTTATTACTAATGCAAGAAGTTCTTTTCTTATAAAATAAACATTGGTGGAGAAATGTAAATGACAACCAATGTCAAACATTTTTTTGTTCGAATTGTATAAACCAGCGCAAAATTATGAGTATTCTAATCAAATTATATAACGTGTAGTTGGTTTTATTAATATAGTCGAAAAAAGAGTCATATTAATTATGTTATCGATTTGACGCAAGATGATATAACAAAAAATCAAACAATAATCCTTCGCTAGAAAACAACTAGTAAACCCTAGTCATCCGTTTGGATGGAGGAAATATACTTGGAGTTTAGACAAAATTCAGAATTTATAAATTAATTTGCACCAATTCCTTGTTTGGATGCATAAACATAAAAATTTATAATTTCTAAGTGAAAAAAGAGAAAAAAAAAAACTTAAAATTGAGACCTTCAATTCTCAAATTTAAATTTTATATAAATAGTTGTCATTTTAAATTTACATGAGTGAGTATCCCTTGTCATAGCCGCTACCAACAGCACCTGTCATAGCCGCTACCAACAACATCAATACTTACTACTGTCACCGCCGCCACCACCACTTACCATCCACTTGTATTATGACATGTGAGTATCCCTTGAATCAGAGACAGAGCCAATTATTGACTGCTTTGAGCTCTAACACATCCCAAATTTTGAAAGACTTTAATTTTTTTTATGTTAAAATAAGCATGTTATGGTCAAATTTTCACAAAACAATATTTTTAGCTTACCTCAATGCTTAAATTTCACTACATATTACGAGAAAAATAAATTAGCCTACCCCCTATTAAAATTGCCTAGCTTTGCCATCGCCCTGAATACTCGATATTTGAGAAAATCTCTCCCATTTGTGATGTGTTTGGGTTAATTATATTGAATATAAGTGGTATGAATCACTTGTTAAATGTACTACAAAATTATAATTTTTTACCATTACTCTTCAGAAAAGAAAAGAAAAAACCGAATTGAAAATGGTCTAATTAGTGTTTATGATGTACAATTATAAATACATGTGCAGAAACAGTTTGGCCATGATTCCCGACGAGTAATTACTTTTGTCCCATCATATGATGTATCACGTGCTGCAGCACATCATTGGACAAATCTTACCTCACATGCTATATGTGATTGTGTCATCCTGTTTAACCAAATATTTTTGGTACTATTTATTTTAATAAAAAATGGTATTTTTACTTTAAAAGTTATTTATAGTACTATTGATTTACAACAATTTTTTATTATTTTGGTTAAAATTTAAAAATTTCAAATTATTTTTATTAATTTTTCAAAAATAAAAATAATATTATTTACACGTTTCTTTTTATCTTTTAAAACATTGCATTTAATTTTCGATAGTCGAATTTAATAAAATAAAAATTATCAAACAATGAAAAGTAACAAGGAATATGTATACAGTAAAGAGAAGTGCATGATAAATACTACCTTGAAATAATATAACTTTATCAAGTAAGAATTGCGCTGGTAACTATTAACTAATGCTAATTGCTTTATAAGTCCTTTTTGTAGGTCAACAATTAGTTTATTATAAGTCTTAGCTACCCAAATGGCTGGACACCTTCGCAAGAGTTTCATCATTATGGGTCCCACCTTTACTAATTTTTGTTAGAGGTGCGTATGTTACAGTTAAGAGTTTGACACGTAGTACTACAGTTTAGTGATATTCTTTTTCACTTGTACTTGTAAGTAAGAGATCTTAAATTCGATTTTTGTCAAAAACAAATTTAAACCCACATTATTACTAGTCTATTTTGATGCTTGGCACCCGTATGAGTTAGTAGAGTTAATATCGTTTGATCACAAAAAAGATATATAAGAGTTTCATCATTACATGTTGATCATCTTTGAGTAAAAATATCCACATACTTCTTTTAAAATGTTACACATTCTCCGTAAATTTCTGTCATTTGATTATTTTTAATTTTCGATTCGAAGGCGAATAACTGAATGAAATGTGTGATAATACCATCCAAAAATAATCCACTTGATAAGATTTGAGTCATCTACCAATTAGGAAAATTAGCAAACTTTTTTTTTAAAAAAAAATAAAAGCAATATTACTTTATATTAATCAAACTTACAAAGAGAAATATACAAATACAAATTGTTCTAGTTAATGTGATTACCCTAATGTCTACAAGCTAAAAGAATTAAAAGAAACGCAATTAAAAAAAAAAAAAAGTGACTTTTTTGTTTGCTAATTGCTTATTAGAATAATAAAAAGTTAGGATAGTGGTTACAGCATGTGTTTTTTCTTACCGTTTGGCAGGATCTTTAATGGTATTTAGCGTACATAATTGATTCCACTAAGTGCGATTTCTTTTCGAATTTTGTATAAAACATTATGGTAATCGTGTAATATACCAATAAGAAAGTTTCAACACTTTCACAAAAGGTAGCCACTTGCAAATATTTGATGGTGCAACGTAGAACGCGAAACATGTGGATTAGAATAGGGCAAACACATGCTAAATGTAATCGAGATGTTGCACATAAAAATCGATGTATCAAGTTCTTGAATGTCCGATAGATATCTGTATTCAATCGCGAGCATTAGAAAATATAACAATTATGACACTACAAAAAAAAAAAAAAACCCTCAATAGATAGAAAAGTTTTATCGGGTCAAACTTAGTTTCATCACCTAACGTTTAGTCAATGAAGCTTCGTCGGGAAAGATTAGTAGGGCAAAACCTGTTGCTCAAAGTCTTAACCGACGAAATTTCGTTTAACCCAATAGATAAGTCGTCGAACAAACATGCATTGACTGTATTTACTCAACGAAATGATCTTGCCTAACAAGCATATTTCGTCGTTGGCACGTAATTAAAAAATGTTATAAACTTGAACCGACAAAAAAATTGTCGGGTCAACTCTAAGAATCCAAAATTTAAAAAGTAATATAATGTTTGCTCGACAAAATAGTTCATCAGGCTAACAATTTTTACTTTTAAAAGAAAAAATTTAAAATAATATATTTAATTCTACTATATTAATTTAGAAAACCATAAATAATGGCTACTTTAAAAAAAATATTTAATTACATTGAAAATAAATTTGTTCGTACGATTATATGAAAAAAAAAACTAAAGTTTAAGAACAGTTGTTAGTACCACTTCCTTTCTCTTGGCCAAAAGCATTCGGATTGTATGGATCTACGCATGTGCAGTTGGATCAACATTCATATGCTTTCTAAACTCTAAACCAACAGCTAAAGTGAAAGAACTAATTGTTAAAGTTGGCACCGGAAGTTAGGAGATTTGGTATGTCTTAAAATTTTAGGTGACAATTAGCCAAAGTTGTTTAGGCTTTTTCTGTGGTTTGGCTAAATAATCAGGACTTTAGGAGGTTATTAAATGGAGTACATACTAAATTTAGAAATTGGCGTAGCTACTAAGTTGTGAAAGATCAAAGCACGGAATAGAGAAATTTCTTAATATACCGGAAATACGGTCCGATACATCAAGTGTCATAATATAAGTGGTTGAATTTTCTTTTTTCATCCAAAATATACAATCATTTGTATTATATCACTTGGTATATCGAACTGTGTTCTCGACACACTGAAAAATCTTTTCACATAATAAATGCCAAGCCTGCCAACTATATTAATTATATCTAGCCGGATCCACTTCCATCCTATATACTTTTTTTTTTTTTTTTTTAAGAAAAGATGATATATATTATTGACTTGAAACCAAATGTTACATCATATTTTGAATGAGGAGATCCTATAAGGCCATCTCCAACCAAAGAGTTTAGAGGGCCGAAAATAGCCTGAAAACCGTCATCAACCGAGGGCTAGGTCAGAGGGCTCGTGGACCCCATGGAATCTGAAAGGGCCAAAAGGCTGGCCCAATCCAGCCAGTGAGCCCCAGGCTGACCATAAATTTAAGAATTGTTGTCTGATATAACCGACAACATTGTTATTAATCCTATCGGTTATATCTGACAGGAATTCTTAAACAATCTTTTTGAATCAGCTAGCCATTATTTTTTAATTATTTTTTTTACAAAATTTTTTAAAACTGTTATTTTTTTAAATCTATTTTTTTCCCCAAAACTTCCCTAAGCCATTATACAACATTAAATTAAATTAAGTAACATGAAACAACATTAAATAACATTAAATAACATTAAATTTAAATAATAAATTATGTTTGGCGCTATGGCCCTTTGGCCCTCGGTTGGAGATGATTTTTTGTGACAAGACTAAAATGAGCCCTATGGCCCTTTGACCCTCAGTTGGAGATGGAAGCAAATATGGCCATGTACTGTCTATTAAAATATTAATTTTTTGGAGGACTAGAGGGTTAAAACGAGTCCTCTGACCAGCCTTTGATTGGAGGTGGCCTAAGATTAGGGGATCTTCAAACTAAACTATCACATTACCAATAGAAGTAGCAAACTGAACCAATCTTGGGTTATATCATTACAAGTTCTAGGAACGCGCAGAAACTTAGTAGGTTGTAGAGTTTCTGCAAATTAGAAAACATCCCCTGCTAAAAATCCCAACGCAGACAAATCATGTGAGTGGGCTCTAATAGCGGCAAGAGCTTGGGTTGAATCTAATGCAACTTTCCATTAATATAGTAACTTATTGCATGTGAAGAATGAACTAAAAAAAATTAATAATTGAGCTGCAACGAATTACTGTGACTAGGGTTTGGGTAATGTGGCATGACCACATAGTGCTACGTACTTATCTATATATAATTGTCTGTACATAACGACGTGAAAGTAGAATATAAACATTTGTGTTAGCTAGGCCTTTCCTCTTGAGTAGTTTAGAGTAATGCCCAATCCTGGAAATTTCACACCAATTTTTGAAAAAAAAAAAAGAACATTTGTATTTGTTTTAGTAAAGTTATCGGTGGACGTTTTGCAGTTACCCGTAACTAGTATTTTTGGTTTTCTTATTTTCAAGTTTTCTGGTGTTACAAAATGACATTAAAATTCAACATTTGAATTACTAGAAAGGTTAAGTTACCCTATGGGCTATATCATCAAACTTTTAACCCTAAAGTTGCTTAATAGTTGTTAGCACATATAACATTTTTAGTTGTTACCCTAACATGGGGATTCAAGTGGGGGTAGGTGTAGAGTCTCAATACAAAAGAGGGTGGGGTGTCTGTATTTTGGTGTATGGCGGAGCCGAGAACACATGATTCGATTACAGGATTCTAAAATTTCTCCGATATTAGGACTTTATGATGGTTCTCAATGTGCATATGAAAAATATAAATAAAAATAATAATAAATTCTCTCAAAGTAAAATTCTTTATACATTTTTTGTCATCTTATAATTTAAATATTATTAAATATTATGTAAAAAAAAAAAAAGGTAGCAAATAATCTGAAAGTGGAATGTCTCTAATATACAACCTGACCCTGAGGTGACAGCGTTTTAATTCTGGAAAATGCAATGGTCGGCTGGACCGTCTCCGCTATCACTACCTGTCAAAACCCTGAGCACAAACAACAAAGCTGTAAGTGTCAAACTGGAACAAGAAGAAAGAAAAATATAATTTGGATAACTTCTCTGCCCTCCCATTTGCTGTGCACTTCTTTTTTTTTCATGTGATTACAGTTAAGTCACATCAGTATTTTATATTATTATTTCTTTTATCTTATCATCTTTATAAAAAATTAATATAAAATATTAACGTTACTTAACTGTGACCACAAAAAATAAAAGGGCACGGAAAAGATTCTCTGCCCTCCCACTTCCTATGCACTTTCATGCTCTCTTGTTTGTGTGATCACAGTTAAACCACGTCAACATTTTATAGTACTATTTCTTTTTGTTTTATTATCTCTATAAAAAATTAATATAAAATATTAACTGTGATCACATAAAATAAAAAGGCATAAAAAATAGGAAGGCAGAAAATCTGCCTCGGGTTCAGAAAATTTGACCTCATATAATTATATAGGACAAAACACTTTTCATGTGCCAGAATATGCCGACTTCTCCACTCGATGATGAGTCTTTCGAATTTTGGGTTAATTGCGCCCGGCCGCCTCTTGGGGTCCAAGTTCATGAATCATTTGTTACATGTTTGTATTTTCATACAATTGAAGATATTATAAGTACAATTCCATATATACTAATTAATCAGTGATTTAAATTAATTCAGAGATTAATTAGAAAGAACATATAATTAGAATTGGAATTGGTTGGTGGAAGTGTACTGATGTTTCTTGTTAATGGATTGGTGCTACTGCATTTAGATAGTACGTAGTAATGTTTCCTGTGTGAGAAATAGAAATTCCATTACAGTGATGGAGCCAAAGTTTTAGGTTAGGAGGGTCCTCTCACAATGTAAAAGAAAAAAAAACGATGCAACACCGCCAATGACACTATTTTTGCAACAACGCAACAACATGCTCTGTCATCCATCTCTTAGCCATCGTCTGGTCATTGTGTCATCCATCTCTTAGCCATCGTCTGGTCATTGTGTCATCCATCATCTAAAATCCCGTATTGATCATTCTCTTCTCTCTGTTTGTCTCTCTCACAGTCGTGCTCTCTCTCTAGATTTTTCGCCCGATTTTGATGTAAGTTTGCTTGGTGACGAAGGCGTTGATTTTTCAATTCACCCCATTTCATCAGTATGTTTCGACCCTTGCGTCTCGAGTTTGAAACTCTCTCTCTCCTAAATTATTATAATAATTTCAAACCCTCCCCCTCCCCCTCCCCTTAATAATAATAATTTTTTAATTAAAAAATCAATAAATTCCGATCAGTTGGGAGCCGTGTTAATTGGCAAAGAAAAGAACCTAATAGAAAGGGCTAACGAGAACATGAAATCGCACATGGATAGAACTTAGAAGTAGAATTCAAGTTTGTCAACAACCACCAGCACCATGTGAAAAAGATTAAACTCTAGGAGGACCAGCTCTATCGCCATTTCTTCTCTCTCCCTCTAGTTGGGGTCCTAATCCCCTTTAAAATCTTTAGAAATTAGAGGGATAACTCTAGTTTTTTCTATGTGAAAAAAAAATATATCAAGGTAGGCCCGGATCATTTTGGCCCCTTCATAGCTCTGCCTCTGTTCAAATTATATCTAAATAAACAATACTACAACATATATAGGGATAACTCATGATTATTTGGCTTAGTGCCACCTAGTGATCTTCTATTTGTATTTTTATTTGGCTTAGTGACACCTTGTGAAAACTAAGAATCAAAATTTAAAGAGTTACCAAGCAAACCCTCAGTTAATTGAGTTGATAATCAACAATTTTCAATTAACATGTTAATTATGAATTCACTAAAAACATTATATATCAATTATTCTTTTTTGTGTTTGGGTAAGGAACTTTCACATTACAAATGAAATTTAAGTTTGATTGTTAAATATGAGCAACAAGAACATGGTAATGAACTAATAAAATACCCCAAATGCACTACAATGACACAAAACTACGGATTTTCAAAATAATACTTTTCAAGATCTCATTTAAAAGTTCTCTCAAATATATATATATATATGTGTGTGTGTGTGTGTGTGTGTGTGTGTGTGGGGCATCCAGTATCAAGTTTTTTTATCTAATTTTTTAGTGTATTCCTAGAAAATTTAGCTTAATTTCCAAGAAACTTTAAAATCCCTAGTTCAAGTTTAGGGTTATAGAAGTTTAAGCGTTTACCTCCACACATCTCCGTAGGCCTAGAATGCCCCCACAGCTAATGTTGTGGTAAATGAGAGCTTTTTCAGTGTGATCGGTACATGAGGTGGTACACCACGTGTCATTATACAAATGATGAGATATGTGTGCTAAAAAGTTAATAACTTAAAAAATAAATTTTCCCACCATTTCTATTAAAACACGTGGTGCACCACTTGTGTTTCCGTCACGATTAAAAATTTCTCGTGGTAAATGTAGAAACATACATGGAGAATAATATGTAAGACAACTTTGAGGTACGGCTTAAGTCGTTGCTTAGAGCGTTATTTGCTTTCACTAAAATGATTTTGCTGGGTTCTTGCCAAACCACCTCCATGATACAACAATTAAAGTTTAGAATCCGCAAGCAGCGAAATTCGAAGTATTCCCTTAGAAATAATTTGAATAAAAAGGACATGTTTATTCAACTGCAGTATGCAACCATTTATATTACTGGATTAGGGTGAACACATGATTCGATTACCGGATCCTAAAATTTCTAAACAAAAAAGATACGAAGACTCTCTGTAAACTCTCTGTTACTTTAAAATTTAATATTAATTTATATACCAATATTATAAAATATTATACCAAGAACATAAGGCAGTAAACAATTCATAAAATGTTCCACACTAATGACATTTCTCAAATATAAAACCTCAGGAAGCGAAAGCGTTTTAATTCTGGAAAATGCATGGTCGGATGGACTGTCTCCGTTATCACTACTTGTCAAAACCCTGAGCACACACAAACAACAAACTGGAACGAAAATAAAGCTGTACGTGTCAAACTGGAATACATGAAGAAATTTGACCTCATATAATTATATAGGACAAAACACCTTTCACGTGCCAGAATATGTCGACTTCTGTACTCGATGATGAGTCTCTTTCGAATTCAGGGTTCCTTGAGCCCGGCCGGCACTTGGGGTCCAAGTTCATGAAATCATTTGTTTCATCATTGCATTTTCATGCAATTGAAGATCTTATGCGTAGAGTTCCATATATACTGATTAATCAGTGGTTTAAATTAATTCAGAGATTAATTAGAAAGAACATATAACTAGAATTGGTTGGTGGAAGTGTACTGATGTTTCTTGTTAATTGATTGGTGCTACTACATTTAGATAGTACATCCTTGTACATAGTAATGTTTTTCGTGTGAGAAAAGACAATTCTATTATCTAAATTAACAATACTACAAAATATATAGGGATAACTTATGATTATTTGGTTTAGTGACACCTAGTAATCTTTTTTTTCCTTTTTTTTTTTTTTTTTTAATTTGGCTTAGTGATGCCTAGTGAAAAACTTAAAATTAAAATAATAAAAAAGTTACCAAGCAAACCCTCAATTAATTGAGTTGATAATCTACAATTTTCAATTAACATGTTAATTACGAATTCACTAAAAACCATTATATATCAATTATTTTTTTATGTTTGGATAAGGAACTTTCAAATTACAAATGAACTTTAAGCTTGATTGTTAAATATGGACAACAAGAACATCGTAATGAACTACTAAAAATTCCAAATGCACTACAATGACACAAAACTACGGACTTTCAAAATAATACCTTTCAAGATGTCATTTAAAAGTTCTCTCAAGTATATGTATTTATGGCATCTAGTTTCAAGTTCTTCTATCTCATTCTTATAGCGTATTCCTAACAAATTTAGCTTAATTTCCAAGAAACTTTAAAATCCCTAGTTCAAATTTAGGGTTATAGAAGTTTAAGCGTTTAACTCCACACATCTCCGTAGGCCTAGAATGCCCCCATAGCAAATGTTGTGGTAAATGTAGAAATATACATGGAGAATAATATGTAAGATGACTTTGAGGTATGACTTGAGTCGTTTGCTTAGACTTTGAGGTACGACTTGAGTCGTTTGCTTAGAGTGTTATTTGTTTCTACTAAAATGAGTTTGCTAAAGGATTCTTGATAAACCATTTTTAGAATACAAGAAGGTTTAGAATCTGCAAGCAGCAAAATTTAAAATATTCCCTTAGAAATAACTTGAATAAAAAGGACATGCTTATTCAATCGAAGTATGGAACCATTTATATTATTTTCATCCTTTCAATATAATTGATGAGCTGCAACGTTTTATGCCTATTAGACATAAAACTATTATGCATTATACAATTCCAAGTAGCCATGTTCTGTAGATAATGTCCAACCGTTTGTTACCCTGCCTTTTCCTAATGAAAGGCTATAATATACAGTGTCTCAATATGCCTCTTCAGTCCTACTATTTTAGTGGACTAAAATGTAAATTTTATTAGTGAGTAATTTATTTTCTGCCTTCAAGTTTGACATTGTTTTTTAATTTATTTTTTCAACATGTTAAACATAGTGAATTATTAATTCTAATTAATTATAGAAACCAAATGATGCCCTTAATTAATTATAGAACATTATGTGCTGTTTTATCTTATGATTTTATGTATAATTATTTTAACTGAATTATGTTGTCCTAATTAACAAATATTATCCTAGATTTACGACGAGCGAAGATAAACCACAATCTCAAGACACATTTGGCAATGAGTTAGATCACGAGATGCTCTCCAATTCTATATGCATTGAGAGTCAAACTCCAACTTAGGTAACTGTTGGTGGAACTTTTGAGGAGTTGACACGTATCTTCTTATAATATGGTCACAAAAATTGATCGTTCCAAAATGATTATTGATGGTAATGCTTCAACTTCTTTAATCAAAACCTGCCAAAAAAATTCAAGTGAAGGTAGACTCTAAAGTGTAATTGTATAAAATCGTATTTTAGACAAAGAAAGCTATTAATCATTGATTTTCTCACACATAACAGTCTACTCAATATACATATGTTACATTTAGTTCTGTCATATTTTATTGTGAAGCTTTTTACATTTGTCAACACATGTTAATGTAAAAGGTTTTTAAAAAAACCCTAGCCACTAGAGAGAAAAAGAAAAGAAAAAACCTACCACCTCCGATCACATGCCTTTAGCTTTGGTGTCGGCTACAATTCTTCTTGATCCGTTTTTCTCTTTCTCTTACTGTTTCTATTAGTGCTAACTCTCTTGCTTTGTCGAGGAGAGCCTTCGTGGTTGTGGTCGCTCTCTCTTTTTGCTGAGATGAGCCTTATATAGTGGTTATGACTTGCTATTCAACCTCAAATCTTAAGAGACGATCGTTGTTCAAATTTGAAGTGGTGATTTTGTGGTTTGTGCGCTTGAAAAATGATTATGAGGATGATACTCCAGGTTTGTTGAAGGCGACTCGTTATAGGTTTTTTGTCAATGATTGTATGATCATCAAATGGTGGTGTGGTCTTTCTATTGTGATGTCATTGCAGTGGTTTAAGGTGATTCGTAGCCATGTGTTTTGTTTTCTGTTTTGTTTTTTGTTTTGGTATTTGTTTGCCCGGCAAAGGACTATAAGGAACTCTTCTTGATGTCTCATAGCAAGACTTCTTTGCCGAAGGAGCGTTTTTGTTTGCCAGTTGAACAATGTGATGCGAGGCCTATCCTCATGGGCGTTATCTTTTCTTTTGATGGGATGTGATTATGTGTCTGAAAATTTTAGAATATTCAAGTAGGAAAATGACACAACAGTCCAATAACTTAACTTTAGTGATCACAATCTAGACATTAGGATTGCCTTATGTAAGCTCGTAATTTCTTGCAGAGATCAATTAGTCAATTGTAACTTCATATTCATTATTCGTATATAAGGATGGAGGTTAGAAGAGTTTAAGAGTTTAGATTCGATCCGCGTAATGCCCTAGTTTATATTATCCGTTGGCTTTGAAAAAACCATATCTCATTCTTGTCTTATATACCATTAGATTTCCTAATGTGTCCCCTGAACTGAAAGCAACATCGGGATTAAGCCAACAAGAAGGAAAAATGATAACATTATATACAATCAGAGTCATTAATATATTACGGTTATTCTTTGATTTGGGGGAATTTGATTAGTTGTTGCATTGGATGCAGGTAGTTCTGAGAAAGTTGGAACTTGTCTTTGTTTGCATAATACTTGAATAATAAGTTCAATGTAATTTGTTTTGTTTTATATCCTTCATAGTTTCCTTGCGGTTTATATCGAACCAGATGGCTCGATCGCTTGAGGCACCGTCCGTTTACTTGTTTATTTAATCAGCTGGTAGCTACCAGCAGACCAAGTAAAACAAAAGTTTCTATCCAATCATGATTAATAATGAGAAATTAGTAGTTTTTTAATTATTATTGGTATTCCTAAATTTTTGTTATTATATAATATTCACTGTATACTACATTATATTTTTGTTGTTAAGCAGAATTACATGAAGACTATTTCGAGTACCAATAGGAAATCGAAAACCAAGTTTTCAAGTTATTTATAAAAAATTTGTGTGGATGATTGATAGAATATTTTGTAATCACATGGTTTGCTGTGATGATTCTGGGAAGGTTAATTACATACCAAGAAAGAGACTTATGATGTTGTTTAGTTAAGCATGGCATGTGATGAAGACTTAAGAGTTATTTTTTAAGTAAAGATCAAATGATGGTCCTTTTTTCTGGTTGGTAAAAGCTAATTTTTGTTGTCGTTCATTAGGGCAACAGCCCCAAATCAATTTACAGCAAACCCTTTGGGGCTTTGCAAAGCCGACCAGGTACAAAAATATTAGCCCAAAGTCGAACTGAGTCTATCTGCTGGTTGCCCATATTTACAAGTTGCATGGCCCGGAGTGAGTCAATTTTTTTGTGAAATCATAACAGGTAAATTCACCAGAAAATCTGACCTCGATGTAGTTTTTTTTTTTTTTTTTTTTTTTTTGAACACCGACCTCGATGTAGTTAAGTTGGATAAAGTGGTATGTGTGGAGCCAAAAATAATCTAGAGGCGACATGTGAGTTTTTGGATGAAAATGATAAAATTACCCTCGAGGCATATCGGAATTCCTACGCGCGAGCAGTGGACAAGCATCCCTCAATCAAGTAAAAAATGCTCAAATAGGTATTTATTTTTAAACCTATGTCATCCATCCTCGTCAAATCCTCTCCACAAGGTAACCCCCAAATAATTCATTTTTAATTATATTAATTAGCTAATTAATTGATTTATTATTCAATGATTCCTAATTAGCTACAAATCATGAACTTCACCCAAAATACCAACCAAGTGGCCGGTCCTCCTCCTCCTAAAGGGGCTGGCCACACCCCTATAAATACTACCTTATTCTCTCGAAAACTCAATTCCGATTTCCTTGCTAAACTCTCTAAATTCTCCAAACACTTTTTACTCAAAATTCTAACTTTGGCATCAGAGGTTCTTCAGCCAAAGCCCTCCCCCACCCTCCCTACCCACGCCCCCCCCAACAAAATCATCATGGGTGCGTGAGGCTCTTGGCCTTGACCTAAGATGTTATTTGTTTTGTAGGTACAATTTTGTCCAAGAGCAAGGGGGAAGAAATTTGCATCCACAAATTGATGCTTTCATTGAGAGTGGAGTCACACACTCGTAGAAGACTCTTGCATCTAAGGTTTCTTGTTTCTTTGCCTAATTACAGATTTTTTGTACGTTCTTATTCTAGGAATTTTTATTTCTAAAAATCCTTTGATAAAATGTAAAAGAAAAGTACAATGGCAAGAGATTTAGAAACCTCGACGAACGGAAATTCCAACGTTTAAGGATTAGGATTGCGACGATCTACAAGGCTCAACATAGTGGTGAATGAAGCGGCACCCCCATGAGACACCATCATGGCAGCCACCATGGTGACCACCACAGCAGCCACTTTTGGCAAATCCCACGACGCCACAACCACGGCTTAAGTCGTGCCATTCAAGCCTACATGGGCCCAAGCCTAAGGTGAGACGGCCCGAGCCACTCAAACTCGATGCGAACCCAACGCGTTGCTAAGCCGAGCCCTAGCCTCTCACCCACGTGTGTCACACATCAAGCAGTCCACTCCCGTGGCCCAGCCTGCTTCTGCGGCCTAGCTTGCTCCCGCCGAACAGCCCACTTTCGTGGCCCAGCCTGCTCTTGCCGAATAGCCCACTTCTATGACCCAGCCTGCTCTTGCCGAATAGCCCATTCCTGTGGCCCAGCTTACTTCCACGGCCCAACCTCTTCCCGTAGCCTTCCAAGCAGCCCAAATCGGTCCAAAATTAGTTCAATTGTCCTGACTCCAAATTTCTGAACTGACATTCGAACTGGGAGCATTTTCACCACATTTTTCTGCGGATTTGACATTTCCCAACTCAAATCTTGCGCCTGAAATCTACCACACTTCCACTGCTCAAGGAGATACATTCATTCCAAGCTCTTCTTGACACACCCCGCCCTTTCTTAGGGCGGGGTGTCCCATTGGGAAGTTCTCGTGTGAGTTCCCAGAAACAAAACCGTGAGGGCGTGGTCGGGGCCCAAAACGGACAATATCGTGCTACGGTGGAGTTGAGCCCAGGAAGTGGTCCCGCCCGGGCTGGGATGTGATACTTCTAACCCAAATGGAGAACAACACTTGTCTTGACAAGTCTAGGCTTGGTAATTCCTGACACGACCTGATAACCCGACACGACACGACACGAAATTAACAGGTGTTCGGGTCGACACTATAACGAATCGGGTCATTATTGGGTAACCCGATAAGCACCTGTTAAGATAACGGGTTGGTTTGGGTATACACGTGGATAACAGGATACATGATAAGCAAAATATTAATTTTATAACTTTATAACCCTAAAAAAAAATACTATAATAATTATATATATTAATTTAACAATTTTATACCCCTAAAAACTATAATATATATTAAATTAAATTTAAAAAATTGGTGACCATTGGATCGGCTGAGATTTAATCTCAACCGTCTATTGTGTATTAGGTTGGAGGCTAATATGTTTTTATATGGTATAGTACTATTGTTTTATTTCTTTTCATAATTATTTTGGTAAACTTTCATAATTTGAATGGTTTTTAATGTTTGGTTTTTCTATACTTAGTTTATGTTGAAGAGAGTTTGGACGTGGAAAACCTTACTGAAAACATCATCAACATAACTCTTGAAGGCAATAAATCAAGCCAAAGTTCCAATACAATTTCCTCATGATGATCGATGAAAATTGAGGATTTTGTAAAAGCAATAACATGCAAGCTTTGAGTTCTATTGGCAAGGTTTAAACTTTTGAGAAATACATCACAACCTTGAAAACAAAAACTCTTTCATTTTGCATATCCTTGCACATTTACTATTTTGTAATAGACTAGTATTGTATGAATGTTTTTTATTAGGCTCTTATTTTCGAGTGTAGATGTAGTACATAAACGACAAGTGTGTTTTTTGAAGCAATATTTATGTGGCAATGTGTGGTATGTGCAAATTTAAGAAGAAAAAAAATATTTTTCTTAATGGATCATAACGGGTCGGGTCAGGTAAAGTGACCGACCTGTTAAAGACCCGTTAAGATAATAGGTGTTACACGAAAATGACACGAACACGACAAACACGACCCATTTGCCAGGCCTAGACAAGTTATAGAGTTGATGAGCGCATTCACACAACAGACGACCTTGGTGAACCAGCTCTTGTAGCCTACCGAGATGCAACGTGCCCTAGACGAGGTGTCCTGAAGTAGGACAAGGGCAAATGAAGAACCTTTCCAGCAACATCCCGGCAAGCAGCCACTCGACCAGTCACGAACCGAGAGTTCGGGTAATGTACACTCTTGATTGGGCCCTTAAGAAGTTGTATACTCCCGCCTTAGCACGTGGAGGAGCATGCACTATCGACTAGGCCCACAGATGAGCATACATTCACGGTTGGGGTCACACTCCGATAGTCAACATGAGTAACCTTCCACGCGAAGTGTTCATTCGAGGCTATGCCTGCAAGGAGCATTCTCCACCTTACATCAGAGTAGGTAGCACTACAGATGGAGAGAAGCAATCACTTAATCTGGCTCAAGTTCAATCGGCAACCTATGAGAAATTCACTCGTCTTCTACGAACGTACCACATGAACCGCAGCCACGACATAAACGAGCTGACTACATGGAAGAATAGCCTAGACCAGCAGGTCATGATTAAGGGCAGTTGAGAGTTCTGCTACCCTAACAAAGGCAAATTTAGGAAGAAGTAGAAAGACTCTTGACCAAGCGATTGCGTGATTTCTAACGCAACGAGGTCACCAACAAGACACTACGATGCGACATGACAAACATAAGCAGGTCATCCTTCACGGACGAGATCGAGCAGGTAGAGCAGTTTTCCAAAAAGAACTTCCAGCAGACCACCAGCTGTTCAAAAAATTGATAATGAAAAAAGATCTAACTCTGGCAGACTCTTTTGTTCTGACAGACAAGCATGCATTTTAGGACAAGGCTCGCTGATCAAGATGCAAGAACTTGAAAAAGAACCTGACATCACCTCCCTACTATCCAAACCGGAAGTAGTAGAAGACCTATTCGCATGTTTGATGGTATCTGAAGCAGCAATAAGCTTTACCATCATATGAGAAGAGCTGGGGGCTCAACTACTTGTATTCCACAGTTCAAAAACTTTCCTTGATGCTGCTAGAAATTCAAAAGCTAACTTTGGCGATAGTTGTTGCAACTTGGAAGCTCAAGTTTTACCTCCAGATACACACAGTCCTCTTTATGAAGTACTATTCCGCCCAATCCAGGTGCGCGACAATAAAGGCGTAGACACTGGCGGATGCAAAATTGTTCGACGGATGCAACAACTTGACCCAAAAGTGCGCCGAGGGTAGACAAACACTAAAAAAAGACATACTTGGAAGCAAGTTTTGTCCTCATCACCCTAAAAGATTCTACATAGGAGTAACATATACCAGCAGTCGAACACCACCTTTTGCTATGTGTCACACGGCCGCCGACCTTTGCTCCATAATTCAACTCTCGAATGGTCCAATACTGGCAGTTGAGCATCTCCTGCTGCGTGTAACATGGCCTTAGGTCCATGGCTCCCTGCCACGCCTTCACGCCTAGCCTAGGCGACGCAATAGAGCAGCCCAACAAGGCCTCGGAGGTAGCCGAACATGCCCTAACCGTGCTTGCTCCACTCGATAGAAACTTCTGGCATTTGCATGTCGATGGCGTATCCAACTACAAAGGTTTGAGAATAAGCGTAGTCCTTGTCACCTCAGACGGTTCGATGCCTGAGTAGGCGATCACTCTAGGCTTCAAAGCATCCAACAACGAAGCAGAGTACAAGGCTCTACTAGCAGGTTCCAAATGGCAAAAGGCTTGGCAATGAAAAAGCTCGTAATTTATTCTGATTCCCAACTAATCATTAGCCAGACTACTTGAGGCATTTCAGACTTACACCCTCACTCAAGTTTCGCAGACAGACGACGCTCACGCGGACGCAATAG
The DNA here is from genome assembly GCF_019419815.1 of Pyrus x bretschneideri. Classification (NCBI taxonomy): domain Eukaryota; kingdom Viridiplantae; phylum Streptophyta; class Magnoliopsida; order Rosales; family Rosaceae; genus Pyrus; species Pyrus x bretschneideri. The sequence continues at coordinate 3,130,083 of NW_025999457.1, forward strand.
CAGGCTTAGGCTCCGCTTTCGACCACTAACTTTAACGCTCTATTCCGGTGGAGTATTTAGACAAGCCAAGCATAGAGGTAGAGCTAACAACCGAAGTGTCACAGGTTAGTACAACTCCAATCTGGCAAAGTTCTATAATAGATTACCTGGTCAATGGCATATTCCTTATGGAAAGGTTGGAGTCTAGAAAGCTCCAAATAAAGGCAGCATGCTACTACATATGGAATGACATTGTTGTCCAAAGATCCTATACTAGACCACATCTCTGTTGCCTAACGCCTCCTGACGACCTAAAAGTTCTAAGCTCAATCCATGAAGACGTTTGTGGAAATCACTCCGGAGGCCAATCCTTAGCACAGAAGGTTCTAAACGCAGGCTACTACTAGCCTACCATGCACCAAGATGCTAAGGAGTTAGTACAAAAGTACGACGACTGCCAACGCTACAAGCTGGTACCAGCACTGCCTGCTAGCAAATCACACCCGCAGATGAGTCATTGGCCATTCATGCGGTGGGCAATTGACTTGGTAGGGCCAATACCGCCTGCTACTGGGGTAAAGACATGACGATCATGACAGTCGATTACTTCACCAAATGGGTAGAAGCAGAGCTCATGACTACCACAACATAGATGGATATAGGGTGCTTTATATGGAGGAATATCATTTGCTGATTTGGCATCTCTCAATCCATCGTTACAAACAACGCCCCGCAATTCGTTGTCAAAGATTTGGTGAAGTTCTTCCAAACGTATGGCATCAAGCAGCACATGTCCACACCGAGATATCATCAAGGCAATGGGCAGGCTGAATCATCCCATAAGATGATCCTCAACTGCCTTAAGAAGTCCCTCTTCGACAAGAAGGGAAAATGACCAAATGAACTTCCTGGATATCTGAAGGCATATCACACCACCAAACAACAAGCCACTGGTGAGACTTTTTTCTCTTTGACATTTGGTTCAGAAGTGATCATTCCTCCCAATGTCATTGTGCCAAGTATCGGCACTTAACTTCCAAACATCAAGCATAACAATAAGGAGATGGCCATAAGCTTAGATTTGGCAGAGGAGAAATGTAAGCAAATTACCATCCGCATCGCAGCTTACCAGTAACAACTTACCTCCAGCTACATCAAAGCTCGAAGACTTAAGCAACTTGACGAACACTACCTCATAAGCTGATGACTATCCAATTGTTATGCAATTCCTACCTTACAGCTAAGTTCTCGTTCGTTTCACTCATTTTTCAATAAGGAATTTAGAACTAATTTGCAACTTGGCTCGGTTGTATGCTTATAACAACTGATCACTCCTGCACTTCAAAAGAATACCGCGCCCTTCTTAAGGACTTATCGTAGGAATTGTGCCCCCCAAGGGACCAACTATGCTCTCGAATGCGAGAAGATAAACTAATTGCTCTCTAGTGCGATAAGGTAAACCAATTCCCCGACACCTACATGAGTCTGCTCTCCAATGTGGGGGGATAAACTTACACTCCGAATATCCAGATGTGGATGAGTCAGGCTGCCTTGGTATAACCAGGTGCACGATGGCTTGTGTCGAGATTCCTAGAAGTAGCCACAATGGCCTTTTTCAAGGCTTAGCTAGTTGAATGATCTTGGGACTCTTGGCCTAATCCGCAGGGAACCGGGTCCTAGAGATGGAGGGGGTACATTATGTAGTATGCCCTACAGACGGCTGCTTTGGAACCCTAAAATTGCTACCGAGGGTACTAAGGTAACCTACAGTTTCCAGAAGACTACCTACAGCTTGCCCTTCGAGTAGTAAAGCCACGCTAAACTTATACAGCCCCACATTCTTGTGAAAAGTTAAACAAGCTAGCGTGCATATACGAAGCTTTATTCACTGCCGACATGCTACGTAGTTGATAAACTTCACCTCTGCCAAGCGTGGAACGACTTACACCAAGTCCTAAAGTGTTGTGATACCTACTACACAACCTACGGAATTGGAGAAAACCAAGGTTAACAGCCTAGTGGTCACACGGACTTGTCTGCTTTTATAAGTAAGGCGTCCGTCTACCGACCCTATGGCTAACAACTTTATAAAGTTCTACACCAACACCACGGTTGCATAGGCTACGCGGCCCGTCTACTTATAGAAAAGTAGCACGCCTGCCACTGGTCTATAAAGTCTAAAGGTTAAGGCATGAACAAAAGATGCGAAGATGAAGAAAAGTGAAGAAATAAGTTTATTAAATTTTCTAGCAAAATTATAAACGATTAGCCAAGACCGAAGAAGTTCAAGCAAAGCAAAAGCAATAAGGAACACAAAGAAAATCCTAAAGACTACGTAGAAGATTACTCTTCAGCATCTTGGACACTCCACGATTACTCGGTCGCCACATATTCAGCAATCGCGACATTTTCAGCAGCGGCACCATCTGACACTTCACCCCTGGCTACTCCAGCCTGGGCATCAATCTCTTTGACCACTTCACCAATAGAAGCCTCAAAAGTAAAGGCAAGCAAGCATTCTAGAGAAATAGAGAAACACGCGTCCATGTCTTCAAGTAGATCTGGTTTCAAAAGCGTATAGATTTTAGCAGTCTCCTCTGAAGCAAGCTTAATGGATTTTTCACAGCCACCCACGCAAGCAGTCTCATTCTTCCCAGAAGGCGAATCAATTTTAGCAGCAGAAGAAGTGAGCCTTAGCGCCATTTTAGCAGCAGAGTCCACCTTATCGCTTTTCATAATAGTAAGCCTCTCCAAAGGTAAACCAGACTTAGCTCCCAACGGACATCTTGGTACAGACTTCGACACTAGGGGCATGACAGGACCTCTATGCTGAGCAATCCTATCAGTAATCGTACTAGCCATTCTCGACATGGCAGGCACTACAGGCTCAGATCTAGCAGCCTTATTTTTCTTCCCATTGGAAGAAGTCATGTAAATCACAGACCTCTTGGTAGCAGGCGGACCTTCACGAGTAGTGGAGGAAGTCTTCAGTTTTTTTCTTAATTGGCATTTCTTGAGTGGGTGGGGAAGATCTATTCTTTCCACCTTCATTCATAGTAGGCTCCACGACAGCAATCGGACGAGCCAACGCATCCGCCTTGATCCTTTTTACCTTTTCTCTCGGGAGCAGCCCACTTTTCTCCTAGTGAAGAGAACTAAGCAGTCAATGCCATTCATGGTACTCAAAAAGGGAGCTCAACCCATACTGGTTTTTCCCTCATTGTTTCTCTTAGACCAATAGCCAGGAGGCCTGCATGCCCAGCATTCTAGTAGCCTATGTGGCCTATGACCTTCTCATTTCTCTCAATCACCGACCTGGCCCATGTCAAGTCTAAGAGCCCAAAGCACATGAGCCATGCAGCTCACCTAGCACTGGGCCTCAGTGCCTCAATCTGTGACCCCAATCGCACAAGCTGCCCTTGGCTCTGGCCAAGCCAAGTAGCCCAAGCAGTGGTCCCTGCCACAACACCTCATCGGCCCATGCCGAACCAACGCTTGGCCCTCGCCAGTCAACGTGCTGCACCACCCCGATGGTTGCCCCGCAACAACACTATCCAAAAAGAAGATGAGAAAAATTAAAATTTTCTTACCTCGTTGCGGTGCGGAGAAGATGAAGCAAGCAACGAAAGACAATCCTTTGCACGGGCAAGGTGTAGAGGATTTCTAGAGGAGATGGAACATATATCCTCTAAGCTCTATCTTTCTTGTAGGGTAGAATAAATCGCTCTCCAAAGTTGATTTAATAACCCACTTAAGGTGGACTTAAATAGGCTTTGAGAGAAATTTATTTCCCTTTCCTAGAAGGATCTAATTTCCTATTAAAGAGGGAATCAACATCAAAATAGGAAACAATCCTACGTTTCCTAAAGCAAGAAGATCTCTACACCTACTGCCCTTTCCTATGAGCAGGCCAACAGGTGTGGGGGCATTTGTGGAGCCAAAAATAATTAAGAGGCGACACGTGGATTTTTGGGTGAAAAGGACAAAATTACCCTCGAGGTACATCGAAATTCCTACGTGCGAGCAGTGAACAATCATCCCTCAATCAAGTAAAAAATGCTTAAATAGGTATTTATTTTTAAACCTATTTCATCCATCCTCATCAAATCCTCTATACAAGGTAACCACCAAATCATTCCTTTTTAATTATATTGATTAGCTAATTAATTGATTTATTATTCAATTATTCCTAATTAGCTACAAATCATGAACCTCACCCAAAATACCAACCAAGTAGCCAGTCCTCCTCCTCCTAAAGGGGCCGACCACACCCCTATAAATACTACCTTATTCTCTCCAAAACTCAATTCCAATTCTCTTGCTAAACTCTCTAAATTCTCCGAACACTTTTCCCTCAAAATTCTAACTTTGGCATCGGAGGTTCTTCGGCCAAAGCTTCCCCCCCCCCCCCAAAAAAAAAAATCATTGTGGGTGCGTAAGGTTTTTGGCCTTGACCTAAGGTATTATTTGTTTTGTAGGTGCAATTTTGTCCAAGAGTAAGGAGGAAGAAATTTGCATTCACAATATGCTCTTCTCTTGTACTTTGAATTCTCACCTGCTAATTTAGATTAGAATAATCAGAATATTTCTTAGGCAATAAAAAATCTATACAAAACCAAACTAAGTACTTTTGTTGTAGTTAATATTGTTTAGGAATGTGATTTTGTAAATCTAGAAGTAGAATCTAATAGGATTTTGGAGATCAAATCCCTTTATGACTTGTAGTACTTGTAGGGCAAGTAAAGCTCATGTGATTAGTATAAAAGAATGTCCACAAAGAATAGTTAAGCCATTTTCTTCTCTCTCTCTCTTGACATCCCTATCCTATTCTCACTCTCTAATAAAATTTCCTTCAACACTGTGATAGCTTGTCCCTAAAATTTCGTTTTTATTTATTTTAATCGAGGGAATTGATGAAAATGCCTAGAAGCAAGGATTTTGATTTCTGTTGACCATTGTCTAGAGGAATGTATGACTTATTCTTTTGGTGTAATTGTGTAGTATTTGTTGGTACGAACACATAGGTGAAAGCCGTTTACGGATGTTTGAAATTGGTTTTTCGAAGTTTAATTAATTAAGTTGAACTTCCATCTTGTGGGAGTGTTAACCAATCAGTTTTTAAAGGAAGGAGAGGAACCAATCAGTTTTTTTTTTTTTTTTTTTTTTGTTAAAAAAAAAAAAGAAAGGAAGAAAAGGGAGGCTGCCTGATGGCAATGAATGAGAGGGGAGGAAGAGAGCACAGGAGGGAGATGGATGAATTGGGAGAGGGGAGAGGAAGAAACTACCTAATTAGAAATAGAAGAAAGGAGGGAAAGGAAAAAAAAAAAAAAAAAAGAGAAAAGGAAGGGAAAACGGGTCATCTCTTGACCCGCGCAACCCAAAGAGAACCATGGCCAAATTTGGTCATTTTTCTAGCAAATCAAAGCAAACCACTACCTAGAAACTACTCCCTAGTCTTCCCTTTTCCATATTCGTCTAAAATTTGAAGGAATTTGGGTGTAAATTCATCAAAAGGCCGACAGCGGGGCTAAGGGTTTGTGGTGGCTATCCCTCAAATTCTGAAACAAAACCCTCAAATTACCACCACCAAAATACTCCTCTGAAGCTCAGGAACAAAGCCCAAACAATTTTGGGGGCGTCGGACTTACTATGGAGCCGAATTGAGGGCACCTAAAACTAGGGTTTCCGACGGGTTTTAGCAAAATTGGGGCTCTTCCGGGCCAAATTGGCCTTGGTCACAGGTATGAAAGTTGTTCCTTTCTTTGAGATCTTCATTCCTATAAATTTTGGTAATTTTTAGAAATAGTTGAATTTTCCGGTAAGTCGGGGTGGCCGACCGCCACTTGCGGCGGCCCGTGGGCCAAGATACCCCTTGACATTCCTAAGTTAAATTTGATACTCCAATTCCAAATGTAAATTCCGATTGACAAAATTTCAGTCATTTGAACCTAGTTCCATTAAGGTCCACCACTTGATTATTATAGTAACCGACGATCCGACCGTTGGATTGTCATCAATTTTTTTTAATTATAGTACATAATATTTGAGGACCACAGAAACTTACGGATAGGGAATCCGACATATGGATTTTCTTGAATTGGATTTGTAATTTATAAAACAAAATGTTGACCGCCATTTGGTTTTGGTAATTGGCAGACATCCGACCGTTGGATCGTATGAAACCTTAGGACGTTGTTCTAGAAACATAATGTGGATCCTTGGAAGTAACGGATCGGAAATCCATGATGCAGATCTTCTGAATTGAATTACGTAGGAATGTGTTTTATGTAAATTATGTATTCTATCGGTACGAACTCTGAGATGTGACTTGATAATTGCTCTAGGCGACGATGGTTCATGATGTCTCGATATTCGTGCTAGGGAGTCGTAGCTCGGACCTAAGGTGAGTGGGTCTTTTCATTTCTATCGTATATTATATATATATATATATATGTAAATGATTGACAATTCCTTAAACGTTTACAAATTGATTATTTCATGTAATGACTGTGAATGCTTTGAAGTACTAATGTGAACTACGAATGGCTTGATCCCTGTTTAGGGTATGCAGGCAGTCTAACGAGACCTTAGATGCAGCCATACAAGAAGTGAGATTAAATAATTGAGACAATAGCCTTGTTTAGGGAATTGAGTAATGTGAGGGATATTGGTGGAAAATGTGAGATTTAACCTCATGATTTGGTGGTTAAATGTTGGTCATAAATCAATGTGTGAAGAATTAAGAATTTGAAGTACGGAAACATAAATAATGATAGTTAATTAAACTAGTGTCTAGTTGGGCTTGTCACCAATAATTATTCCCAAAAATAAATAGTTCAGGAGTAAGGCGTTACAACTTATGCATTTTTATGCCATATTATATATATATATATATATATATAGGTATATAATTGAAAATGCTATAACATAGTTAAGTATTAGATTGCATCATGATTTATCTATATGTATATTACCTGCACATAATTATTGTGAACGCTTTGAAGTGCAAAGGTGAACGCAGGACACCCAGGTAAGTTCAGGTGAGTTTATGGTATTAGTTGAAATGATAGAGTTATGGCATGACTAAATGTATGTTTTAGGCAACTCTGACCTTGTCGTACAGATTGCAATGATAGGCAACTCCGACACTATCATACAGGTTGCCCATGAGTTGTATATGTTACAATAGATGTAGTCAAAGCTCATAAACCTGCACCTTGGTGTTAGTGCTCATGCCTGTGGCTAGGGCACAGTCTTTCATGTGATGTTCACCTCCTGCACCTTATGCTCACCTTGGATCTAAGGTAGATGCACAGTCCTGTCGTATATACCACTATAGGTGCTTCCGACTCATAAGTGACCCGCGTTTATTCGCACAGTCTTTACGTGATCGTAGCACTTGAGCGTACTTATTACAGACTATTATAGGTGGTTTTGACTCGTGTGCAGAGATATGTGATGAGCTATGGGTTCAGCCGTATATGCCACAAGAGGTGGATCCGGTTGACATATTACAGGGATATGTGATGAGCTATGGGTTCAACCGTACAAGCCACAAGAGGTGGATCCAGCTGACATATTACAGGGATATGTGATGAGATATGGATAAGTCGTACAGGTCACTATAGGTGACTTCGACTTATGTGCTAGCATTGATTGATGAGGTATGGATAAGTCGTACAGGTCACTATAGGTGACTCCAACTTATTTGCTAGCATTGGTTGATGAGATATGGGTGCAGTCGTATAGGACACCATAGGTGATTCTGACTTGCATGCTAGTATGGGTTATTAAGCACATGATTATTTACATTGCTAATGAGATGCTGAGTAGTGGTATATTTCTGGATTTATTGTCAGTATACATTTGATTTCATATTTCTACGTAGTATGATTTTCTAGAAACTATACAGGTTTTGCGGTGAGGGGTTACTACCTTTGATAATTTAAATGATTTTGAAAATCTTTGTTTTGCCCACTCACACTTTCTATTTTGCACCATTCCAGGTTTTAGTAGCAAAGTTCCGTATCGACGAGGACTTGTGGCACTCCCAGTTCAGGTGACTCCTTATGATGGTATAATTATCATTTTACCTTACTATACTTTTCTGATGTTCTGTATCACGTGAGAAATGTGTTGATAACCGCTCACTGCGCACTTGTGTATATGGGCACTTTTAGGTTTAAATTTATTCACATTTCACACATTATCACATTCTATGGCTTCGTCACCTTCCAGGTGTTGGCCAGCATAGCTCAATTTGGAGTTCTAGTGGACATTCTAGGTCGGGGTGTGTAAACACACTTTTTTTATTGTTTTTACAAACGATAAATCTAGTAGTTTAAATTGTTAAATGTTAGGGGGAGAAGTGGGGATCAAACTCGCATCAGGGTGTGTAAGCGTTATTATTTTTTGCCACTGCAGTAAAGTGCCATCTCCTTCCCTTCATCACGTTATCAGCACAAAGTGTGTCTCTAAAAAGAGGATTGTTCAAAAATGGTGTTTAAGCAGTTGTTATCCAAATATCTTTTATACTTAATTTTTCTCAAATTTCTATGAGCCTTTATGCATGTTAACCATCCCATGAAGCATAAACTCTATTTACGTTTTCAAATTATACATCTTGCTATGTTTGCAATTTGATTATGATTATTATTTGAAATTGGATTGATTAATTAAACTATGTGTGGAAAGAATAAAATAGAGGGAATCAAACCATAACACGCAAAAGTCGTAGCTCCTAGCCACGCCCGTGCTACATTAAGTTGTGAGTAGAGCTGTGTGAGCCGCGAGTCCAAGCCCAGCACAAACGACGATTTGGTCTTCACGTTCCTCTAGGTTGAGGCCATGTAGGCTCCTTGATTCCCTGATGCCTCTGATGACTGTATGTTGTCGGCGATGGCCTAGAACCTATCTCCATGTTTATGGACATCGTTTATGAGATAACGGGTCTCTGAGATCGTGAGATTTTGTTGAAACATTCTCAGATTTGGATCCCGCGACTCTGTAACTTGCACGATGTCGCCGATCTAGACGAGGCTGACCACGAGTTCATGATCCACGTGTAAGGCTATGGATATCCTTCATGGTTGATGGTGACAATGTCGGGGATGACTGTGATGTGATTTAGATGTCCCACTATGCCTTATTAGGTGACTAATAGCCAATAAACTTGCCTGAGGAGACCCCGAATATGCATTTAGTTGGATTCAGCTTCACGTTGTAGACTAGCAGGAGCGAGAAGATCTTTGCAAGTTTTTTGATGCTCTGCATATGTTTTGGGCCTTTCACTGTGATGTTGGCTACATGATCTCATGGTTTTTTTGATCAAGTCTTTGAAGATTCTGTTCACAAGTCGTTGGTATATTGCGCTTATGCTCTTCAAGCCAAATGGCATGACTTTATAACAGTAAGCTCCCATTTCAATGATGAATGGCGTTTTGTCTTTGTCAAGTTTGTACATTTTGATATGGTTGTAGCCTGAATATGCATCGAGGAAACTGAGCAGTTGGTTGCCTAAAGTGGATTCGAGGAACAGAGAAGTAGTAATTTGGGTAGGCACGGTTGAGGTTGTTATAGTCGACACAAACTTGCCATTTTACCCCGCTCTGTCTACATGACTCATCTCAAATTGGCAATGAAACCTGTTGTTAGTGCTGGGGAAAGAACAATGACATAAGTGGGATATGAAGGGCCAACGAAACGCCTTTATATATATATAAGCTCGATAGCCTAGGACTCGTGAACAACCATGTGCTTAGTCCCTTAGGTCATCTCTAATCGAAGGGTCCAGAGGGCTAAAAATAGCCCGAAAACAGTCTTCAACCGAGAGCCAGGACTGAGGGCTCGTGGGCCCCACAGGACAAAAAGGGCTAATCGGCTAGCCCAAATGAGCTAGCCAGCTGGCCCCTGGGCCGGGCCAGATTTCAAAAACCTAATAGTTAGCTGCTGATGTCAATAGCAGTGTATTTTCAATTTTCTTTTTCAGTTTTTATTTTTTATTTTTTATCTTTTATTTTTAACAAAATTTGTTTAAATAATTTTAATTTTTTTTTTCCTAGAACTTCCTAAACCATTAAACATTACATAACATTAAGTAACATGAAACAATATTAAACAATATTAGACAATATTAAATAACATTAAATAACATTAAACAACATTAAATAAATCATTTAACAACATGAAACTTCAAAAACATTTTTAAAAACATTTAACAATATAAAACTTAAACGCCTACTCCATGCTATTTTTGGCCCAAAGATGTGCAACAAGATCTTGTTGTAGGTACTTGTTTGTGGCACGGGAACATATCATTCTATAGTGCCTCATGTACTCATTTATAGAGATACTACTAGTTCTTGGATTGAAAGGCAAATTAGGCCCATCATATATTTTTGCACGAGCCCTTCTTGACTTATTTAGATCGTCTTGGTAGTCATTGGACTCTCCATCAATATACCCATCTTACTCATCCTCCATAATCATGTTGTGTAATATGATGCAAGACATCATGATGGAGTCCAAATTTTCTCGACTCCACCCTCTTACTGGTTCGTTGATGATCTTCCACCGTGCTTGTAGAATACCAAAAGCTTTCTCAACATCTTTCTGGTATGCCTCTTGGTGTAAATAACTTTTTGGCATCATTCCGAGGGTTTGGAATTGCTTGGACAAGTGTCGCCTACTTTGGGTAGATGCTATATGCCAATTAATATTCCATATTGTACTGACGGTGGTTGATGTAGGAGGTGTTTTACCTTCTGTCAGGCTATTGAAGAGAGATGAATGCCCAAGAACTATAATATCATTTTCGGATCCAAGGACTCCAAAGAAAGCATGCCAGATCCATGTGTCATACAAGGCAACCGCCTCTAACACAACAGTTGGCTTTCTCGACCTTTCACAGAAGCCTCCTTGCCATCCGGTGGGATAGTTTTTCCAATCCCAATGCATGCAGTCTAATGATCTTATCATACTCGGAAACCCACGGTCTTCAGCTGTGTGAAGTAGCAGATCTAGATCTTCTTGATTTGGCTCGCAGAGGTACTCCTCTTTGTAAACCTGAACAATTGTGTCACAGAAATGTTCAAAAGTATCAAGGCATGTAGACTCAGACATACCATGGGTTTCATCCATCGAATCAGCTGGGGAGCCATAGGCCATCATTCGGAGTGCAACAGTAACCTTTTGATGAGGTGAAAAACCAGGGCGGCCTGCTCTGTCCCGCTTCTGTCGAAAATATGAATTGACTTGCTGGACTTCACGAAGCAAACTCTTGAAGAAGTGATGCCTCATCAGAAAACGATATTTGAAATCCTCTTCTGTGTACACCAAGTTGGGGTTGAAGTAGTTGTTCATCAGATTAGCATGCGTCATCGCTCTGTTTCGTGGTTTATAAGAGGGACCAGCAACAGAGCCACGTTATTGAGGTTGTTCCTCAGTTGGCTGACACACCATAGCCGCAGCCATGTTTACTGCTCTATTTTGTTTGTTGCGCCTTACTTTAGCCTTTTCATCAGACTCCTCATCTTCTCATCTCATATGCACCCATTTTTCTTCCAATTGGATTTGGATGAGGACCCCCAGTTGGAATCTGAAGAGGATCCAAAGTTGGAATTCATTGCAAACTTGAATTGAAAGAGATTGAATTGAAATAGATTGAATTCAAAGTTGTGTGAATTATAGCCCAACATCCACCCTATTTATAACCAAAAAAAAATTCAAATCCAACGGCCAGTTGACGTCACTTAGCCGTTGGATTTGAATTTAAGTTGTAGTTTTTAAATAATAAATTATGTTTGGCCCTATGGCTCTTTGGCCCTCGGTTAGAGATGGAGGCAAATATGGCCCTACACTGTTCATTAAAATATTAATATCCTCGAGGGCCAGAGGGCTAAAACGAGCCCTCTGGCTAGCTTTCTGTTGGAGATGACCTTAAGGTCCGGTGTGGTTTGCTTACAACATCAAAGATACATCCGTCATAATGAGCTAAAATTTCACGTGTTGTTCTTCTATTTTATGTGGTTAATTTATGTATCGACAATGTTTACACTTGGTTTGAAAAATCTCCTTATTTACTTTGTTGGAGGATTGTAATTTTTAGATTAATCGATTTATAGTTGAGTTTTTTTTTTTTTTTTTTTTTGTTGGGGGGGGGGGGTGTGAGGGAGGAGGACAATATGTTGGGAGATTGATTCTTCCTAATTGCTCTAAGCGGGAATGAAGTAGGCTACTTCGGTAGTGCTGACGACCAAACTCTGAGGTCTTGGTTCTTTGGTTCTTTCCACCTGTGTTGCGGGAAAAGAGTAAGACTGCTAATGTAGACTGATGATTAAGCCTTCTTTGTAGTTTTTCTCGTCAATTCGTTAAATATTTACAATTTCATATAGGGAGCTTTAATGAAAACAGCATGGGCTAAGTTTTATTTAACCAAAAACCATCTTAAATATTTATTTAACCAAAAAGGTTTAATATTTAATGATAAGGACAAAACTTAGCCATTGCCTTTATGTGTTTTAAAGGTTAGATCGGCCCTTTTTTTTCCTACTCCTTTTTTTCCCTTTGTTCTTGAAAACTTGTAAAAGGTTTTGGTTTTTAGAGAGATTATTATTGTCATATTAGCCACAGGATTATGTTAGTTTAGATCTAAAGGTTTAAAATATTTGACGACATAATAAAGCAAAAAAAAGAGCCTTCTAATGGTTCACGGATTTTAAGTTCGTTTTTCTTTATTAAGCGGCCAAATATTTTAAAACTTTGTATCTAAACCAATATAATCTTGTGGATAATATGCATTTTGTCCTCACAAGTCCTCAAAATGAGGACCTCAGGAGAATATAGCTCTTATAAAGTTATTGGTAAAACATGTATCCTTTGCATTCCAAAATGGAAATTAAAACATTTTCAGGGTAAAATGGGGAAGTAGTCTTTTTTTTTTTTTTTTTTTGGTTGTTGGGCCACTTGGACTGGTTTAGTGATGAGTTTTGTCCTGATTATTAAATCAAATTATTAAAATACTTTTGGTTAACATTTAAACTTTTCAAGGTTTTTTCATTATTTTTTTTAATTCCAGTTTTAGCTTTGCACTGCAATTGTTTTTACTTAAGAATATCCTTCCTCTTATAAAAACTTTGTTCCAATCAAGAATTCACGGTCGTCATTAGATTGTTATATTTGATGTGCGAGTCTATAATCCTATCTAAGTTCTTCTAGAGATTTCTTAATTGATCAATGTTTGATCAGGTTAATAGGAGCCTATTAGGTTTCCCTATTATCTATGAACATTATTGGACCATAAATTCTTGCTAACCGGAGCACGATGCAATGGAGTAAGTACGCCGCCTTAATTTAGTCATGGGCTGGCTGTATAAACGGATCGACGATGCTACAACATTCTGTTGGATCCCAAAATGGTAGTCGAGACACATAAACTTGATTTTACTAGGGATCAAATTGGTTTTCTATACACCAGCCTTCACGCACACATTTACGCGCGTGTAAAATATATTTTTTGAATCATAGCATGCCATGCGCAACTTACACATTTTAAATGTATTTATATATGTAAATTGGCAAAAGGAAAATTATATATTTGAAGTAAATGAATAATTTTCGATCATTTTAGAATAAACCCCTCATACATCAATTAAAGTCGTTGAATTAACATAATAAAATCGGTTTGTATAAAATTTACATTAGGAATAGAGAAAATGATATTTAATAAACAATTGATTGAATTACATTATTGTTAGCCCATTGTGAGGCTAAGCGCACTCCCTCCCCCTAGTATAGATAATATATTTGTTAAAAACAAATCATTTGACAATTAATTTAGTCATATTATTATTCGCGTGCGAAAGACTTTTTTATAAAGAAAAAAATGATCGTTTGACAACTAATTGAATCACATTATTATATGCGTACGAGAAACATTTTTATAACCGGTACTATGCACCTCTTAATTAAAAATTGAGAAATAATATTTAATAAACAATCGCATGCAAAATGCATTTTTTGAATCACAGCGCTCTACCCGTGATTTATATTATGCATTTTAAATGTTTTTGTCATTTGTTTATTATTTTCTTTTTTCCCTTTCATTTTTTTTTATTCTTTTCTCTCTTCCCACTTATATTTATATTGTATTTTATGATAGCCAAATTACCAAATTACCCTAATTGCATTCTATTTTGCTGTTGTGATTTTTTGCGGTCGAGGGGCATTTTGGTCCAACCATGCGTGACCCCAAAATTTTGGCTGCATGTGCACTGTTGTAACATCCCACATCACCCAGGGGAGTGGATCTTGTAAGCCTTATATGTATATTCTCATCTCTACCTAGCACGAGGCCTTTTGGAAGCTCAATAGCTTCAGGTTCTGTAGGAACTCCGAAGTTAAGCGAGTTCGTGCGAGAGCAATCCCATGATGGGTGATCCAATGGGAAGTTTTCGTATGAGTTCCCAAAAACAAAACCGTGAGGGTGTGGTTGGGGCCCGGACAATATCGTGCTACAGTGGAGCGAGCCTGGGATGTGGTGGGGACCTGGGCCGGATGTGTGTGGACGAGGACGTCGGGCCCCTAGAGGGGTGGATTATAACACCCCACATCGCCCAGGTAAGTGGATCTTGTAAGCCTTATATGTATATTCTCATCTTTACCTAGCACAAGGCCGTTTGGGAGCTCATTGGCTTCGGGTTTCGTAGGAACTCCGAAGTTAAGTGAGTTCGCGCGAGAGCAATCTCATGATGGGTGACCCACTGGGAAGTTCTCGTGTGAGTTCCCAAAAACAAAACTGTGAGGTCGGGGCCCAAAGTGGACAATATCGTGCTATGGTGGAGTCGAGCCTAGGATGTGGTGGGGGCTCGGGCTGGGATGTGAAAACTGTTGTGCACTGTTGATCCTAGTTATGAAAAAATTATTTAAAAATAAATTTACCAAATTACCCTTGGATTATTTTATGCATTCATATTTCATGCTTTGAAATTTTTTTGGCTAAGAGGTATTTTCGTCCAATTTTTTTTTGTCAAAGCCCGTGATACCAAAGTTTTCATCCGCATGTGCACTGTTTTGCACTGTGCACTTTTCCATTGGCATTCTATATATAAGATTTGGTGATTTCTAGTTGTCTATAATGTAGGAATTGGCTTAAGCTAAAAATAATCACAATTCTAAAAGGAAATAAAACCTATTGCCAGATATAATTTAGGATTCTCCCGGTTTATAAGGATTTATTATCCTAAAAAGTTTCTCTCTTGACTAGTATAAATACACCATCCTAGAATTCATCAAAGATAATTCAATAGTCTAATATCATGCACATATATAAATATAACTCTTGCTCCCTTGCTCATTGCTTTAGTTCTATAAATCCTTAACTAACTTGATCGTTGGAAAATCTTCGAACGATACCACACCGGAGATTTCACGATTGTTTGCTCTTTCTTGTAAATAGTCGATCAAAGCACTCCTCCACTAACAGTGGTGCAGAAATTTGATTCCAACATGCATGAATACCTAAATTATATAGCATCGCAATTCTATCCTAGATTGGATTGTTATGCTTATGCGCCACGCTTGATAACAATATTTATAGATTCCCATAATTTAAGTTTGTATAAAGCCTACTTAGTGTATAGGAGATCCTTAGAAAAATAATAATTTTTCTTTTACCTAAGTTAAATTAATTTAATTAACATTGATACTCAAAGAACTGAAAGATTTTTCAATGTGATCGGTATATGAGGTTGTACACCGCGTATCATTATACAAATGGTGGAATATGTGTGTTAAAAAGTTAATAACTTAAGAAATAAAATTTCCTACCATTTACATAAAAACACATGGTATACCACTTGTGTTCCCATCACAATAAAAAATTTCTCCAAAGAACCCTTCAAAATACTACAAAATTTCAAAGGATTAGGATTCTCTTCCCTCCTTTTTCCGCCCCCTTCCATTCTCTTTTCTCACATTCTCTTATTTTGTCTTTTTCTTACAATAAAAAATTAATATTTTGTCTTTCTCTTACAATAAAAAATTAATATAAGATGTTGACGTGACTTAACCATGACTGTTCAAATAAGAGGAGAGGGAAGGGGAGGGAAAAAAAGAAAAGAGAGAATCCTACTCCAATTTCAAAAGCCAAAGTCCTATTGCCTAATTGTTCACTGTTCCCAATGCTATTGTTTACTTCAAAAGTTTTTAGGGATAAGATAATGCTATAAATTTTCTATATGTGTCGCTGAAGATTTTTTGCAGTATCTAAATTACCTATTTACAAAATTCTTTTAGTCAACCAAAAGAGGTAATATATTTTCATAAAGTCAAATTTTGCTGTTTTTTATTTAAATCTCACTTATATGTGATTTTAACATATATCTAATATCAAAAATTAAAAAATTAAAAACAAAAATCTCTCTCCCTGCTCTCACTCCCATGTTCTCTTTCTCCATTACTTCTTCCCATTTAAAACAAAAATAAAAAATGTTCACACCCAAATTGTCTAGGCATATGTTAGTATTTATTATTATTTCTAAATCACATATTAATAGAATCGTTTTTATTAGCCAAAAGAGGGTGGAAAGATTATTTAGGTTTTTTTTTTTTTTTTTCCTTTTCTGAACAACGATATTGTCTACATTAAGGGGGAGGGGGTAGGCTACGCCACACAATGAGCTAGCAATAATGTGGTTCAAATTCACCTTTGATGAAAATCGAGCTAAGACTCTTACTTACAAGTAAAGATGTATACCGTTAGATCATAGTACTAAGTGGCCACCTACATGGGATTTTAGCATATATCTAATATTTAAAAATAAAAAATAAAAAACCCCTCTTCCTACTCCTACTCCCACATTCTCTCTCTCTCTCTCTCATTCTCCTTCCCATTTTAAAAATATTCACACACACAAAATGTGTAGGCATATGCTAGTGTATATATACTTGAACTTTAATTGACGATCTTTTGTTTCATTTTTTCAAGTCATTATGTTCTTTTGTACTCCTTTGTTTCCAAAGAAACTATAGGCGTGATGGTCTAGTCTCTCACAGAGAGAGATCCTCTCCGGATCTCTTCTATCAAGGCCACCGAATCAAGCGACTTGGACTTTTGAAATTTGATCTAACAGTTAAAAACAAAGGTCCCCTTTAAAAATTATAATAATTTTAACCATTGGATCAAATTTCAAATGTCCGGATCACTTGATCCGGTAACCTTGAAGGAAGAAATTTGGAAATGGTATATTTCCGTCTCTCACTAAGTTATAGTCATAAATTATTTGTTTTAAAAAAGAAAAATGTTTGCACTTTCTACCTTAAAGTAGTGTGCTTGAAAACTTTTTGTTGCGTTTCTTTGATGTTTTATATATTCTATTATTTTTATGAACAATCTTACATGTAGAATGAAGTCATGGTTTTCAAAGAAACTTTCTACTCTCCGTCAAACAGTTAAAGAGCATCTTCAAAGAGATGTTAAAACTGCCACATAAGTATATAACAGTAAAAATTGACAGTAAACTTTCTTCAACCGAGCCTTCAATTTCCTACGTGACGCTGAGTCAATTGAATGCAAAGTTTTCTGTCAAATTTGACAGCAGCTGTCAAATCCATTTAATATTTTTTTAATAGATTTAATGGAAATATAATAAATGTGGTTGTGTATTTTAAGAATTTGATTGGTTGCCTACATTAATGGACCCTACAAAGTGATTAAAAAATTTTAGAACGACATTATTATTATACGGGATCGAAAAATTGTACAAAATACAAAATTGCCACATAAACCATCAAATATTAATTTAACGTTTTAAATTTGACATCTTGTTTGGAGATACTTTAAATGCTCAACCAACAATATGTTTTAGTTCAATAATGGGTGCGCGTCATATTGTACCAGCATATGCCACCTTTATGCAGACATCTAATCTCATCTTCTATTAAAGTCCATATAGAAAATCAACAAAATCTTCTTGTCAAATTATAAGTGATAAAAATAGTTCATATATTAATTTTTAATTTCATATAGAACAGAACATGTAATCCTCTTTATTTAAAATATTTCTAAACGAATTTGAACTCAAGCAAACTGCCCAAAATAGTATTAGACTGTCATACCCTTAACATTATTGACATACACTATCCAGTTGCAAAAAAAATTTACACAATCAACAGACAACCAATTAGAGCTCAGTACTGAGCTTGAATTTTTTAAGCTCGCACGAATTCAACTCGTATAATTCTGCTCGTCTAAGAAGTAGGCCAAGCCTAACTTGAGCTCTCAAAATATAAAACAAGGCAAACGCATGACAATAGTGATACCATCAATATATTTTTTTATTTTTTATTTTTGTTTTCAAACCATCAGTGCTTTTTTTAATTATTAAATCGTCTCTTATTTTATCATTGTCAATCACTAGTGGTTGCGCATTTAATCAGAGCTATAAATTGGCTCTTACATTCATTCAGAATAAATAAACATAACCAGTAGACAAAGATGAAAAGAGTCCTTTCTTCTCTATTTTTTTATTTTCTTGAATCAAAGAAAAGATGGTATCAAGGCAGTAACACCCTGGCCAAATCTTATAACAAAAGTTAAAAATAAATAATATGAAACCCTTGCTACCAGTGAGTACCTATCAACCATCATAATTAATTACCATGAATTCAGTGGGTACCTATCAATACAGTCGCTCCATGGATTGCCATCACCACCTTGACCTAAATCCGAAACTGCCTTCCAAACAAGACTTCCGACCTTAAACCCTGTCCCAAACGCCAACATCCAAACCCTATCTCCTTTCCTAACTCTCCCCTTAGCCTCAAAATATGCTAACTCATAAAATACAAGACTACTCGATGTGTTCCCGAATCGGTGCAAACTCATCCGAGCCGGCTCAGTCAACTCGTCACTCAAACTCAGAACCCGCCCAACCTGCTCGATCACCGCTTTCCCGCCCGTGTGAATACAAAAATGATCAAATGCCTTGGTAAAATCCGGGACTATCGGTTTCGACTTCCCCCCTGAAAATGCACAACCAATGACCGAGTACACGTAAACACCAAGTTGAGTCAGTGGTAGGACTCGGGGAGCAAGAATTTTGATGTGCTCAAGTAAATGCATGCCCGCAACCGCTATTAAATCTTTATTAAGAGCAAACCCGGTATTGCCCTTGTTATCCTCCTCTTGAAATGCGGCTTTATAAGCTCGATCACTCGCTCCGTGGTGAGTACGAAGCGAGTGAATGAGTTCCATCTTTGCAACCAGGCGGCAACAAGGGTCGTTTGTGATCAATGCGGTCGCACAACCGACTCGAAAAATGCAATTGGTTACAAGCATGGGACGGTTATCGCCATAGTACCAATCCAAACTAATAGTCTCGGTTACGACCACAAGAGCATAACCAATTTTTTTGCTTTGCTTCAACAGATTGGCGGCTAGATCAATTGATATTACTCCAGAACTGCATCCCATGCCACTTAGATTGTACGTCTTTACGTCGGGTTTGAGATTGAAACGGTTGACAATGAGGGATGTGAGGGAGGGCACGGGAGAGAAGCTCCCGCATGTAACAATTAGGCAATCGATACGACTTGGGTCGATGTTGGTTTTGGCAAGGAGTGAGTTGATGGATGAGAACATGCCTTGTTGAGCTTCATCCAGAGCATATTTCAAGTTCGCTTCGGGGTTTGATTCGAAGACGAATTGTGGTGCGTAGGTCTCGTCTCCTAAGCCGGATTTGAGGTAGATTTTACGCATGAATTCTCCGCTTTCTTCGGTGAAGCGATTCGTCCTGCATACGAAGGACTCGGAGGCTGCGTAGCTGCATTTTTGGTTAGGGTTTGGTTGGAAGCATGAGAAATTAAGGAGGAAGATGGACTTGGGACGAGAGTTGTAGTAGTAGAAAAATATGGAAATGGAAAGGCACCAAATGCAAGACAATGAAAGTGTAGGGTTGGTGGTGAAGAGAAAATGGAGGATGTTTCTGTATTGGACTGGATTGGATCGGATTGAATTAGACTGCATGTTAATTGATAAGAGAGTTGTGGTTAATAAAAGTGCTGCGAAAAAGGCTTGGTGGAATTTCAAATTTGAAGTGGACTTCTTCATGTTTGTTTTCTAAAAGTTGTTTTTTGCAAACTCAGTGAAGGAAGATTGGGGGAAGAGGGGGTTATATAGAACGGATATGATTTTATCACCTTTTTTTTAACCGCAGACTTTTTGTGTATTTTTATCTTTTAGCTCTCTTTTAATCTATTTAATTTAAAGGTCAAATATGAACAGAGATGGATACGAAATAAAAACGAATAAACGAGTATGGGAAAATTGATTTTCCTATATAAAAATGTGAAAACTGAAAAGACAGCAACGGCCTTCTGGACAGCCAACTTTTCTTGTCGACCAATTCAGCGATATGAACAATCGTTTTGTTTCTGTTGATGAGGAGGAGTAATGTCAAAGAGACTAAATTTATAGAATAAAATTACAAACTAAATGATGTGTCACCAATAAAAAATGAGTACGTTTATCAATGTTTATAAAATTTATTATCTCTTTTTCTGGGTTATACCGTATACATGCGCAGATAAATACATAATCCCTTTGACTTTATGGATACATTCCTGGAAAATACATGTCTAATTATTATAACTGGTTTCAAAATTTATTACTTAAACCTTGCCAACGAGAAATTTTTAGTTGTGATAGAAATACAAGTGGTACACTATGTGTTTTAATAAGAATAGTGGGAAATTTTATTCTTTAAGTTATTAACTTTTTAGTACACATATCCCACCATTTGTTTAGTAACACATGATGTACTACCCCGTATACCAGTTACACTGAAAAATCTCTCATTGCCAACAAAACCCCCACCTTTCCTGTAGAGGCGTATTAAGGCAGGTGGGGATTTCAATTGTCACACTACACTAGTCATTACTCAAGGATTCATGATGTGGTTGAATTTGGTAATGTATTAACTCAGTGCAACATTTTCCTAAGCAAATGTGAAAGAATTAATTGTTCTAACCTCTAAAATGAATTATTTCGATACTTTTCATTTAAACAATAAGATTTTATTGTAATCACATTTATGCATGATCACCTACTTTGACAGTGTAATAAGAGCATCTAAAAAATATGAGATGTCAAATTTAAACATAAAATTTGAATTTGACAGTTTATGTGACACTTTAACATTTTTTAAAGTTTTATTTTATCACACTATTTTCTTTTCAAAAATTTAATTATATATTTTAAATTATATATATAGGGAAGTGTTATTGGCACTCCAAAAATCTCATTTTACACTCCTCACAAGTGTATTTTTCTTTCTAAATATAGAAAGTTTGGAGTGTAGAATGAGAATTTTGGAGTGCCAATAACAATTTCCTATATATAAATATATATAATTGATAAGGATCCTCATCGGATTATATATATTCAGATCTGGGATGAACTGAAAACAAAGACAGAACATCTTTGACATTACAATTTCTCATCTCACAAGTTAAATTAGTCACACACCTTCACACCTGAAACTAAAAATAACAACTTTTCTGCTTCATTGTCAATTCAATATCTTTCTCTCTCTCTCTCTCTCTCTCTCTCTCCCCCCCTCTCTTCCTGCCATTTCTTCAATCCTCTGCAACCAAATCTCTGATGCTAAACTCACTTCATAATCTGGGGTTCCATCAACTGCGTTCACGTCCATCGGAGCTCCACCTCCAAATTGGATCACAATCATCGGTTCCTCCCAAGTTACTTCCTTATTCTTTTCTCTTTAACCCTCCCTCTCTCTGGATTTCATAACTTGCGAACTCAAATTTATGAATCATTTACTTTCCAATGATTAATGGAGAGAAGATTGCGGAAGCCAAGATCGTGAAGTTCAAGTAAGAGAGGTTGG
This sequence comes from Pyrus x bretschneideri, assembly GCF_019419815.1. Taxonomy (NCBI): domain Eukaryota; kingdom Viridiplantae; phylum Streptophyta; class Magnoliopsida; order Rosales; family Rosaceae; genus Pyrus; species Pyrus x bretschneideri. Next base: position 3,151,967 of record NW_025999457.1, read on the forward strand.
TTTATGGGTTTGGTTTTGAGAAAATGGAAGAAGAAGGACGAGCGGCCGAGGCTGAGATTCTCATATTAGAGTGAGAAAGGAGAGCTGCAGATCTGATTAAAAAAAAAATAATTAAATGATATATGAAGTTGCTATCAAATTTGGTGGCAAGGGGGAGAGATTCTATTCCATGTCATGACACGTCAAATTTGGCTTCTCGGTTGGAAAATATTGTTGTTATCTTTTCTTATCTTTACTGTTGATTTGGATATTTTGACATCTTATTTGGAGATGCTCTAAGATGTTTTCAGAACATAAACACCAACTTTGTTACATTATTAACAATGTAATTATTTGTTATTAACTATAGCTTTATCATTAGTATGTAACATTGAAAATGGATGAAAATTTCGTTTAAGGGTGGTTAGATGAAATCACAACTTGTTGACCCTAAAAATTACAAGGCCTACGTGGCACGTAGGCCGAGTAACTAAAGAACTAACTACATCCTTCGGTTGATGCGGGGTGTGCCAACTCGTTGGCCGAGCTCGGTCGAGGAGTACAATTTGGTGATGTTGCGTTGAGAGCGTTGCTGACTTCTTGATCTTGCGATTGCGGCCGAGGAAGGAACAAGTCTCGGCCTTCGGGTTCTCGAGCCTAAAGACAAGGCTACCAGTTCTACGAAGTTCACGAATTGTTGGTGCTAGATTCGATCACAGTGATTATATTCGTAAGAGTATAAGCATGTCGAATCGACACCAGACTATATGGACACAAGTACTTAAAGGAGATGTATGTCTTGATGGTAAATGTGGTTCGGCCGTTAGAATGCCGAACTCTGAAACTCACTTGTGAGTATCCAATCATAAAATCACTCGGCGTTCAATGTGCCGAATGCGTAACTTGTAACACCTTACTTCACCGGGAAAACTAATAAGATGACCTCTGCCAATAAGGATTCGGAAACCCTTCTCGATCGAGACTTGGATAGGTAACCAGTCGGGCTCGATGTAGTGCTGTTTATCCAAACTGAAGGTGTTCCTCGGTCGACTAATTCTACGGCAACAATGTTATTTATCCAAACTGAAGATGCTTACCGATTGCCTCCACAGTGTTGTTTATCCAAACTGAAGATGTGTCAGTGGAAAAAGAAAAAAAAAATTCTCAAGATGTTTGAGAGGTTTGCGCAGGGCAATTGTGTGTTGAATTGGAGTTCCTTTGAATGATGCACTTTGCTATCTATTTATACCAACAAATACAAACCTAAGCTCGGCCCAATAATATTATTTTGGGCCCAAACATTGCCCCCTCGCTTCTGAGGTCTTCAGCATACAATTCCTTAGCTGACTTTCGACCTTAAAGAAGTGAAATTAAACCCTACAAGATAACTACAGGATAACGAAAAGCCTCAAACATCCCATCCATCGAGCGCATTTATGAAGCACGATCGCACGATCCAAATTCCCATACACGTCTTGCCGCGTGTCAATCCTTTAGTTAACCTAGCAGCCCTTAATCATGACCCTCGAAAACATGCGCTAGCCAAAACATCTTTTCTGTGTTAATGCTTTAAATCCGCCGCAACACGCAATCGTGCGTCCTCAAACCATGAAAACCTCGATCCTATCCCCTAGATTCCCTAGATATCTATAATGATTAGTGATTTCCCAGTCGATTTCACCCTAAAATTTGAAAATTAAACGCTTTTGAAAATCAAACGTTTAACCTTCTTCTCGAATTGCCTATAAATACCCGAATCCCTTCCATTTACATTTTACACCTTTAAAAACCTTGAAAATCCTCTCGCCATTTTTTCCTTCAAAATCCCAGAAAATCTTAAGCTCTTAAACTAGAAATTCTTCCTTCAAACCCAAACAATTCCAATCTTCATCAATGGCTTATTTCATCTCACAGCTTTCTGACGAGTGCAACAAATGCAAAAGCTTCATCGACCGGAGTGCCATCAAAACTCTGCGCTTCGAGAGTGATCTGAGCACCACTCACCAAATCCTAAGGCCACTCTTCAAGGACATAGTACCATCTTCCATTACCACGCTCTTCAAGGCTCATTACCTGACACCTTTGCTGCAAGGATTTGATTGGTCAAAATGGGATCTAACAAAGCCCCAAGGAGTCTGGCCTACGACCAACGCCAACTGGGCAACCTGGGTCATCCAGATGGAAAACTTTTTTGGTCAAGAATGAAAAGCTCTTGGTATCTATGATGCCATTAGACTCTCGACCATGGAGCTAGCCATGGACAAAAAACTTCTTATGGCCGCACTAAGCCTCTGGTGCTCGACCACCAACACCATGATCCTTCCCTTTGGCCCTCTCGGCCCCACCATCCTTGACATCTTAGCTATTGTTAGGACTTCTCCTTTTGGCATCCCAGTATATGCCACTCTTTTTGGGTGCCCGTCGAATCTCAACCTCAAGGCACTTTTCGACGAACGAGCCGTCGAGACACTAAGTCAAGATGGTCAAGAGCCTTCAAAAGAAGATGTTCAGAAGTTACACAAGGACTTCTTTAACTACAACACCCTCATCCTCCATTTCGCTGGCCGAGGGGAGGCAAGTCTACAGAAGGGGGAACACGAAGCCTTCTTATTTTACTGGTACAACAAGTTTATCTGTTGTACCAAGTCAAACAAATACCTAGTCGAAAATATACCGATGGCTGAAGCCTTGGCTAGTGGCCACACCCTGGCGCTCAGTTCGGCCATTCTCGCCAATCTCTTTTACTGCATGGCTGAAGCGATCATTAGTAAAATCGACCCAAACCAGAATAGCCCACTTTGAGTCTTCCAACTCTGGCTATAGGTCTATTTTGCCACACTTCAGCCAGAGATCCCCAACTTCTAGTCCACTAAATTGCTCAACCTTCAGTTGCCATCCCGACCGGCGTTTCCTCATCGGGCCAAATAAGTCTTTAAATATTTCTTCGGTCTAGATGTCCTTTTTGATGACGAATTTTTAATATGTCATCGCCAAGAGTACCCCTCTTCCATCAGGCTTCCAACATCAGCATGGAGTGAAAGTGAAGATGCTGATCTTCGTCAAAACTAGGGTCATTCGTGTTAACACGCGACCTTCCCCTCGGTTGCGACTCTCGCTGAGCTAGCTAGGAGGTCTACCATCCCCACTTTACTGTCCAACAGCTCGGCTACCTCCAAGGTTGTTTGATGCCTCTACTTACTTCCAGTTCCCTCCTAAGCTGAAGACGCATTTCTGGTTCTTCAGATAGGAAGTGCAGAGATACCGAGAAAGAGTTTCAGGAACGGTGTAAAACATTTGTTCTTCGACTAACTGTTCCCGAATCTCTTGGCACTGACACCTTCGACGATTGGTGGGAAGAGTATACTTAGGACTTTTTTGGGGCTTCGGTCGAGGATGTCTTCAACAAAATTTTCGACGACCGACCCAAAAAAACTTCTGCCCCTCAATCCAAAGAGACGACCCAAGGTATACGGCTATATCTACCTTTATTTCCCCTTTTTATTATCACTAAACTTCACTAATTTGATCTCGCTTTCTTAAACGGTCGAGTGTTGAAAAAAACGGACGTGATCGCCGTGGTTGCGCCCAGGAAAAAATCGGTCCCCTCTAAGAAAACCAAAGCCGTCGCGCAAGCCCCGTAAAGCAAACGGCCTCGCCAGGGAAATGAGACGGCAGATGAATCCCCTCGCCCCATAAAACGCATTAAAAATTTGGCGAAGAAAGGAGAACGGGAGATTCACGTTATCTCTAGCTAGACTACGGGAGCGACCGCTCCCAATGTCTCTTCTTCCGCTCTTGTCACTCAAGCCTCGACGGAGAAACGGCCGACACCAACTAGCCAAGTGGCCCAAATTCAACTGGTCCCTGGGGTTGTGGCTGAACCAATTGTTGCTCCATTGGTCGAAGAACCTGTGGCTCAAGGGTCGACCGATGCGCCTGTCTTGGAAGAAGTGGCCCCATTCGTCAGGATAAATCTCCCCAAAAAAAATCAACGATCATCTTGGAATAGGTATGATTATGTTGGTAACTCCCTTCGTCTCATCAAATTCACAAGTATTAACAGCCTTTTCTTTCAAGATGACGAAAGCAATGAGATCCCGTTGACGAGTTGTCCTCGACCAACCAAAACTCCTACCACTAATCCCCCTCATGTGGTTGAGGCGGTTGACCAAGTCGACCCTTCTGCATCAGACCGTGGGAAGAAGCCTCTCGTCAAGCCTGAAGTGACGGCGGAGATGCCAATCCATCCGCAGGATCAAAACCTTGGTGTTCCTTCTCAAGAAGTCACTTCGGCTTTTGTAAGGCTCGATCCCTTTCTCTTGTTAGTTTTACTATAACAAACCTGAAATGAGAAAATATTAAATGTCAGGTGCCCGACTATTCATTTCACCGACAATTCTATGTGCTGAAGGGTGTTATCTATATTTCCTGGCCACCTCAGTGGCCATCGAACGTGGATAACCTCTATCGGCCGCGTGAATTGATGAGCAATCTTAAACACTAGGCTCGACCATTGAGCTCTCTAGGTTCGAGCAATGAACCAGGGGACATGACCGAAGTCTCATCTCGGCAGGTTTAAAACAAATTCCCTCTGCTATGTTGCTTATAATTTTCCTCCTGCTTAATTTTTTTTCTTGTATAGCCTTCATGGGAGGTCGAGCTTGACGCTTTACTCTAGAGTACCTCTAGAGCAGCTGTTTCTTCTACCGCGTCGGCCGAGCCTTTGGAAACCATGGCCGAATCTCGTGCTTTTGCCAAGCTGCAAGAAATCATATCCCTCTCTGCCTCTCAGGTTTTTTAATGTAAAGGCCTCGACTCCGTAGGAAAGTGCCTGAACGACCTTGCAAACGACAGCTTCCTGAGCACTGAAAATGTCATCTATTTGTCTGATCAACAGTTTATCACTTTTGAACAAGCTCTCCGGGCCAAAGATAACCTAAAGGCAGCAAAGATTGTTCATGAGGCTAGTCGGTCGGAGTTTGAGGCTATAAAAGCAAAGAAGGCACAGCTGACCGGCTTTGATCGCCAAATATCTGAGCTTTAACGTCAAATTGCCGAGCTTCAACAACAAAGGTAGGCTGTTGCTTCAGAACTCGAGAGGGATTTCAAGATGAATAAGGCTCAACCGACGGATTTCGCAGCTGACATAAAACAGATCCAGCAGCTTCAACTTAACAAGAAGACGAGGTAGGCCGAAATCATACTGAGCGAAGTAAGGTGGCTGGAGTTGAAAGCCGCTCTTAAAACCTTTCTTCCTTTGACCCCCTAGAATTTTATAAACCTTTTATAAATGTACTTGTACGTCCTTTTATAAATTTAATGCAACAATCTTTATTCTCGCATCTCCCCAGTGACTGGGTAGTATTTCTTTAAAAATTTCCCGTTGATTGGCAACTTGTGAACTAATCCAGTCTGATCCTTGAGGTGGTATGCCCCCTTGCCGAGAATTTTGTAAATGACGAACAATGTTTCCCAATTCAGTGACCATTTTCCAAACCTAGGGTCTTTAATTCCAACTGGTAGCACGGTTTGCCACACCAACTCTCTTTCGCCGATCATTTTTTGTCTGACGCACTAATTATAAGCTCACTTGGCAATCTTTTTTTGTGCCATTAATAAGTTATAAGCGTAAAGCCAAATTTCTTCTAAGTCTTCCAACTCTTGTCTTATGGCTTAACTGTATTTAGCACTGAACAAACCAATCACTCGCAATGAATTTATACTCAACTCGACCGGTAACATAGCGTCATGTCCATAGGTTAATGTTTATGGAGTCGTTCCGATGGCTGATCGGGGTGAAGTTCGATAGGCCCATAATGCTTCATTTAGCTTCAAATGCCACATACCAGGTCTTTCTCTTACCATTTTGTCAAGGATGTTGATCAAGACCTTATTACTTGCTTCGGCCTGCCCATTCGCCTATGGATAATACTGTGTAGATTGCTCGAGTCGAATATTTAGATTTTTCGTGTACTCCTTAAACCTGTCGACTGTAAAGATTGTGCCATTGTCAGTTATGATCGTTTCTGGTATGTCGAATCTAGTCACAATATTTTCCTCCATAAAATTGCGAACTTCTTTGGTTGTTAACTCGACATATGATTTTTCTTTGACCCACTTAGTGAAGTAATCGGTTGTCATTAGCATCCACGCATGTTTCGCTATTCTAGAAGACGGTGTGATTTTGCCAATTACGTCCATTGCCCATCCTCTGAACAACCATGGTTTGGTAACTGAGTGAAGTAATTCGGCCGGGACTCTCTTTATAGGTTCATGAATTTGACACTATATGCATCCTCGGGCGTATTCAATACAATCCTTTAATATACTCGGCCAGAAGTAGTCGTGTCGGCGAAGAAACCAACACATTTTACATCCTGATTGGTGAGCCCCACAAATCCTTCATGTACTTCGACGATTGCTCGGGCAACTTCTTGTGGGCTGAGGCACAACAACAATAAACCATCCTTACCCTTTCGATATAACTCATTCTGGTATGACACGTAGTTTGTGGCATGGACTTTTGTCATCTGGTCGTGTTTGTCGTTGGGGTTATCGAGGTATCGTATAATCGTCATTCTCTAATCATCTGGCAATGTCTCAACAACACATACTTCTATGGGATCTCCTCGCTCTAGCAACGATGGTAAATACATCACTTATGTACGTATCACGTGATTACGCTGGAAAACTTGCTGATTAACCAAGGCTGGGTAAGATCGTCGTCCTATAGGTGTTGCCCGACCTAACTCGCCCCCCGGGAGTTGTGCTCTGGAGTCTATTTAGGCGAGTTCGTTTGTGTCAGTGTTTCGAACACGCGAAATGTGCTCAAATGTAATTCTTTCAAATGTCTCGGCCAAATAGGTGGCAACCATGTGATAGGGCGCCAAAGTACAACTCATGCAATGAAAAATGTCGTTTAGTTGGTTAATCACCAGTTCGGAATCACGAAGGACGAGGACACGGGCTGCTCTTAAGTCATGAAGGACGTGAAGGTTGATGATAAGAGCTTCATATTCGGCCTGATTATTTGTACAGCTGAAGTCTAATTTGAGAGAGATACCAACGGTAGTGGTCAGGAAATTGAATGACGATGCCAACACTAGCCAAAGCTGAGGCGCTAGAACCATCAAAGTGCATCGTTTAGTAGTTGTCTCATGTTTCGACTAATTCAATGTTGACTTCGTTGCCCCCGAAACCATAAGAAGAGCGGTGTTGGGCCAAAAAATCGGCTAGAGCTTAACCTTTGACGGCTTTTTAGGGCACGTATTGCAATCTGAACTCTGATAATGCCATTATCCATTTCCCAATTCGGCTTTTGACGATAGGCCGAGTAAGCATGCAACGAATAACATCTGGCTGGGCAATGACCTATGTTACTGATGGGAGCATGTAATGTCGAAGTTTTGACGCGGCAAAAAACAAAGCCAAGCAAAATTTCTCGACGGGTGAATAATTGATCTCAGGTGAATTCAAATTCCGGCTGAGATAAAAGATAGCTTGTTCACGCCCCGTATCGTTATCTTGCGCGAGAAGGCAACCGATGGACTCGTCGGCTGCAAAATTATACAATTTGAGGGGCCTACTATGTCGAGGTGGTACGAGTATTGGTGGCGTTGTAAGTGAGACCTTGAGTTGTGTGAAAGCCGCCTGATGTTTTTCTCGCCACTCAAATCTATTTGAGTCCTTAAGTTTTAAGAGCGTAGATAACGCTTTCATTTTACCCACCGAATTAGCTATGAAACGGCAGAGAAAATTTATCTTCCCGAGTAACGACCAGAGTTGCTTCTTGGTCATCGGGGATGGGGCACTAATGATTGCGTGAGCTTTATTTTTGTCTACTTCAATGCCACGATGGTGCACAAGAAAACCCAAGAAGTTTACTGGCCGATATATAGAAGGTGCACTTGGCCGGGTTCATTTTGAGATTATGTTGGTGCATACAAAGGAACGCTTGTCGAAGATTATCCAGATGCGTTCGGTGGCTTTTCGATTTCATTACCACATCATCAATATATATTTCTATAACCGTACCGATTAAATCATGGAATATGGTATTCATAGCTTGTTTGTATGTGGCACCGCGTTCTTGAGGTCGAATGGCATGACGACCGATTCGTATGTGCCGATTGCCCATGAGCAACGAAAAACGATTTTGTGAACGTCAGCTTCAGCTATAAAGATCTGATTGTAGCCAGCATGGCCGTCCATGAAGTACAACATTTCATGATTGGCTGCAGCAGTAATTAATAAATCTGAGATCGGCATCGGGTATTCATCCTTAGGAGTGGCCAGATTCAAATTTCAGAAATTGATACAGATGTTAGTCACTCAACATATTGAGCGGTCCGAATAAACCCAGCTTTTAAAAGCCGAACTAGTTCATCTTTTATGCCGAGCTGTACTTTGGTCGAGAGTTGGCGAGAGGGCTGTCGGAAAGGTTTACAACAAGCTTTGATGCGTAATTCATGTTCAATAAGATTCCGATCGAGGCCCGACATTTCATGATAACTCTAAGCAAAACAATCTTTAAACTCGTTTAGCAATTTACAAAGTTCAAACTTCATGGAGTTAGGTAACAACGCACTAATAAATAGCGACCGAGGGTCATCGGCTGTTCCAACATTTATTTCTTCTAATGGATCCTTGACGTGGGGTCGACTGTCTTCGAGTTTGGCCGGCGCGGCCTGAACTTTATCTAATGATAATACTGGGCCGTTATCTCATTCGGCCAAAAATTCGATTAAGTTTACGCCCGAGTGTGGATGCTTGGAAATAGCATACTAATGAGCCAGCAGACGTTCCATGGTGGATGAAACCGCAGCTCAACGCCTTTCTTGTCTGGCGTCAGTCATTGGTGTTGGTAATTAAGTCTGCCAAGCCGAGTCTTGCCAAATCCTAGTGTACAGTCTCGGCGCCTACCTTGACAACTTTCTGGACTGAGATCTGAGTCGGCCGTCCATCCTCATTAAAACCCTGCATGGTAATATAGCCGACTTGATCGTCATAATAGCGAGTTTGGATCATGTTGGTTTCAAACGGCTGATTATCGACTGGGTGGACCACAACCGATTTGTTGTCCTAAAAAGATAAGAACCTGGTAGAGTGACGAAGGAATGCAGCTCATTTAATGAATCCAGTCACGGCCAAGCAATGCATTATATTTGGTCTTTGAGTCAATTATAAAAAATGTAGTCATGTGGTTACGACCTGCGATGCTTACTTCTAACGGGAGCACCCCTTTGGTTTGGGACTTGTCGCCGACGAAGCTGCTCATTGTTATTCCTAACGGTATGAGTTCGTCATTGAAGCGGTGTAATGCCTTCATGATGGATATAAGCATGATGTTGACTGTGGCTCAACAATCGACAAACACCTTAGAAATTGGGTATTCTTTAATATGAGCTGTAATGTACAACAGTTTTAGATGTTAGAGATTAACAGAAGAGGAGCGGGGAAACAATTCGACCAGGGCTGTTTTAAGTTTGTCTTCCTTACTCGTTTGTCTATCTTCTTCGGTGGCGATGAAATCGACTTATGTTGTTTCCTCGGCAACCACTTCCTCATCCAAGCAATTTGGCTAGTTGTGGTTCGTTGAAATTCAGTGGGTAAAACATGGACCATACTGATTTCCATGTTTTTGAGGATCGAGAGACCCATCGGGTCTTGGTCATTTTCCTCCGGGTGATTAAGGGCAGTATCATGCTTTTGAACATTCTTATCATGGTTATCTTCTGCCTCATCGGATGCTTGCTCTTGTGGAATAGTACCTGGGCTTGGTTCATTATGGTTGTTGTCTTCGAGCATGCTCGATGTTGAGGTTTGATTTTGTCCCTGCAAAGTTTTACGGGCTTGTTCTTCATAGGCGATTCCGGCGTTCCGTGTGTCTAGATATGCATCTAGATGCGCCACACAGTCTTTCTCATCGGCCATAAGGCTGAAGAGGGATACAGTCGAGAAAACTTCGAAATGATATCGCAAATGCTGGAGATCTTCAAGGGAGAAAGGAAGCTCAGCGATGTCTATGTCTGTGTATGGGTCGACTTTGAAGCCGAGGACTCGAGCCTCACGTATATGCTGAAACCTAGCTTTTATTGCTGGATTAGTGGTCTTCTGGATAATCTGTTCAGCATCAGGACAAGTTAATGCCAGGTCGAAGGTTTCTTGACATGCCTTGGGCAGGTCGTATAAGTCATTGGCGGAATGTTTCTTGTGAAATTCTTGCATGTACTCTAAAGATTCACTGAGGAATGGAGGATGTAGATTCCGCTGAACTTTTATTAATGGCTCTTAGGCGGTAATGGGGGAAGCTTGCTTTAGGCTTCTTGTCTGAAATGCTCGAGACGAGCTTTCATCTTCCCAGGCTGAAAAAGGAGTTTGATGCGCTTTTCAGACTCTTCAATGGTGGTTTCAAAGTCGCGATCAACTGCCTTTTTCTCCTAAAGTAATTCGGCTATAATGGTTAGGGTTGGTCATTCATCGCCATTTCCTGCTACCTCTTTTGGCTGCCATCTAGTAGTCGAATTAGCTTGTGCTTCTTGTGCGCAAGCTATACAGTCTATTTGCTGGCGGCAACGTTTTTGAGATTTGGATAACACCGTGTACATGCCAGTAGAAGAATTGTAACTATACTAATGTTGGTCGCGTGGCTTTGGTGGCGTGAAAGTTTTTTGACTCACCGATGAACTCAAACTGCTGGAGTTACGCAAGTAATAGTCCTCATTATAAAACGACGCGTCAAAGTTAAGACGTCGTCTGGCTGAGGTTGGACCATTTGTTTATACCTGAGGGTCGAGTCTCTCGAACACCTTCTGGCATTGGTCGATACCAAGTTCCTTTGGAGGTGTTGCTGCGGCCGTGGACGGTTGCCATGAAATTGGAGCCTGATGTGTTTTCTCTTTAGGTTTGGTCAGGACGACGCATGTTTTATAACGACCGCACAAAACCATCGATCCATCAGCTTCTTCGGTACTAAAGCTTGACATAGATTTGACTATGGTCGGTCCCGAAAACTCTATGGGCGGTTCATTTGAAAATAAATCAATCTTGAATCGCAACTGAGAGTTCTGCTTACGAACATGTTGTACTGAGATGAACTTGGCCTTCCCCTGCCCTTTGTTTTTAGGCAGATGAGCATCCACCATGCCAATTGTTGTCGAGGGAAAAGATTAACGTCGACATCCATCTGTTTCTCAGGAAATTTTAGCTTGCCTTTATCAATCCAGCTTTAAATGGCATTAACGTCGACATCCATCTGTTTATCCAAACTGAAGATGTGTCAGCGGAAAAAGAAAACAAAAAATCTCAAGATGTTTGAGAGGTTTGCGCAGGGCAATTGTGTGTTGAATTGGAGGTCCTTTGAATGATGCACACTGCTCTCTATTTATAGCAACAAATCCTCCTTAAGATCGAGTTGAAACCATATTCGGACTAGGGCTTCTTATTCTGATCCAACCTTATGTCGACCAATCCTACTCCTATTAGGACTTTGAACTCACCCCCCCTTTTTAGGCCGTATTCATTTCCTGTCAAGAATCCTTATTGTATCAGGACCCTTTATTGTACTAGGACTTCGACCCATCCTCTTTTATCCAAACCACTCCTTCTTGTAATAGGACTAGACCGCCCTAACTGAGCGGCTTAGGACCACCAGACAACCCATAGTACATTTAAAAAACTTTGGGCCGAACACAAACCTATGCTTGGCCCAATAATATTATTTTGGGCCCAAACACAACTGTAAAACAATAAACACCATGCCTAATTAATGAGCACCCTTGAGAAAAGGAGGAAGGTGTCTGTCAAAATGTCTCTAATATGTAAGTTAGAATTAATTTGAGAGAAACTAGAATAGAGAATTATGAGTAACAATTGGCAATTACGAATCTCTTATTCGACTTGAATTTTATAGGAGAGACTCTTCACAGATAGCTAAGAGGTAAGGCTGCAGACCATGTTAAGCAGACTGCTACGTTTCCTATTGATCTAATAACCCATGTTAAGCATACCGCTATTTTTTCCTACTCACAAGGCTTTGAGATGAATAGTCTTTACTCTGATACTTTGGGATTTACATAGAGAATCAAGCGAGGAAAGTGTGAAGAACCTCGTCAGATCCTCTTTGTGAAAATCTTGAAATCTTCCAATTACATCCATTAATTGTATATTGAGCAGTATAAATTATTGTAAATTTTGAACGAATATTATTAAAGGATCTCCGAGATCCTCGCAAAGAGAATCCGGTGAGGATCTTCTCTCGTGAATTGGCACAGGGGTATTGACAGTTGGGCAGGCGTAAGGGATGGTTTTTTGTGACAGGGCTAAAACGAGCCTTATGGCCCTCGGTTGGAGATGGAAACAAATATGACCTTGTACTGTTCATTAAAATATTAATATCTTGAAGAGCCAAAGGACTAAAACGAGTCTCTGGCCAACCCTCGGTTGGAGATGGCCTAACTTGGTTCCTCAAGTCTTTTCGTTTGGTGCATGAATGATTCCGACAAATAACCCACAAAGGATTATACACATATATATAAGTAACTAGTAATTGGTTGATGGGAGCGATCATTAACATGTCATTTCATCTGTCTGTTAATTTATATGTTTCTATTTATGTTGTCAATTGGTTTACTATCTTTCAATACAGTTCTAGATTAAAATAAAAACGATTACTAATTCGACGTACAATGTGTGGTCATCGTTATTTATTTCTTTCTCTTTTTTGGTTTTGTCACAGATGGTCAAGCCTGGTGTATAACTTGGTCAAAAGGAAACTTCTCTTTTTTGGTTTTGTCACAGATGGTCAAGCCTGGTGTATAACTTGGTCAAAAGGAAACTGCTGGCACGGGCACTTGCACTTCCCCCTCCCCCTTCCCCTTCCCCGACGCCTCCCCATATTTATTTATTTATTTTTATAAAAATGAGGATTAATTGTGGAGTCCACATCACATCAAACTTTAAGGATCTGAATCATCTATTTTTCAAGTTGTATCTCATAAATCATTCTTGCAAAATATTAGTCAAATAAAAAATATTTAAGACACCTAATTGGGATCAAAGAAAATTAAATAAATACATGCATATAAAGCTTACATATGTGAATTCGACCATAAAATATCATCAGGACTGAATAATCAAAGTGTTTGTTGGTCTAAACCAAACAGTCATTGTGAATTGTCGATTATATTTAGAGAATACGTAGCTAGCAAATACAATGAGAAACTCTATAGAAGCAACTGACGAATCTAGTTTGCCAAGCTACCGCATACAGTGATGAGGCCATATGATATATCTGTACCTGTTCAATATACGAACACTCCGGGCCTCCGGCATATGATGCTGGAAAACGTATGGTATATACTGACCTAATGACTATCTCTGCTATTTAACCAGGTAAGTACTTGGAGGAAAGAGTGAAAGCCGACCCCTACTTGATAATGGGATTCATACACCTCATATGGTGTGAACAAGGTTACAAATCGGAGAAAAAACTTGCACATCTCATATGGTGACATGAATTTTGAGATGCAAAAACTAAAGCAATATCATTTGCATTCCAAGTATTACAATTTAAAAGGGCAAAAATCCTTTATTCAATCTCTGCGGAGTGATTCTTTGTGGTAACTACCAGTTCCAGTACGATCTGCCTTGTCATTTACGACTTCCTTCTTAAGGATTGCAACTTGTACACCTCCTAATAGCGTAAAAATCACAACTGGACGCCCATAGCCTTGCAATGAGAGATGATGCTGTCAGCTACGGTTGCTGTTCCATTGAGTTCTTCCACATCTTGCTTGTACACCAAACAAGCCCCACATTTCTTCGGCTTCAAGTCTCCTATTAACCTGTGATCTAAATCCTTTGAATAATAAAAAGTATCAAATGAAATCGTAATCTGACCAGGTTTGATAATCCTTTCCAGAGAAACATAAGGTACCCAAAGATGATTCAACACAAGATGACGTATTTTAGGACGAGAATCCCAATGCCGGCAAGAAAAATGTTGCGACGAGCATTGAATTCCCAAAATGATCACAATGCGCATATATATACTCAGGGAGAGGATTTGTCTGCTCCGAGAAAATAGCGCACAAAGCAATTCCCATCACCCTGCCACATGAATGTGGGGCTATATTCACTAGGGATGACAATTCTAACTGTTAAACTCGATAACTGTCTGAATGGAACGGATTTGGATATGGAAGTCTGGGTATATTTTGGATATGGGGAAAAACCCGTTTATATTATTCGGTTATGGTTTTGGATATGGTTATAGAGGTCCCCAAACCGTATCCATAACCGAATCCGACCCAATTAGTAAATAATATAATAGTATAATTAATATATGAGAGACTTTGGATGCGGTTCCTAACTATGAATATTCTTTGACTAAAACCTTGTTGATTTTCAATTTTTTATCCAAGTCCCTGAAATTAATGTGATAATTTATTTATATGTACGTTACTATATTTTTTAAATTAAAAATTGAAATTTATAGTTGTTTATATTAATGAGATTTTAAATAAAAAATATAACATCTCACATCACCCAGAGGAGTGATCCTTAAATGTATATTCTCATCCCTACCTAGCACGAGGCCTTTTGGGAGCTCACTGGCTTCGGGTTCCGTAGGAACTCCGAAGTTAAGCGAGAAGGGGGCTAGAGCAATCCCATGATGGGTGACCCACTGGGAAGTTGCTCGTAAGTTCCCAAAAACAAATCCGTGAGGGAATGGTAAGCCTAAAGCGGACAATATCGTGCTATGGTGGTGGAGCGGGCCCGGGAGAAGTGATTTGCCCCGGGCCGGGATGTGACAAAAAACCATAATTTGTGGGATTAAAAATATTAAAATATAAATATACTATTGTGTGTGTGTGTGTGTCTATATATATATAAACATTGGTACATTCAACAAAATTAATAACAAAATTATTGTATCAAAACATGGGTACTTCCTATATGACTCGGAAAGTGAAGGAGAGAAGCTAGAGTGCCTATGAGAAGCCTCTATGAGTAGATTATACCATGCCAGGTACAGTAAAAGTCTTTAAAATTAGTAAATTTCTTTGATTAAACTTAACATGGATATATTCTCAAATCAAAGAAAAAAGAATGTACCCATATAAGTTTAAAAATGGATTCGAAAAAAATTTGAATAGATTATATATATATATATATATATATGGGTACATTTTACATATAACAAATTGGTATATTTAAGAATGAATACATTTTAAGATTAAAATTTTGAAAAAAATTTACATGAATGGTACATATAATTAGCATGGGTACAAATAAATAAAAAAAATATGGGTACAAATACAAATAAAACTTTATAAAATATGGGCACCAAAAGAAATTAATATATGGGTACAAATTAAAACTGAAAAGAAAATTGGTACAAATTAAAAAAGGGTTGCAAATTAAAAATGGGTACAAACTAAAACTAAAAATATATGATAAAAATTTTAACCATAAATATAATTATACTAATTGTAACATTTTTAACATTAAATGAATATATTTTGAAATAAAAAATATTTAATTGTTGAAATAATTAATGATGCTATTAATATCAAGGACCTTGATCAAAAAATGAAAATGAATAAGGTTTTAATCAAAGGAGTAGCAAAAGGAAGGATGTGAACCTAATTTTTCCTTAATATATATATATATATATATATAATGTATTTGTATATCCATTATTCACCGAACCATTACCTTGAGAATACAAAAGCTGCATTTTGTAGGAAAGTAAAGTTTTGAATCAAAATCAACATGAACTCAATAGTGCTTATGTGAGATATCAAAGACAAGTCGACATCATCAGTGTTTTAATTTTTGTGTAAATTACATTTTACCTCCTTAGGTTTCGATGAAATTACAACCTCATAAAACATCTTTAAGACATTTCAATCTCATACATTTAGTATTATTTTTTTTCAATTTCATACAACCGTTAAAAAATCTGTTAAGTTATCTGTTAAGTGATAATGTGGCAAATAAGAGGTCCCCATTTGTGCCACGTGTCTAAATGCTTAATAAAAATTTTAAAATTTTAAAATAATTAATTGAAAAAAAGTAATTAAAAAAAAAAAAAAACCAGAAGTCCCCTCACCTTCCCCACCTCTTCTTCGTCCTGCCCTAACCATCTCGAGCCAACCCCTTTCCCTTTTCCCTTATGCCATCACCACCCATTTCCCTTTTCGCTCGAATTAATTAGAAATTCAATTAAAAAATTAATCAGATAATTGAAAAAAAAAAAAAAAACACTCCATCAACTTCTGTTCGAGCAGGAAATCTGGCTGGGCAAGGTCCACGGCTCGAGTACACAGCTCGCCGAGGAGTTGGCGCTTTGGTTGATTGTCGGGCAATGGCTTGCCGAGATGCTGCAAGAGAAGGATAAAATTAGTTCTGAAATGTGCCTTTGTGGGGCCTTAGGTGTAGGCCTTAAAGCTCGCAATCAAAACTAACTAAGTGCTAAGGCATGCCACTACCATCTCTGTATGGTAAATGTAGAACAAGTGTATTTAAGTCGATTACTTGCCCCCTAAGTTATTCTGACTTCTTGTTATCAAATGATTGTCGTAGATAGGTTAAGTCTACATTAAGTTCTTTTCTATGCCTTGAGATCAAGGACTTTTAATTCGTTATCTTGTATGCTTAAAGGGTGGAGGTTCATATCTGATCAAGTCATCAGCTTTAATTCACTTTTAATATTCTTATGACAATAAAACCACTAAGTGAACTAGATCTGAAAATTGATGGAACTTTAGATCGTCGAAAGACTGGAAATGACTTGAATAAATACTGGGGAATACATTATAACACCAGATCTATTAATTGAAAGACAAAACAAAGAGAGGCGAGCAAGATTTCACCTTGTCGGGCAAGGTTAAACGTCTTGTGGTCTCTTCTTTGTTGCAGTTACAAAGGGTTGGGTACTAAAAGAAAGATGAGTGGTAAATGAGTTTACACAAGAGAATTGATACTACAGCATTTAGAGAAGGTAGCAGAGCTTTTACATAGACAAAAGATGTATTTCTAAAGGAAGTCTAAGGCTAAAAGGGTGCAGAATCTGGACAAAACACAGCTTTCTGGATATTTGCTTAACTGAGAGGCAAGTTGTATGTTTTTTTGTTTGATTGGTTGAGTGTCATTGTCTCTAGGCTCTCTTCCCCCTTTTATAGGCGAATTAGCCCCACTGTACCATTTATGCTCTTGCCCGAAAGCAACTAAAGGGTAGTGAGTCATCAACATTTTTACATGGGCCTTTGGGCCAAGAGTTGGTTGATTTCCATCGATTGTCACTTCCCATGTAAGCACGTAGCCTTTTCATTTAATGGGGAGCTGTCATATTGTCTAAAGATGGGCATCTGGGCTTGGTGCTGGGCCTCGGGCAAAATCTCCTTTGTGGAGCTCTTTTGGGCTTTCTTCCTTTCAAGTCCAAAGTTTAAATATTAACCCAAATAGTGCCCCCTTCAATTGTTGTTAAGCTTGCAAACTGAGTCGCTAATAATGATTAAACAGCCATCTTTTATTAATCATCGTCACGTGCCTTCTCTCGAGACTTGCACTATTTCGTGCAGCCAACATTTCTATAAGACTTTTGTACTACCCATGAATTCCAACCATCACTTGTTCTCTTGCTATAAGACTCCCTTCAAATCCATTCTCTAACTAAATATTTTAACCAATTCAAGCTTTTTTTAATTCTCAGAACTCTCCAAGAATCCCCTAGAGTCCTCATCGGTTTCCAGACCATTTTCTTGATCTTCAGTCCCTCATAATTCCTTCTCAAAATGTCTAAAGGTACCTAAAGTTGTATGAATCTAATTTTCCTTCACGACTCGTGAAGGGATTTCCACTATGCATCGTTTTCTTAATGGCCTTCATCACCATTGGGTAGGGCTTTACATTGGGCTCTTCTTCAGAGAGGGAGAAGTATACCCCTTGGGACCTGTATGGACTTCTCATGTCTCAATCGTTGTTGGAAACAGCATACCTAAAGAGAAATCAGCTCTTATAATATCTTCAAAAAGGCGTATTGCTCCCCGCTTTCGTTTCAGGACTTTTATGACATTGAGGAATAACTGAGCAGCCTTAATCGCACCGGTAGATTCCACTTGTGCTGATATTTACAAGCCCAGACTTCCCTATAGCTTCTGCTTTCTTGATCACTTCATCATCATAGGTGTATGCTTTGGGATCAGCTACCATGACTAACTTGGTTGGGCTCTCGGGCGAAGGTGCAAAAGATTCAAAGGAATTGAGATAGCAAATGGAAGTTAGATATGTTGAAATCTATTTAACCAATAGTAAAAATGTTTAGGCAGAGTCGGGCAAAATGTAGACCCACCATTCTAAGGTAACTGTCCTAGTTAGGGATGTAAAACTATTGAGTTAAATCTGATGTAACTTTCAACATTTGCTGAAATGAACAAGATTTCTCTAAATCGCTTTGTCTTGCATTTTCCTGGAGATTCATATATGATGAGTGCAAAACTGACTTTAGATTTCATGTGACACTTATACTTCTTCCTCTATATAGCAATCCCTGACATCCCACAAGATTGGGTGATATTTCTTCAAAAATTTAACTGTGATTGGATGTTTTTGTAAGCCTCCCTCCATATCTGCTAAGTAATATCCACCCTTGCCCAATACTCGGTAAATAATAAAAGGACCTTCTCAAGTCGGGCTCCATTTTCCAAAGTTTCTGATTTGAATTCCTAAAGGGAGAATTGCCTTCCATACCAACTCTCCTTCTTTGAAGTTCTTCAACTTCACCTTTTTATTGTATGCTCAGGTAACAACTTTCTTTCCTTCTTCAATTTTATCTAGAGCTTCAATTCGGGCTATATCAAGGTCTTCAACTCCTTGGCAAATAACCTGAATGTACTCTTCACTGTGTAGCCCGATTGATTTTGAATTCTGACCGAACTCACATTAATTTCCATGGGGATCACAGCATCTTGCCCAAAAGTCAGAGCATAAGGAGTAGTTCCAGTTGCTGCCCTTTTGGAAGTTCTATATACCCACAAAGTGTCTCCCAACTTCTCATGTCATTTCTCTGGATTCCTGGCCACCATTCTTTTAATAATGTTTACCAAGATCTTGTTGCTGGTTTCTGCTTGACCGTTTCACTGGGGGTAGTAAAGACCAGACTGGACCATCTTTATCTTGAACTTACTGGCAAACTATTTTACCTCTTTTGAAATAAAAGATGGCTCGCGGTCTATGACAATTGTCTCGGGCACCCCAAATCTATGTAAGATCTTGGTTTTAATGAATTTCTTGACTGCAGTTGAAGTGATAGTCTTTACTGCTGAAGGTTTTACCCACTTGGTGAAGTAATCTATTACCACGATTATAAACGTGTGTTATTTGCAAGAACTAGGTGAATTTGCCCGATGAAGTCCATTGCCTATCCTCTGAAGGGCCAAGGCTTGGCCACAGGGTTTAAGGGTACTGAGGGCACATGTTAGAGTGGTCTGTGTCTTTGGCATTCTTCACACCTTCGAGCATAAGCTTTGCAATCCTTCTCCATCTCGGGCCAGAAATAACCGTATCTCCTAAGTAGCCGCCTCATCTTGGTTTCCGCCTGATGTGCTCCACAGATCCTTTCATGTACTTCAGCCATTATCCTCATTGATTCTTGTCGGCCCAAGCCTTTTAACATTAGTCCATCTGGAGTCTTCCTTAGTAGATTTTCTCCCCATAAAACATATTTAATTGCTTGCTGTCTATTCTTCTTACTTGTGGGCAATGATGGATCTTTTAAATATTGAATAATAGGTGTTATCCAATCTTTAGTCTCCACCTCTTCAGTCATTACATCTAGGCTAAATCCCCTTTCCAAGATAGAAGGGAGATTTCTTCTCTGGACTTCTATGTCCTCTTCAAACTTCATCTCCTGGATCTGTACTCCAGAGGCCAATTGTTCCATCTCGTTGGCAATTGCATTTGCTTCTCTAGGAATGTAGTTAGCTAATATTTTGGTGCCCCAATAGCTTAACAATTGAGTGGTCGCTAAGTAATAACCGGCCATGGTGATGTGTCTGCACTTGTACCCTCATATTTTGCTTGATTGTTGGTAGTTTCTTGATAATCTAGGAGGAATAAATAACAATGGTGAGTACCTCTAGGATCGATGATGGCAATCCCAGCTTCAACAACATTTTGGGTATAAGATCCATCAAAATACAACCTTCATAGAGTAATCCAAAGGCTAGATATCGTCTTTACCTCCTGTTGAATCCATTCTTCTCTGCTCGAGAGGGCTTTGCTTGGTGGGATCCAAAGGTTAGCCACCTTCAGAGTTCCGGGGATGTTGATATGCTCATCTCCTGTTTCTTGATGTTCGGCTAAGAAATCCGTTATTGCCTGCCCCTTTGTGGTACATACTGAAAACTGAATTCCGACAATGCAAGGATCCATTTTCCAATTCTTCCTGTCAACATTAGTTTTCACAACATATATTTGATCACGTCGGTCTTGGCAATGATGTAAATGTGACAAGGCAACATGTAATGCCTTAGCTTGCAAGCAGTAAAGTATAAAGCCAAACATAATTTTTCCATCAGAGTGTTTCCTGTCTCTACCTTAGTAAGGATTCTACTGAGGTAATATATGGCTTGTTTCTTCCCACCTTCATTGTTTTGGGCCAGCAAGCTTCCAATTGACCTTTCTGAGGCAGAGATATAAAGCTTCAACGGCTTCCTTCTCTGAGGTGGCATAAGCACTGGTGGAAAAGCTAAATAAGCCTTTATGCTGTCGAAAGCTTCTTAGTGTGGTTAGCCCCATTCAAACTCTTCTTTGTTTTTTTAGTCTTAGCAGAGGAGTTAGCGGCTGAATCTTACCCCCTAAATTAGTAATGAATCTCCTTAAGAAGTTGATTTTTCCCAACAACCTTTGTAGTTGTACCTTATTAGTGGGGGGAGGTGACTCCATTATTGCCCGAGCTTTGTTCTTGTCAACCTCTACTCCTCTTTGATGAACGAGGAATCCCAAAACGTTGCTAGATCTTACTCAAAAAACACACTTATTTGGATTCATTTTTAGTTTATGGATCCTCATTCTTGTTAAGGCTTATCTGAGGTCCATCAAATGCTGCTCTTCAGTTTTGGATTTTACCACGATGTCATCAATATACACTTCCATGCTATGGTCGATTAAGTCATGAAAAATGACATTCATTGCTATTTGATAAGTTGCACCAACATTTTTGAGCCCAAATGGCATTACCAAATACTCATATGCTCCGACATGGCCCGGGCACCTGAAAGCTGTTTTATGTATATCTTATTTAGCCATTTTTATCTTATTGTATCCAGCATTCCCATTCATAAAAGATAGAACTTTGTGTTTGACCATTACATCTATAGATAAGTTAGTCATGGGCATGGGGTATTCGTCTTTATGCGTGGCTCCATTAATGTTTCTATAGTCAACACAACATCTAACTGCTTTAGTTATAGCTTTTAAAATAGGTAGAATGTTGGCCAACCATTCAACATATTTGGCAGGCCTAATAAATCCGGCCTTCACCAGCCTTTCGATCTCTTCCTTAACCTTTTGTTCAATTTCTTTTGACATCCTCCGTGGTGCTTGCTTGACAAGTTTAAACCTCTCCTTAATAGGTATCATGTGTTCTACCATGGTTGGATCTAAGCCTGGCATCTCAGTGTAATGCCAAGCAAAACAATCTTTAAATTCATGCAGAAGGTCGACAATCCTTGCCCGATCCTCGGTTTCCAACAAACCACTGATCTATATAGGTCTTGGATCCTTCTCAGTTCCCAAATCAATGGTCTTTAAGGGGTCTTGTACTTTTGGGGTTGGTTTGTCGGGTTCTGCACACAAAAACTCAACCAGTTCAAGATTCTCGGGCAAATCCTCTGGTCTATCCAAGTCATATATACACTTAGCCATTTGTATGGCTGTTTCTAACTCTTCTCCAAAAGATTCTTCTTTATTCACTTGGCTGCTTGAAGCATCTCCGCTCCATTCTTCTTCTTCTTCCTTGGCTGAGTTCTCCCTTTCTTGTTTTTTCTCTCTCCCATACACCAACAGTCTTTTTATTAAGGACCTGACTGCAACCACTTGGTATTTCCTTTTCTGTTTTGACATTAATGGTGTTGGGGAGTTGGGATGATGTAGGACCAATCCCAATCTTCCCTTGTGAGAGATAACCTTTGCTCTATAAGTTTTTGGGTTGTCACGTTAATCGGGCGACTGTTCTTATTAGCTCCTGAACATTGAAAAATCCCAACACTGGGATCATAAAAGTTAGCTTCTGCAATGTTAGCTATAGGGAGGAATGGCCGTGATTCGGCCTCCACCATATCCCAGAACCCGAGTTATGTTTCCCCTTCTTCATGGTAAACAACCACTTGTTGGTGTAAAGTAGATGGCACATATAGACTTTGATGAATCCAATCTCTACCCAGTAAAGCCCCTATAAGTGGAAGTACTATCTACAACAAAAAAAGGCTTGCATGATTTGTTTTAAACCCAAATCAACCTCTAATAGCAGTATCCCATGAGTCCTAATGATAGTTCCCAAGAAACTAGAAACTGTAAGACCTGTAGAGATGAGGTTCTCCTCACTTTTGCATATTCTCTTCATATGTTTATATGATAACACATTGATCGTGGCCCCTCCATCAATCAAGACCCTTTTGAAAGGTACTCATTCCAAGTGAGCATTTACATATATGGGTTGGAGATGATTGGCCAGGGTCAAACTCGGGTGAACAAAGACCATTTTGTCCGAGTATATTCTCTTGGGCTTCTTCCCTGTTTGTTCGGGCAAGCCTGTATGGCTAGGCTTTCCTTATCCTACTTCTTTGACACTAACATGCGTCATTATAGGTTTTGTCGTCAAGTAATCACCTTCCATCGTGGGAGGTTAATCATGCTTAGTGCGAAACATGGCTGATAAGACATAAGTCATGTTTACGCGGAAGCTGCTGGGCCTAGGTAAATTTTTCCCTTCGCCCCCAATATGGTTTATAAACTCATTCAATGAAGCTTATGCTTCTTTAGGCAACATTAGCTCAGGCAACCCCTATTCATGGGTTAAGCCAAAGTTTGGCATTTGTTCTGGAACCTCGCAAATGGTATTTACCAACAATGGTGCGAGCAACCCTCTCTCGGGTGAGATGGTTCCAAAGCATATTGGTTCTGGGCTCCATCTTGGGGTAGACATCATCACAATATCTTCTTGAGCTCTCCTCAAGATTCTGTATTTCCTAGGATGGGGGTTTGGTGGCACATGGTCTCATTCTTTTCGTTTTTGCTATTTGCCTTCTTCACCTCCTTCTTACTCCTCTAGTGAGGTTGATTTCTTCCCCCATAAGCAATGTTTTAAAAAACTAGCCATGGGGCGCGCCTAGGGCACCTTTGAGGATGGGCGCTGAGGCTAATGCCTCTGTTTTGCTAGAGTAGGCAAAATGCTTCACCGGAGACTCCAAGGCGCGCCTCAAGGCGTCCAGGCGCCCTGTCTGCCCTTTAAAAAAAAAAAAACCATACAAACCCAGCACGTCGCCGTTTGGGTAAGGGTTTTTTGTTTTAATGATCCTCCATATACTATACCTTCGATCACCTCTCGTCTGCCTTCTTCACCTTCTTCTCTCGCGTGCCAGAACAGAGAACACACAGCAGCCGCTTGGAGCAGCACTAGTCACCATGCAGCCATCACCCCGCCGCCATCACACGAGCACCGTCAGGCCAGCTCTGTCAGCAAGCACACAAATCCCAAAGGTTAGGGTTTTTGAAATTCTAAAAAGTTAGGGAATTGATTTAAAAAAAAAAAAAAAACTGGTGTGAAGCATTCTGGGATAGGGGGTGGGTGAGATATAAATTTGAAGCATGCTGGATTGGGGAAGGTTTTTTGGGGTAGGAAATAAAAGGCAAGTAAAACAAAAAAAATTAAGGTTTTCTGGGGAAGGTGAGCTCTGCCTCTGCATATCTTGTTTGTAGAAATGTTGATGTCGGTATTAGATAGAAAAAATTACTTAAAATGGCATCTTTGGTCACTCACCCGAGAAGGTGATTTGATTGATTCTCTCGAAGTTTTATGCTAAAATTTTTATTGTTTTCTCTACATTATATGTGGTTTTTGAGAGTCTGTTTGAATCATTGATTAGTAATGGTTATGCACAAATGAATCAGTTCAAGGCATTTGGTTTAATGCACATTTCTGATCTTTTTTTTATTGTATAATAGTGTGCACACATGAATACGAGGTATTAAATGGCTAGCTGAAATATTTGATTTAGTATGGAATCTATGGATGATAAATAAAGTCTTACTAATGTTATCATAAACTTAAATGGACTCGTCACGATAATGTTAATTAATTGAATACTTTGCTCCACTACTAGGTCATGGCTTCTTCTTCTAAGAAAGATTTTGCTTGGCAATGGACAAAAGATTTGGATCATGTCACCAAGCACTTCTATTGTGTTTTTGGTAACCACAAATGCACGGATTCAATTTCTAGATTCAAACATCACTTGGGTGGTGTAAGTTCGGGAGGAATGATAAGTTGTAAAAGAGTCCCACCTAATGTGAAGGAAGAATGTTTCGCTAATGTTATGGGAACTAAAGAAAAGAGGAAAGCTAGCCATGAGTTGTGTCATGGTGGTGGAGAAGAAAGTGAAAGTGTCGATATGGGCACAACAAGGACACCATATGTAAGTAGTGGGAGTGAGAGTGTGAGTGTCACACATTCACAACAAACCGGTTCTTTTCTACCACCTAGGTCAAGGGGACCACTTGATAGGTATGTTACATCGGAAGCTCGTCAAACCACATTGAATACGCCTTTCAAAAAAGAGGAAAGAAGACAAGCATCCTGAGCACTTGCACGATGGTTTTACACTAGTGCCATTCCATTTAATGCGGCAAACAATGAATATTATGTTAATGCAATGAAATTGGTATCCAATTTTGGTCCCAGCTTTGATGCTCCTACAAGCCACGAATATAAAACTTGGATGCTCAACAAAGAAGTTGAGGATGTACAAAGTATGATGAAAGAACATCAAAAGGCTTGGAAGAGATATGGATGCACTATTATGTCAGATGGATGGTTGGATGGCAAAAGTAGGTGTTTAATCAACTTTCTTGTCAATAGCTCGCAAGGTACTTGGTCTTGAAATCAGTTGATACATTGGCCTCTATTAAGAATGGAGATTTGTTGTATGGCTATTTGGATGAAGTTATTCAAGAAATTGGGGAGAAGAATGTGGTTCAAGTTATATCCGACAATGCTTCAAACTACAAGAATGTCGGGGCAAAACTTATGGAGAGGAAAGAGAAGGTGTGGTGGACTCCATGTGCGGCTCATTGCATTGATTTGATGCTAGAAGATATTTCTAAGATGGCATGGTTTGATGACACACTCAAACGTGCTAGGTGTATTTCAAAGTATCTATATGGGCATCTATGGGTACTAGCTTTGATGAGAAAGTACACCAACAATTCGAAAATTCTTCGTCCGGCGATTACTAGGTTTGCCACACTACAAAGCATACAAAAGCAAAAGGAAAATCTTGTTGCTTTGTTTACCTCTCAAGAATGGTCGGAAAGTACCTATGCAAAATCCCGTGAAGCAAAGTTGGCTAAGCATCATGTGTTATATAATCGTGAGTTTTGGGGTCGAGTTTCATTTTGCATTAAGGGTGTTCTTCCTCTTGTTTGTGTTTTAAGAGAGGTTGATTTGGAGGAGAGATCTCTCATGGGTTTTATATATGAGTTGATGGATGCCGCAAAAGAGAAAATTGCAAGCAATCTTAACAAAGTGGAGAAAAAAATATATGCCTATTTGGAGAAAGATAGATCATAGATGGGACGATCAACTTCATCAACCACTACATGCGGCAGGTTATTACTTAAACCCACAATATCGGTATGAGGATAATTTCTCAGATACTGATGAAGTGCGAAATGGGTTGTTTGCTTGCATGGATAGGATGCTTGGGAAAGGGAAAGAACGTGAAGAGGCCGATGTTCAATTGGATTTATATAATGATAAGCGTGGTCCATTTGCAGATTCTATGGCTATGCAAACTAGGAAAAAGCAAACACCAAGTAAGATTTAATTAGTCAATTGTTAATATCTTGTTATCATTAACCCTTAAATTACTTACCTTACTAATATTGTATTTTTTAAGCAGCTTGGTGGGAGCACTTTGGGCATAAAGCACCCGAGTTAACGAAGTTCGCTATTCGAGTTCTAAGCCTTACTTGTAGTATGTCGGGATGTGAGAGGAATTGGAGCACATTTTCAATGGTAAGTAAATATATTATTAGTATCTTAAGTGTCATTTTTGCTTAAGATATTAGACTTGAATAATAGAATTGATTTATTTGTAGATTCATACAAAAAGAAGGAATAGGCTTGAACACAAAAGGCTTAATGCTTTAGCCTATGTCAAGTACAATTTAGCTTTACAACAGAGAAGTAAGAAAATGAAGGAGAAGTATGATCCTATTGTTGTGGAAGAAATTGCCTCCGATGATGAATGGATAACGGAGATAGAAGATCCCGTTCTTCCTGAAGATCCTACATGGCTTGAGGATGAGTTATTGTATAATGTTGAGGCCGTAAGGAATGTGCCACCCCCGGTTTATGAAGGTGGCTCATACATTCGAGAGCCTAGAGAGTCTTCTTCTCCTCCTCCTCCTTCTCGTGAGCCCACTCCTCCTCGCGAGCCTACTTAACCTTGGGGTCTTATTACACACAAAAGAAAACGGAGTAATGAAGAATCCTTAAGTCAAAGAAATGTGGAGTATGATTCAGAAGATTCTTTTGATGAATTGATGACATACCCTATAAGTTCATCTAGAGTTGGCAATGAAGAGGATAATGCTGCCTTTTATTTAGATGAAGAGGATTTAGATGAATAATTGATATCTTTGTTTGTATTTTGATTTATATGAAGAGGATTTGGATGAATGATTGTTTTCTTTGTTTGTATTACCTTTTGAATGATGAATTTGAATGATATTACCTTTGAATGATGAATTTAGATGATATTATCTTTTGAATGACTATGGATTTGAATGAAAAATTGAGAATTGATGTTTATTTTACATAGTATTATTTTTTATACAAATATATGTATAATATATAAAACATATATATATATATATATAATTTAATCCCGTAAGGTTTCGCCTCAGACACCTCGCCCGTGAGGAACTTTTTCGAACTTTACATTCTTTGAGGTTTCTGAAGTAGTAGGAACTTTTAACTAGTTCATATGGGCCTTATGCTACCTTTCGACCCTGCTGATCATGGAGGCTCCCATCTCTTTGATAGGTCTCCCATCCCTTCCGATTATGTACATTTCTGCCCAAGTAGGGCAAGATTCTTCTTTGTGGCCGGGTTTGCCATTATTCCTTTCATTTTAACATCCCCACCGGCATAACTTGGTTAGGATGGCCTCGCATCCACCCACCTTGGCATCTTGGCCTCCTTGTCCTTCACTTCCTCTAAAGCTTCATAGTTTTTGAATACTTCTGACAAGTTTTTAGGCTGAGAATCTCCTCCCAACCTCTGGAAGACATTCCTAGAGGTTTCTTCCTCCCTCTTTCTCTTGATCAATTCCTAATCAATGACGGCTCATGCTGCTAGTACCTTTAGTTCGCATTCACATTGACATTTGCTGCATAGCACTACTCCTTTGATTATGGCAGCCTTAGGCTTCTCGGGGAACTTAATAGCTCCCTCTGTTGGTCTAACGATTGGCCTCATTTCCACCTTTACCTCCCACGTGGCATTTCTTTTTCCTTTCTCTGCCCATGTTAGGTTAATCATGTTTACTGGGGCTTGTAGAAAAGGATCAGTATCAATCACTATATTAGCATGTGGTTCTTTTAGTGACCATTTTACTTCTGACCCGCACTGCCCCCTGCTATCCAACAAAAATAACAAGGGGTCAGACAACTTTGGTTCCAGAATTTCTTCCAACACTGGCTAACTAGCTCCGGATTCTTCCTTGTTCTTTCCTTTATTCCTTTATTCCTTTATTCCTCAAGTAAAGGAAACAGAGGAATAATTGACTCATCTACAGGGCTGGATTCTCTCATCATCTCTCTAGCATGATCCTTTCCTAGGGTAGAGTATTCCAGATCTAGCATTCTTTGTAGATTTCCTGTTAAGGAACAAAGTTTGCTTATTTCCTCTCTCATCTCTAGAGAGTTTCTCATGCTTTTAGAGTTTTTCTCCATGTTTTTCAAGACAACTATCATGGTAACCTGCAAGTCTTCATTTGTGACCCTCCTTCCTGATTTCTCAGAATGAGTCGAGCTTTCCGTCAAGACAGGTCCTTGCAAATCTTCGGGGAGATTTGCCATGTCAGATCTCAATGTATACTGGGGTGGTTTCTGTTTTACTCCCCTTCTGAAAGTTTGTTCTTTCCTTTATCTTCTTGGCATACAAGATTTCAAATCCCACCTAGTCTGCCACAACTATGTTTGGGTAGGAAATCTGGCTGGGCAAGGTCCCTAGCTCGAGCACACAGCTCCCTGAAGAATTAGCACTTTGGTTGATTGTCGGGCTTCGACTTGCCAAGATGCTGCTGTAGGCATCGAAATTTCAGTGAAATAAATGTTAACCAAGGTATTAAAATTACAACATTTATTTATTTCACCTACGTCACACACTCATTTCACCTACAACTTCCATTTACTTCACTAACCTCACACACTTACTTCACCTTACCAACTCCATTTACTTCACCCTACCAACTCCATTTACTTCACCTACAACATCCACTTATTTCACCCACCAACTCCATTTACTTCACCCTACCAACTCCATTTACTTCACCAACCTCACACACTTACTTCACCCTACCAACTCCATTTACTTCACCCTACCAACTCCATTTACTTCACCCTACCAACTCCATTTACTTCACCCACCTACTCCATTTACTTTACCCTACCAACTCCATTTACTTCACCAACCTCACACACTTACTTCACCCTACCAACTCCATTTACTTCACCCTACCAACTCCATTTACTTCACCAACCTCACACACTTACTTCACCCTACCAACTCTATTTACTTCCAACTCCATTTACTTCACCTACAACATCCACTCACTTCACCAAAAAAATGGATGGTGGTGATTCACTCTCAAAGCCTATAAATAGGCTTTTCCATCAAGAGGAAGAAACACCAATTCACACAAAAACCAATTCACCAATACATTTCTCTACTCCCAAAATGGAAGAGAATACCAAACACCAACACCAATTCACAAATACATTTCTCTACTCCCAAAATGGAAGAGAATACTCCCCACACATCCAAAATCCTTGAAGTTTTGAAACTCTAAAGCTCTCAAGCATCCAACCCCCAAATTCCCAAGAATCCCGAAGAATGGAGAAGGCACTCTTCATTCTTCGTCAAATCCTCCTTCAAGATCAAGCCCCGACGGCCCTTGAAGAACTTCCACCAACTCAAGATCAAGCCCCGACGGCCCTTGAAGAAAGTGTCCATCGTTCATCCTAAGATCAAGCCCCAACGGCCTTTTGGATCAACAGCACAAACAAATCCACACATCCAATTATTCTTCAAGATCAAGCCCAAAAGCCCTTGAAGAAAACCAACTGTTCATTCAAGATCAAGCCTCGACGGCCCTTGAAGAAAGCCAACCGTTCTTCAAGATCAAGCCCAAAAGCCCTTGAAGAAAACCAACTGTTCATTCAAGATCAAGCCTCGACGGCCCTTGAAGAAAACCAACCGTTCTTTAAGATCAAGCCCTGACGGCCCTTGAAGAACTTCCACCAACTCAAGATCAAGCCCCGACGGCCCTTGAAGAAAGTGATCATTCGTTCATCCTAAGATCAAGCCCCAACGGCCCTTTGGATCAACAACCTCAACAAATCCACACATCCAATCGTTCTTCAAGATTAAGCCCAAAAGCCCTTGAAGATCCGCTCATCCATCAACCTTCAAGATCAAGCCCAAAAGCCCTTGAAGAAGTCCATACACCCATTCTTCAAGATCAAACCCAACGCCCCTTGAAGATCCATTCATCATCCGTTTATCCTAAGATCAAGCCCCAACGGCCCTTTGGATCAACAACCTCAACAAACCCATACACCCATTCTTCAAGATCAAGCTCAACGCCCCTTGAAGATCCATTCATCAACTGTTCATCGTTAGATCAAGCCCCGACGGCCCTTTGGATCAACAACTCATACACAAACACCAACACCAACACACACAAAGACCAATTCACAAATACATTTCTCTACACACACCAAAACCTTGAAGCCTTAGAGTTCTAAAGCTCTCAAGAAAATCCCGAAGGATCAAGAAAGCACTCTTCGTTCTTCGTCAAATCCTCCTTCAAGATCAAGCCCCAACGACCCTTGAAGAACTTCCACCAACTCAAGATCAAGCCCCGACGGCCCTTGAAGAAAGTGTTCATCATTCATCATCCGTTCATCCTAAGATCAAGCCCCAACGGCCCTTAGATCAACAAACAAATCCACACATCCATTCTTTAAGATCAAGCCCAAAAGCCCTTGAAGAAACGCTCATCCATCAACCTTCAAGATCAAGCCCTGAAAGCCCTTGAAGAAACTTCCATCAACCTTCAAGATCAAAGCCACGAAGGCCCTTGAAGAAACTTACAACTGTTCATCCAAGATCAAGCCTCGACGGCCCTTGGATCAACAAATCTACATCTTACGGAGATAGAATCAGAGGATCAAATTACAAAGAGATCGTAACCCCAAAATCATTAAACACAAAAATATTATTTTGTACACGTATTCTTGTTTCTTGTTTTAGGAATTTTTCGTGTTCACAAATTTGGCACGCCCTGTGGGACATCTTTACCTCTCATCTCTATCCTCAAATCATCGAAAACGCAAATGGCATCAAGAAAGGATCAAGTTGTTCCTGCAATCAAAGCAAAGAACAAGAACATCATCGCCGCAAATGGTGATATTTCGGGCATCATAACCCGAAGTAAGGCAAGAGCTCTTTTTGCCGCGGCTTCCGCCGCTGCATTAACTCTGTCAAAGGAACAAGAGCACCTGAAGCATGAGCCTGTGATCACCCTAGCCTTGCTAAGGGCATCAAGAGGGGAAAGCCCGAGGAAATACTCAGAGTCCCTACTCTCCGATGCTGATTCGAGCGGCAGTACAACCATGCAAGTCATGACCACTGGAGCAACTTCAATCGAGGAGCAGCTAGCTCAGATGAATGAAGCAATCGCAAAGCTCACACGGACTGTGGAAGAGAAGGACTTGCAGATTGCCGCACTCATCAACCAACTAGATGCGCGGCCTGATGCGAGTATTATACGCGCACAAATTAAACCCTCTTTTTGTCAATTGTAGTATAAGTATAAGTAGGGATCGTTCTGGACCGGGGATTAGGAGGGATTGCTAATCACTTGGATTTGACTCAAAAACGTAAAAACACAATATAAAACACTATGCTAGACTCAAAGAATGCAAAACTAAACTTTAAAACACTAAGACAAACCAAAGACTCAAGATGCTTTAAAAACACAAACTAAATTGATTTCTAACTAAATTGAACAATAAAGTAAAGGGGGATTGAGTTTTGGACGAAAGTAAACTAAAATTGATAGATTGCAAGAAAACAAATTGTAAATATGGATTTGACGGAAATGAATGGATGGGATGGCTAGCTAAGGGGTTCATCTCCATACATGTTGTACTTGCATACAAAACGATTTCTAATTGCTTTTCAATAAACCATGAATTCTCAACACCCCGGGTTAATTAGGTCCGCTTAAATTAACCGTCAAGTTTTCCTTAAGTTAATGAATTGGATGATTGCATACGACAACCCAAAGCATTCCTCACAAGTTCCCTACATGAATTGCATAATAGAGATACAAGCAAGAATCATTAAGCAACATGAAAACTATAAGTGTTGACGAGGCATTCATTACTATGATTGCATGAAACTTATGCCAAGAATATGTTTAACGCGATTGTTTATAAGCAACCTCCACTACTTGTGAATATAAGTTCATAACTATTACGTGAAACTCACTTATATTCTAGCATCAAATTCATGCATGAAAATTAAGCGTCAACTCTCAATAAACATACATAAATAGGTTATCAATCAAATAGTTAAACAAATTGAATTCACAACTTATGAAACGTAATTAGAAGTACTCAAATCATATTGCAAGCATAAACATATATTTCGAATCACCCCCTAGCCAAGGGGGGGTTTAGTTCCTCATACTTACAAAACAAAAAGAATTGAAATTAAACATTGAAATCAAAGAAACGCCTAAACATTCCAACAACTCAAACTTGAATTGTATGAACGTTTAGGCCCTCTTCTCTTCCTCTTTATTATGGCACAAGGTCTAAGGGATGTTGTTGGTGTGTTGAATGGATTGGGGAATTATGGAAGTGGATGAGGAGTGGTGGAAATGGAAGAGGATTGATGTTTGGATTATAAGGGAGAGATGGGAAGCCACGGCAAAGGAAAGGATGGAATTGTTTGTGGTGTGTTGTGTATGAAAATGAGATGTTTTTGAATGATGGGAATGCAAGGGTATTTATAGGAGGAGTAGAGGTGTATATGGCTGTTTGTTTAAGGTGTTTGTGTGGAGGAATGATGGAAAAACAGCTAGGACAACATGTGAAAGCTGGAAATGGCATGTGTTTGCACGGCAAGACTTGTTGTAGGTGCTGGAATTGCATGTGTATGTGCTGGAATTGGGGTGTGTTTGCACGGCATTGAGTGTGGGATGAGTGATTTGTGGTGCAATGATGAAGAATGCATGTGGAATGGATGCAATGATGAAGGAATAATCTGGAAATGCAAGGTGGAAAGCTGGAAAGCAAGGGAATGCCACGACAATGATGCTTGTTGTTGGTGAAAATGTGGCTGAATGGATGGATGGAATGGTGTGATTGAATGATTAAAGTGCATGTGTAATGAATTGGAATGACAACTAGGTTATGACGGGAATGCATGTGGCTGAAATTGCATGTGGAAAGGTAGTGAATTATGCACGGCAATGATGTTGAGAAAGAATGTGTTGGAAATGCATGTGAAAGGAATGCTGGAAAGGTAAAGTGGGAGTGCACGGGTTAGTTGGATTTGTGGTGGGTTGATGAAAGAATAATGTCAAGGTGTGGGATTGTTAAAGGAGGAAGTGCATGTGCAAGGATGAAGAAATGATTATGGATGCATGTGTTGATGAATGGGATTGTGGAAAGGCAAGGGAATGCACGGGTTAAGCTTGAAGAAAAGGTGTGTGAATGGGGTGATTGAATGCATGTGAGTGACAACTAGGAAAGTGGGAATGCATGTGGAAGAAATTGCATGTGGAAAGGTTGGAAATGGGATGGGATAAAGGATGTATAAGCACGGCACAAGTGTTTTGTAAAGGGGAAGATGGTGTGTGTAATTGCATGTGTGTGCATGTGGGTGAATGTGAAAGGGAAGACCATGTGCACGGCAAAGAATGATTTGTGGTGAAATGGATGAATAATTGGGCTAGGGTTTAAGTGCATGAAATGGACCCAAATTGCTCCCCCTTGCATGGCAAGGAATGGTGTTTGTGTTAAGCCCACGGCAAGGTGAATGTAATTGGGTTAGGGCCATTGTTTTGTGTCCTCAAGTGCATACAAGGCCTTCAATTTCATCCAACACTTGGGCTCCAAGCATAAGCTATCCATCCTTAGCCCAATAGTGCTCCAAAAGGCCCCAAAACACTCCACAATGCATCCTTTCATCAAACACATCTTATGATTCTGAAAACACACAAAAGAAGCATAAAGGACTAAAATAACTAAAGAAACATAACGTAAATGTACAAGAACAAGCCATTTAAGTCGCATGAATATGCTCCTATCACGGCCTGACGTGAAAGTCGACCTAAATGATAGCCTAGTAAAGAAAGAATTCGACGAAGAAGAGGAGCCTCCAGCAGAGAAAGTCGAAGAGAAGCTGAAGCTAGACCAAGCAACGGCGTTCATGGGATCTCTCTCTATCCAGCAACTACAGGAGATGATTGCAAACACTATCAAGACACAGTACGAAGGAAGTTCACATGACTCTGTACTGTACTCAAAGCCCTACTCCAAGAAGATTGATGCTTTGAAGATGCCAAGGGGTTATCAGCCCCCAAAATTCATGCAGTTCGATGGAAAAGGCAACCCGAAGCAACATGTCGCCCATTTCATTGAAACTTGCAACAATGCTGGGACAGAGGGAGACTACCTCGTCAAACAGTTCGTGCGTTCACTGAAAAGTAACGTTTTTGATTGGTACATCAACCTCGGACCCGAGTCTATCAACAGTTGGGACCAGCTAGAAAGGGAATTCCTCAACCGCTTCTACAGCACTCGTCGTACTGTAAGCATGCTAGAGCTAACTAGTACGAAACAGTGGAGAGATGAACCTGTCGTCGACTACATAAATAGATGGCGCTCCTTAAGTCTGGATTGCAAAGATCGGCTTTCTGAAACCTCTGCCATTGAGATGTGCGTTCAAGGCATGCACTGGGGGTTACATTACATCCTCCAAGGCATAAAACCAAGAACATTCGAAGAGCTAGCAACTCGTTCCCACGACATGGAGCTGAGTATCGCTAATCACGGGGAAAAGGAGCCGATTACTAACTTCAAGAAGGATAAAGTATTCGCCCCAAATGTAGACAAGACCGGAAAGAAGCCCGCTAAAGAAGCTTTCACCGTCAACACTACCCCCATCAAGACCTCCTCAGCGCCCATCAAGATCTCCTCCAAGAAGAAAGCGAAGGAGATAAAGACAAGTGAGGCTTCTCGCACCCAAGACAGATACAAGAGCACCCTGAGAGAGTTGGAACAGAAAACGTACCCTTTTCCCGACTCTGATATGACTGCCATGTTAGATGACTTGCTGGAAAAAAAGGTGATTGAGCTACCCGAATGCAAGCGTCCTGAAGAAATGAATCGCACAAACGATCCTAGGTACTGCAAGTACCATCGTATTGTGAGCCATCCTGTTGGCAAGTGCTTTGTTCTTAAAGAACTCATCATGAAGCTAGCACAACAAGGGCAAATTGAGCTCGACCTTTAGGACACGGCCGCAACGCATACCACTACAATTGTGTTTGGATCGTTTAATCCTGTGCCTCTCCAAACGACACCTAACCATTCCCGTGAATGCTCAAGTTACACGGCACCTCCTACACAACCATCACTGGAGGGAAGCAACCAAGATGCACATGCTGATGATAAAGAAGGATGGATATTGGTAACCTACAAAAAGACAAGGAAACCAAGACCATGAGTCATACA
Organism: Pyrus x bretschneideri; assembly: GCF_019419815.1. NCBI lineage: Eukaryota > Viridiplantae > Streptophyta > Magnoliopsida > Rosales > Rosaceae > Pyrus > Pyrus x bretschneideri. The sequence goes on from NW_025999457.1 coordinate 3,187,274, forward strand.
GCCAAAGGTGGAGCAAAGAAGAAATCACCACGGCCGCAACAATGCGAAGCCTAAAAGAAACATAAAGCATGATAAGACAACATATGCTGGGGAACCTATGGAGCAGGAGCCATGCATTCCCGTTTCCTTGCATGAGTACTCCCGAATGACTTTTTCCAACAGTGCACTACTGTAGCCTGTCACATGGTCGAAGTAGAAATAGAAGAGCCCTCAAAAGGCAAAGCTATCGCCACTGAGGTAGAAAAGACCCTCACACCCGAAGAAGGTCTGCCAACACATTTTAGCATCGAGGAGCAGCTAGCTCAGATGAATGAAGCAATCGCAAAGCTCACAAAGACTGTGGAGGAGAAAAACTTGCAAACCACCGGACTCATCAACCGTCTGGAGGCGCAACATGTCATCAAAGTGAAACCAAGCTCTCTTCCAACTAAGAAGACTGAAGAAGGCTTTAACCCAAACACCTACGAACTCATGTCAAAGGCTGGGCATGACTTTGCTTTCTCTTCAAATCTTGGAAAGAAGGTTTCAAACATCGTCAACGACAAAGATCGTGACCTCACTAAGGCTCAAAAGAAGTTGAAGGAGCATGATTACGGAGTTGAGAACAACAAAGCTAGACTTAGCTTCACACCAAATGCAACCGTGAAGATTTCAAGCAAAGTGAAGAAAGCTAGCGCTCAACACATCAGCGTGAGCATTTAACAAGACCAAAAAGAGCCTAAACCCGCCCCTCGGACGTCGGTCTTTGATAGGATGAGCCATTCAAGCTCCAGAATTTCAGTGCTTAATCGCATTGGTAGTCAAGACCGAACCTCTGTCTTTAAGAAGCTTAACGCGCCAACATCCCAAAGCTCTGTTTTTTAAAGGTTGTTAAAGCCTAAGAAACAAAGCAACACAGCTATCTCTCCTCTGCAATGATCAGCTTCGGAAAGATTTGAAGATAATGAGAAGCCTTTTGGAAAGAGGAAGACAACACCAAAGGAAGAAAAGTTCGATGGGTTAGCAGAAAAAGGCGACGTTCGAAGCTTGATTCCTTCAAGGATGAAGCGCCAAGCAATCCTAGAGGTCGACACAAAAGGACCACTGAATGTAAGGAGGCGCATCATCGTCCACACTGGCAAATCTTCATGCCAACAAACCCAAGAGGACGGCACTGAAGATGAAATCCCTAAGAAAGATGTCACTTCTGGCTCTTTCGACTCAAAGTCTTCACCTCGACTGTTGGGGGCATGCTCCAAGTCAAGTGAAATTGAAGGATGGACTCATGTCACTCCGAAGAAACTGCACGAGAAACATATGTCTTCTCCACAAGTACACCAATCAGAAAGGAGGGAAAGCAGCTTTCGTCAACCTCCAAAGCAATGTGAAAATGTTGAAGATAAGAAAATTTCAACACAAAGATCGTTCATGCGGGATCTTTTCTTCCTCGAAGACTTATTCAACTTCTAGGTCAAGGCTCATTCCTATGAAGATTGTGAGGAATGTCTTTCGAAGATCGCTTCGAAGAAATTGGACAAGAAGTAACCATCTTGTCCACAAGTTTATCAGTCGAAAAGAGGGCAAAACAGCTCTTGTCAACCTCCAGAACAATGTGAAAGTGTTTGAGATAATGAAATTTCGACACAAAGATCGTCCATCCCCATCACAATGTGCGACCTCTTCCCAGAAGACTTCTTCAATTACTTGGTCAAGGCTCATTCCTATGAAGATTGTGAGGAACGCCTCTCCCAGATCGCTTGACAAATCCACAACAACAACCAAAGCTCCTCGTTCGCACGAGCCTAAAAGGTGACAACCAAACGCTCCTTGCCTGCACGAGCTGAAACTGCAAACGGCACCAAACGCTCCTTGCCTGCACGAGCTGAAACTGCAAACGGCACCAAACGCTCTTTGCCTGCACGAGCTGAAACTGCAAATGGCACCAAACGCTTCTGGCCCGCAAGAGCATAAACTGTGTACGGCAAAATCATCATCAAAATCACCAAAAAAAAAAAAAAAGGAGTAAGTTCAGACCTTCGGGGGAGACCAAAAGAATATCCAGCCCAATTCAAGATCATGCCTCGACGGCCCTTGGGTTTACATCTACATTAAAGGACTTCAAAACGCATCTTCTACACGTGACAAGCACATGTCTATGACGCGCCTTGAAGTGGGGGCATTTGTAGACATCGAAATTTCAGTGAAATAAATGTTAACCAAGGTATTAAAATTACAACATTTATTTATTTCACCTACATCACACACTCATTTCACCTACAACTTCCATTTACTTCACCAACCTCACACACTTACTTCACCCTACCAACTCCATTTACTTCACCCTACCAACTCCATTTACTTCACCTACCAACTCCATTTACTTCACCTACAACATCCACTTACTTCAGCCACCAACTGATGCGAACTAGATAAGCACACAAATTTAAAACCCTCTTGTGACAATTGTAGTATATAAATAAGTAGGGATCGTTCTTAACCGGGGATTAGGAGGGATTGCAAAATCACTTGGAAACTGACTCAAAAACGTAAAATAAAGTTTGAAACACTAAACTAGACTCAAAGAATGCAAAACTAACAATAAAAACACTCAAACAAATCAAAAGACTCAAAGAATACAAAACACTTATAAACACAAATTAAGACACTTTTTAACTAAATTAGACACTAAGGTAAAGGGGGTTTGAGATTTTGATGAAAATAAATTAAATGCACAAATTGTAAATTTAAGGCAGAATGTAAATATGAATGTGATGAAAATATGGATGAATGCTAGCTAGAAGGTTCTTCTCCACACATGTTACACTTGCATACAAAATGATTTTCAGTTGGTCTTTCGATGAATTATGAAACTCAACACCCCGGGTTAATTAGGTCCGCTTAAATTAACCGTCAAGTTCTCCTTAAGTTAATGAATTGGATGGGTTAGCGCAACGCAATTCAAAATATTCTCCAAAAGTCCTTTACGTGAAAAGCACAATAAAGATACAATCAAAGATCATTAAGCATCATGAAAACTATAAGTGTTGACGAGGCATTCGTTACTATGATGAGCATGAAACTAGTGCCAAGAATTCATTTAACGCGATTGTTTATAAGCAACCTCCACTACTTGTGAATATAAGTTCATAACTATTAGGTGAAATTCACTTATATTCTAGCGTCAAATTCATGCATGAACATTAAGCGTGCACTCTCAATAAACATACACAAACAAGTTATCAATCAAACAGTTAAATGAATTGAATCCAACATTCATTAAATTCCAACCAAAAATAATCAATTCATATTGCAAGCATAAACATGGTTTCGAATCACCCCCTAGCTAACTAGGGGGATTTAGCCTCTCATGTTCGCAAAAAGAGAGATAGAATTGAATTTAAACATAAAGAGCAAAGGATTGATTACACCTAAAACGCCCAACGAATCCACTTGAATTTCTGCGCGTCTAAGTCCTCTTTCCTCTTCTCCTTGCTGCGGCAGTGAGTTTAAATGGATGATTTTGATGTTATTTTGGGTTGGGGATGGATTTAGGGTGATAAAGGTGTGCGGCAAGATTGGTGGAAGGTGGAGGAAGGCTGCGGCAATGGTTTTTGGGTGTTGGTGGATGCACGGCTGTTTGGGAAAAAATGCGGCTGTTTGGAAAATTATGGGATATGGTGCTACGACTGATTGTGAATTTTTTTGGGTTATGGAGGCTACGGATGGGAGAATGAATTCATGGGAGAGCGTGGCTGATTCGCTTAGGGTTATGGAAAATGCACGGCTTATGTAGAATAATGGGAAAGAATGGAGTAAAAGGTAAATGGGAATTGCGGCTGGAATTATGTGTGTAGTGGCTGCATGGGTTAGGGTTTAATAATGGGAAAAAAATGGAGTGAATGGCTTAGGGTTATGGAATGCATGGTTTTGGTATGAATAATGGGTGCATGCGGCTAAAGGCCAAAAAATGGAATAATGGGCTCATAAAAAAAAATGGAGAAAAAGGATTATGGAGGCTACGGCTTAGGTGGGAATTATGGGAGAATTTGGGAGCATGATTATGGAATGCACGGCTAAAAGGACAAAGAAAAATTGGAGAGAATGATGCCCACTTTTAAGAATGAATGGGGTTTTGCGGCTAGGGTTAGGAAAATGTATGATTTCAGAAAACTAACCCTAGCTTATTTAAAATTAAATCAAAGGCTTACGAAAATAGGAAATTAAAACATAAATATAAAGGTGCGGCTAGGAAGGGAAATAGGGCTAGGGCCTTGGTTCTGTGTCCTAAAGTGCCTATAAAGCCGTCAGAGTGGCTAGAAAATACGGACGTCTAAGTTTAGGAAAGGTTACCAAAACGGGAAACTTAAGGTTAACTTTCCTAAAATAGGAAACCTTGTTTGAGTAGGATTCCTCGTTTTGGTAAGAATTCATCGTTGGAGTAGGAATTCGTCGTTTCTTCAAGTCTTCAACTCATTCATTCCTCTTTCGCTCCAAAAGACTCCAATTTGCATCTTCTTGCACACTTTGGCCTTATAATCTGAAAATACACAAAAGTGGCCTTAAACACTAAAACAACTAAATAAACACAACATAAATGCACGAGAACAAGCTAATTAAGTCGCATGAATATGCTCCTATCAAATTCCCCCACACTTAACTTTTGCTAGTCCTCGAGCAAAACAAACAAAACATAACCTAAACCTTCCAACGTTTGCCTCAGGGATTTCCAATGAAACATGACATCTCAAAGATCATTACTCACATAGCTTTTAGTCTTTCTTTCCCTCAAGCACATACTTAATCATAGTCACCATTCACTAGTTCGCATTTAATCAATTAAAACACATTTTGAATGTAGTAACATGCCTTAGAGAATTCCCTTAATTCCTCACTAGTTATGCACTCAATTTTCACTCAGATTTTCTGACTACACACCCTACACTAGTTATATGTGAGAAGATTGATGTAAACATGAAAGACTGGTACTCACATATGTTATAACCAAGAAAGCAATTTCTAGAGTAATTAAACGTGTTTGGATATGATCTCATGAATGGAATGCTACTACTTAGATGCGAGAACCAGTGACACCATATGCTCATACCAAATTCAAACTCCACAATTGAAATGCACAACACTCAAGATAGAAATAGAGGGTTGTAACGGGGCTTGGGGTGTTGGCTGACAAGGAAAGGTAGGGATAAACAAAAGTTCTTTAAGCAATAGCAAGTAAAGCAATGAAATTAAGACCTAGAATTCCCTTAGAATGCAAAAATCAACTTTTAGACAAATAGGGGAAACACAAACAACTCTTAGGGCCTAATTCATTGTTTTGGGCCCTTACTTCAACAACCAATACTTTGGAACTCTTTTTCACTTCTTTTCAACTCTTTTTCATTTTTTCTTTTCTTTTCTTTTTTTTTTCTTTTTTCTAACCGTGCCTATGGCACAAAAACTCACATCCATAATCCTTCCCCCACACTTATTTTCTGCAACACATTAATCAAAAGGAATTCATTGCTTACTATGCTTCAAGAACAAGGGTAAGGATGGTCCTAATCTAGGCTAGGTGAAGATAGTGCGGGTTAACAAAGAATATGGGCTAACACGGCTCAATGGGGTTAAACTTAAACACAAAATGAGTGAAGGGCACATGGTTGTTTGGCTTTTGTGGTGGTCACTACACAACTTCATCTTGAATATGTGTTATGCAAATCAATAACATGCTTTAAATGAAATGGGCATGAGTTCTAGCATTTGGAACTAAGTGATGAAACGCCTTCTAAGTAGTAACCAAGCAAAGAATAATGAGATCATGCAACGACTTTAGAAAACAATGATGAACAGATTATAACTCTCCAAATAACGTTTAAGCTCAAGTCTCACAGGGATGTAGCGTTTGTTTAAGTTCCTTCCTTCAAGCATGTTACAAAAACTGATTTTTATCATTTGTGATTACATGTGAATTCGTAAACTATAACGACAACCAAGCATAAACCAAAGAGTATATCAAACGTCCATCCATGTTTGTAACTTTCTTTAACCATCATGCAATTAAAAACCAAATCCTCATCATTGTGTTGGAAGGTAACCTACGACACAAACAAACACACAAAAACAACTCTTTTTGGGTTTTTAAAAACAATTTTTTCAAATTTTTATGGTATTTTCGGATTTTTAAGACAACACACACTCTAAAATAGCTTAAAAACACTTAAAAACAGTGGGAAACAAGTTTAGACATGCTAGGTGGTAAAACCCTACGAATTTCATGCAAAACTATATCAAAACAGAATGTTACCCCCCCACACTTAAACTAAACATTGTCCTCAATGTTTTAGACACAATTAAAAACATTACACAAAGCATAAAGTAAGCAACAAAGGGAAGGGTTTAGGGACGCAAATCTGTGTGTGGAGCGATTCCCAAGTTCTTCCTTTGTTGATTGCATGGGTTGCCTCCCACGAAGCGCTTGCTTTAACGTCTTCCAGCCGGACGATGCTCCCTTGAAGGTTTATGGACCCCCACGGCATAGAGGGGTGCAACTACAATCTGTCCGACGAACCACTTCATGCTTTGGGTCCTTGAATGGAGTGGGATAATGATCCTTTCTTATTGTCGTGTTTTTCTTTTCTACATCAACACGAATTCTCCCACGACGTTTAATTCGATTAGGTACCTGCACCACACGAGGTAACAACCTATTAGTTGAAATGGGAATCGAATTTGGAATAGGTGGCTTACCTTTGTACGGCAAAGAAGTGGTAGCACAATGGACGGATGCACAAGGGTTACTCATGGCCAATTGTGGTCCTTTCAAGATTGGAGCCGTGCACTCCTTGTTCTCTACTCCAAATTCCTTCTCGGTGGTAGTTCGAGAAACATCCTTCTTGATCTTTGTTGAACACTCCGTCCCTATGTGTTCAATTACATTAATGGCACAACAAGAACGAACATCATTAGTAGTCTCAATCGATTCAGGAATCTTAAAGTTAATCATATCACCACCAAAGGCCATAGTGACTGCTCCCTTGGCCACATCAATCTTGGTTTGAGCTGTTTTCATGAAAGGTCGTCCAAGTAAGAGTGGTGATGATGGAGAGTGTGCCGAATCTTCCATGTCAAGCACATAGAAATCTGCAGGAAAAATCAAATGGTCTACCTGCACCAAAACATCCTCCAAAACTCCTTTCGGATATGCATTAGATCGATCGGCTAGTTGAATAATAACACCATCCTTTTTAAGCTCTCCTAGATTCATAGATGCATAAACAGAATATGGCATGACATTAATTGAGGCACCTAAATCTAGCATGGCATGTTCGAACTTTGTATTTCCAATTACACAAGGGATAGTGAAACTACCTGGATCTTTGCATTTAGGAGGTAATTTGCGTTGCAAGATGGCAGAGACATTCTCACTTACATGAACCACCTCTTTTTCTTGAATCCGTTTCCTTGTTGTACAAAGCTTTTTCAAGAACTTCGCATACTTCGGGATTTGCTTGATTGCATCCAAAAGGGGTATGTTGACTTGAACTTTTCTAAATGTCTCTAGAACATCTTTTTCCTCCTCTTCTTTTGTGGATTGCAAAAATCTGCTAGGAAAAGGAACATTGGGTGGAACAAAGTTAGAATTAATCAATTTTGACCCCAACTTACCTTTGGTGGCCGAATGAGATGAGTTGGATGCATTAATGTCCCTTGGTAGTTGCGGCAAAGGTGTTTGTACCCTTGCCGTGGGCTTGCTTGCTTCCTCCTCTTCATGTTGCAGCTTTTCATCCTCTTCTTCGCTTGATTTTGGTGGTTGGGGGGTGGTTCCAACTTCCTTACCACTTCTTAGGGTGATTGATTTAGCTGATTCGAAACCTCCCTTCGGATTTGGAATGGTGGAACTAGGGAGTTGTCCGGGATCTCGAAACTTACCTACAAACTCGGCAATCTGCCCAATTTGTTTCTCAAGTTGCTCCACCCTCTTATCTTGATTTTGCATAGCCTTCGCTTGATCTTCCTGCCCATTAGACAACTTAGTTAGTATCTTAAGAAGTGCATCATTGTCAAGAGACGTACCTGAGGCACTTGGGCCGGATTGGGCTTGATTTTGGGGTGGGCCGTAGGTTTTGGGAAAGAACCCCGGGGGTTGTTGCCTAAAGCCTCCTTGTTGTGGTGGTTGTTGGGGCTCTCTCCATTTGAAGTTTGGGTGGTCTCTCCACCCCGGATTGTAAGTGTTCGAGTATGGGTCGTTCCTTGGTTGGTTTTGACCCTGAAATCCAATCGCGTTGGCGCTTTCCCAACCACCATTTTCTATGAGTTGCGGGCACTTCTCAGAAACATGTCCTTGGATCGAACACACCCCGCATACAACTGGTCCTTGCATCCTCATGCCTTCGGCCATCTGAGACACAATGGAGGTAAGATTAGCTAATTGTGAATGAATGTCATGTGTGGAACTTACCTCATGCACTTGTTGCCGTGGGGGTCCTCTTTGTCCCACTCCTTCATATTGTTGAGCGTTCAACGCTCGGTTCGCGATCAAGACCTTGGCCGCCATGGGCGTCTTGTCCACCAATGCTCCACCCGCCGATGCGTCGAGCATTTGTCATTCGATTGGTAGGAGCCCCTCATAGAAGTATTGCAGAAGCAACTCCTCCTTCATCTGATGCTGTGGACATGAAGCAACAAGAGATTTAAAACGTTCATAGTACGTAGGAAATGACTCACCTTCATCTTGTTGAATGCCACTTATCCTTTTACGCAAAATGATGATTCGAGAAGTTGGGAAGAACTTCTCCAGAAAAGCCCTCTTCATGCTCTCCCACGATGTAACGGTTCCGGGAGCTAAGTCGTACAACCAATCCTTGGCTTTGTCCATTAAAGAGAATGGAAAAGCCTTCATCTTCAGAATACTTCCGTCGACGTTGACAGGAGTCATACTTGAGCACACCACCTCGAATTCCTTTAGGTGCTTGTTCGGATCCTCCATGGACAACCCATGGTACTTCGGAATATGATGGAGCAAGCTTGACTTCAACTCAAACTCCTCGGTCTTCCCTTCGGCCGGTGGGGGATATTGGATGCACAAGGGTGCTGCATTAGCCAATCCTGAAGCGGAAAGCTCCTTAAGTGTCCGGTTGTCTACGGCCATGTCTTGTGGCTCTTCAACTGCCCTTGCCGTGGGTTCCTCAAAGATCCCAACCGTGGCCTCTTCTTCCTCTTCTAGGCCTTGTTCTTCAAGCTCAGGTTCTGGGCTTGGTGGATTCGACTCGTGGTGCTTCTTCCTTCGTCTCAAAGTTCTCTCAAAATCGCTGTCAAAGTCTGAGATATGCTCACGAATCGATTGAGAACTCCGAGTCATGCACTAGTACCTAAAACAAGGAAAACAAAACAAAATCAGAAACTTCAACAAAATAAATAAATAAACAGAAATTAAACAATCCAAGGGATTAGCAAAGTTGCTAATCCCCGGCAACGGCGCCAAAAATTTGATGCGAACTAGATAAGCACACAAATTTAAAACCCTCTTGTGACAATTGTAGTATATAAATAAGTATGGATCGTTCTTAACCGAGGATTAGGAGGGATTGCAAAATCACTTGGAAACTAACTCAAAAACGTAAAATAAAGTTTGAAACACTAAACTAGACTCAAAGAATGCAAAACTAACAATAAAAACACTCAAACAAATCAAAAGACTCAAAGAATACAAAACACTTATAAACACAAATTAAGACACTTTTTAACTAAATTAGACACTAAGGTAAAGGGGGTTTGAGATTTTGATGAAAATAAATTAAATGCACAAATTGTAAATTTAAGGCAGAATGTAAATATGAATGTGATGAAAATATGGATGAATGCTAGCTAGAAGGTTCTTCTCCACACATGTTACACTTGCATACAAAATGATTTTCAGTTGGTCTTTCGATGAATTATGAAACTCAACACCCCGGGTTAATTAGGTCCGCTTAAATTAACCGTCAAGTTCTCCTTAAGTTAATGAATTGGATGGGTTAGCGCAACGCAATTCAAAATATTCTCCAAAAGTCCTTTACGTGAAAAGCACAATAAAGATACAATCAAAGATCATTAAGCATCATGAAAACTATAAGTGTTGACGAGGCATTCGTTACTATGATGAGCATGAAACTAGTGCCAAGAATTCATTTAACGCGATTGTTTATAAGCAACCTCCACTACTTGTGAATATAAGTTCATAACTATTAGGTGAAATTCACTTATATTCTAGCGTCAAATTCATGCATGAACATTAAGCGTGCACTCTCAATAAACATACACAAACAAGTTATCAATCAAACAGTTAAATGAATTGAATCCAACATTCATTAAATTCCAACCAAAAATAATCAATTCATATTGCAAGCATAAACATGGTTTCGAATCACCCCCTAGCTAACTAGGGGGATTTAGCCTCTCATGTTCGCAAAAAGAGAGATAGAATTGAATTTAAACATAAAGAACAAAGGATTGATTACACCTAAAACGCCCAACGAATCCACTTGAATTTCTGCGCATCTAAGTCCTCTTTCCTCTTCTCCTTGCTGCGGCAGTGAGTTTAAATGGATGATTTTGATGTTATTTTGGGTTGGGGATGGATTTAGGGTGATAAAGGTGTGCGGCAAGATTGGTGGAAGGTGGAGGAAGGCTGCGGCAATGGTTTTTGGGTGTTGGTGGATGCACGGCTGTTTGGGAAAAAATGCGGCTGTTTGGAAAATTATGGGATATGGTGCTACGGCTGATTGTGAATTTTTTTGGGTTATGGAGGCTACGGATGGGAGAATGAATTCATGGGAGAGCGTGGCTGATTCGCTTAGGGTTATGGAAAATGCACGGCTTATGTAGAATAATGGGAAAGAATGGAGTAAAAGGTAAATGGGAATTGCGGCTGGAATTATGTGTGTAGTGGCTGCACGGGTTAGGGTTTAATAATGGGAAAAAAATGGAGTGAATGGCTTAGGGTTATGGAATGCATGGTTTTGGAATGAATAATGGGTGCATGCGGCTAAAGGCCAGGAATAATGGGCTCATAAAAAAAATGGAGAAAAAGGATTATGGAGGCTACGGCTTAGGTGGGAATTATGGGAGAATTTGGGAGCATGATTATGGAATGCACAGCTAAAAGGACAAAGAAAAATTGGAGAGAATGATGCCCACTTTTAAGAATGAATGGGGTTTTGCGGCTAGGGTTAGGAAAATGTATGATTTCAGAAAACTAACCCTAGCTTATTTAAAATTAAATCAAAGGCTTACGAAAATAGGAAATTAAAACATAAATATAAAGGTGCGGCTAGGAAGGGAAATAGGGCTAGGGCCTTGGTTCTGTGTCCTAAAGTGCCTATAAAGCCGTCAGAGTGGCTAGAAAATACGGACGTCTAAGTTTAGGAAAGGTTACCAAAACGGGAAACTTAAGGTTAACTTTCCTAAAATAGGAAACCTTGTTTGAGTAGGATTCCTCGTTTTGGTAAGAATTCATCGTTGGAGTAGGAATTCGTCGTTTCTTCAAGTCTTCAACTCATTCATTCCTCTTTCGCTCCAAAAGACTCCAATTTGCATCTTCTTGCACACTTTGGCCTTATAATCTGAAAATACACAAAAGTGGCCTTAAACACTAAAACAACTAAATAAACACAACATAAATGCACGAGAACAAGCTAATTAAGTCGCATGAATATGCTCCTATCAAATTCCCCCACACTTAACTTTTGCTAGTCCTCGAGCAAAACAAACAAAACATAACCTAAACCTTCCAACGTTTGCCTCAGGGATTTCCAATGAAACATGACATCTCAAAGATCATTACTCACATAGCTTTTAGTCTTTCTTTCCCTCAAGCACATACTTAATCATAGTCACCATTCACTAGTTCGCATTTAATCAATTAAAACACATTTTGAATGTAGTAACATGCCTTAGAGAATTCCCTTAATTCCTCACTAGTTATGCACTCAATTTTCACTCAGATTTTCTGACTACACACCCTACACTAGTTATATGTGAGAAGATTGATGTAAACATGAAAGACTGGTACTCACATATGTTATAACCAAGAAAGCAATTTCTAGAGTAATTAAACGTGTTTGGATATGATCTCATGAATGGAATGCTACTACTTAGATGCGAGAACCAGTGACACCATATGCTCATACCAAATTCAAACTCCACAATTGAAATGCACAACACTCAAGATAGAAATAGAGGGTTGTAACGGGGCTTGGGGTGTTGGCTGACAAGGAAAGGTAGGGATAAACAAAAGTTCTTTAAGCAATAGCAAGTAAAGCAATGAAATTAAGACCTAGAATTCCCTTAGAATGCAAAAATCAACTTTTAGACAAATAGGGGAAACACAAACAACTCTTAGGGCCTAATTCATTGTTTTGGGCCCTTACTTCAACAACCAATACTTTGGAACTCTTTTTCACTTCTTTTCAACTCTTTTTCATTTTTTCTTTTCTTTTCTTTTTTTTTTCTTTTTTCTAACCGTGCCTATGGCACAAAAACTCACATCCATAATCCTTCCCCCACACTTATTTTCTGCAACACATTAATCAAAAGGAATTCATTGCTTACTATGCTTCAAGAACAAGGGTAAGGATGGTCCTAATCTAGGCTAGGTGAAGATAGTGCGGGTTAACAAAGAATATGGGCTAACACGGCTCAATGGGGTTAAACTTAAACACAAAATGAGTGAAGGGCACATGGTTGTTTGGCTTTTGTGGTGGTCACTACACAACTTCATCTTGAATATGTGTTATGCAAATCAATAACATGCTTTAAATGAAATGGGCATGAGTTCTAGCATTTGGAACTAAGTGATGAAACGCCTTCTAAGTAGTAACCAAGCAAAGAATAATGAGATCATGCAACGACTTTAGAAAACAATGATGAACAGATTATAACTCTCCAAATAACGTTTAAGCTCAAGTCTCACAGGGATGTAGCGTTTGTTTAAGTTCCTTCCTTCAAGCATGTTACAAAAACTGATTTTTATCATTTGTGATTACATGTGAATTCGTAAACTATAACGACAACCAAGCATAAACCAAAGAGTATATCAAACGTCCATCCATGTTTGTAACTTTCTTTAACCATCATGCAATTAAAAACCAAATCCTCATCATTGTGTTGGAAGGTGACCTACGACACAAACAAACACACAAAAACAACTCTTTTTTGGGTTTTTCAAAGCAATTTTTTCAAATTTTTATGGTATTTTCGAATTTTTAAGACAACACACACTCTAAAATAGCTTAAAAACACTTAAAAACAGTGGGAAACAAGTTTAGACATGCTAGGTGGTAAAACCCTACGAATTTCATGCAAAACTATATCAAAATAGAATGTTACCCCCCCCACACTTAAACTAAACATTGTCCTCAATGTTTTAGACACAATTAAAAACATTACACAAAGCATAAAGTAAGCAACAAAGGGAAGGGTTTAGGGACGCAAATCTGAGTGTGGAGCGATTCCCAAGTTCTTCCTTTGTTGATTGCATGGGTTGCCTCCCACGAAGCGCTTGCTTTAACGTCTTCCAGCCGGACGATGCTCCCTTGAAGGTTTATGGACCCCCACGGCATAGAGGGGTGCAACTACAATCTGTCCGACGAACCACTTCATGCTTTGGGTCCTTGAATGGAGTGGGATAATGATCCTTTCTTATTGTCGTGTTTTTCTTTTCTACATCAACACGAATTCTCCCACGACGTTTAATTCGATTAGGTACCTGCACCACACGAGGGTAACAACCTATTAGTTGAAATGGGAATCGAATTTGGAATAGGTGGCTTACCTTTGTACGGCAAAGAAGTGGTAGCACAATGGACGGATGCACAAGGGTTACTCATGGCCAATTGTGGTCCTTTCAAGATTGGAGCCGTGCACTCCTTGTTCTCTACTCCAAATTCCTTCTCGGTGGTAGTTCGAGAAACATCCTTCTTGATCTTTGTTGAACACTCCGTCCCTATGTGTTCAATTACATTAATGGCACAACAAGAACGAACATCATTAGTAGTCTCAATCGATTCAGGAATCTTAAAGTTAATCATATCACCACCAAAGGCCATAGTGACTGCTCCCTTGGCCACATCAATCTTGGTTTGAGCTGTTTTCATGAAAGGTCGTCCAAGTAAGAGTGGTGATGATGGAGAGTGTGCCGAATCTTCCATGTCAAGCACATAGAAATCTGCAGGAAAAATCAAATGGTCTACCTGCACCAAAACATCCTCCAAAACTCCTTTCGGATATGCATTAGATCGATCGGCTAGTTGAATAATAACACCATCCTTTTTAAGCTCTCCTAGATTCATAGATGCATAAACAGAATATGGCATGACATTAATTGAGGCACCTAAATCTAGCATGGCATGTTCGAACTTTGTATTTCCAATTACACAAGGGATAGTGAAACTACCTGGATCTTTGCATTTAGGAGGTAATTTGCGTTGCAAGATGGCAGAGACATTCTCACTTACATGAACCACCTCTTTTTCTTGAATCCGTTTCCTTGTTGTACAAAGCTTTTTCAAGAACTTCGCATACTTCGGGATTTGCTTGATTGCATCCAAAAGGGGTATGTTGACTTGAACTTTTCTAAATGTCTCTAGAACATCTTTTTCCTCCTCTTCTTTTGTGGATTGCAAAAATCTGCTAGGAAAAGGAACATTGGGTGGAACAAAGTTAGAATTAATCAATTTTGACCCCAACTTACCTTTGGTGGCCGAATGAGATGAGTTGGATGCATTAATGTCCCTTGGTAGTTGCGGCAAAGGTGTTTGTACCCTTGCCGTGGGCTTGCTTGCTTCCTCCTCTTCATGTTGCAGCTTTTCATCCTCTTCTTCGCTTGATTTTGGTGGTTGGGGGGTGGTTCCAACTTCCTTACCACTTCTTAGGGTGATTGATTTAGCTGATTCGAAACCTCCCTTCGGATTTGGAATGGTGGAACTAGGGAGTTGTCCGGGATCTCGAAACTTACCTACAAACTCGGCAATCTGCCCAATTTGTTTCTCAAGTTGATCCACCCTCTTATCTTGGTTTTGCATAGCCTTCGCTTGATCTTCCTGCCCATTAGACAACTTAGTTAGTATCTTAAGAAGTGCATCATTGTCAAGAGACGTACCTGAGGCACTTGGGCCGGATTGGGCTTGATTTTGGGGTGGGCCGTAGGTTTTGGGAAAGAACCCCGGGGGTTGTTGCCTAAAGCCTCCTTGTTGTGGTGGTTGTTGGGGCTCTCTCCATTTGAAGTTTGGGTGGTCTCTCCACCCCGGATTGTAAGTGTTCGAGTATGGGTCGTTCCTTGGTTGGTTTTGACCCTGAAATCCAATCGCGTTGGCGCTTTCCCAACCACCATTTTCTATGAGTTGCGGGCACTTCTCAGAAACATGTCCTTGGATCGAACACACCCCGCATACAACTGGTCCTTGCATCCTCATGCCTTCGGCCATCTGAGACACAATGGAGGTAAGATTAGCTAATTGTGAATGAATGTCATGTGTGGAACTTACCTCATGCACTTGTTGCCGTGGGGGTCCTCTTTGTCCCACTCCTTCATATTGTTGAGCGTTCAACGCTCGGTTCGCGATCAAGACCTTGGCCGCCATGGGCGTCTTGTCCACCAATGCTCCACCCGCCGATGCGTCGAGCATTTGTCATTCGATTGGTAGGAGCCCCTCATAGAAGTATTGCAGAAGCAACTCCTCCTTCATCTGATGCTGTGGACATGAAGCAACAAGAGATTTAAAACGTTCATAGTACGTAGGAAATGACTCACCTTCATCTTGTTGAATGCCACTTATCCTTTTACGCAAAATGATGATTCGAGAAGTTGGGAAGAACTTCTCCAGAAAAGCCCTCTTCATGCTCTCCCACGATGTAACGGTTCCGGGAGCTAAGTCGTACAACCAATCCTTGGCTTTGTCCATTAAAGAGAATGGAAAAGCCTTCATCTTCAGAATACTTCCGTCGACGTTGACAGGAGTCATACTTGAGCACACCACCTCGAATTCCTTTAGGTGCTTGTTCGGATCCTCCATGGACAACCCATGGTACTTCGGAATATGATGGAGCAAGCTTGACTTCAACTCAAACTCCTCGGTCTTCCCTTCGGCCGGTGGGGGATATTGGATGCACAAGGGTGCTGCATTAGCCAATCCTGAAGCGGAAAGCTCCTTAAGTGTCCGGTTGTCTACGGCCATGTCTTGTGGCTCTTCAACTGCCCTTGCCGTGGGTTCCTCAAAGATCCCAACCGTGGCCTCTTCTTCCTCTTCTAGGCCTTGTTCTTCAAGCTCAGGTTCTGGGCTTGGTGGATTCGACTCGTGGTGCTTCTTCCTTCGTCTCAAAGTTCTCTCAAAATCGCTGTCAAAGTCTGAGATATGCTCACGAATCGATTGAGAACTCCGAGTCATGCACTAGTACCTAAAACAAGGAAAACAAAACAAAATCAGAAACTTCAACAAAATAAATAAATAAACAGAAATTAAACAATCCAAGGGATTAGCAAAGTTGCTAATCCCCGGCAACGGCGCCAAAAATTTGATACGAACTAGATAAGCACACAAATTTAAAACCCTCTTGTGACAATTGTAGTATATAAATAAGTATGGATCGTTCTTAACCGAGGATTAGGAGGGATTGCAAAATCACTTGGAAACTAACTCAAAAACGTAAAATAAAGTTTGAAACACTAAACTAGACTCAAAGAATGCAAAACTAACAATAAAAACACTCAAACAAATCAAAAGACTCAAAGAATACAAAACACTTATAAACACAAATTAAGACACTTTTTAACTAAATTAGACACTAAGGTAAAGGGGGTTTGAGATTTTGATGAAAATAAATTAAATGCACAAATTGTAAATTTAAGGCAGAATGTAAATATGAATGTGATGAAAATATGGATGAATGCTAGCTAGAAGGTTCTTCTCCACACATGTTACACTTGCATACAAAATGATTTTCAGTTGGTCTTTCGATGAATTATGAAACTCAACACCCCGGGTTAATTAGGTCCGCTTAAATTAACCGTCAAGTTCTCCTTAAGTTAATGAATTGGATGGGTTAGCGCAACGCAATTCAAAATATTCTCCAAAAGTCCTTTACGTGAAAAGCACAATAAAGATACAATCAAAGATCATTAAGCATCATGAAAACTATAAGTGTTGACGAGGCATTCGTTACTATGATGAGCATGAAACTAGTGCCAAGAATTCATTTAACGCGATTGTTTATAAGCAACCTCCACTACTTGTGAATATAAGTTCATAACTATTAGGTGAAATTCACTTATATTCTAGCGTCAAATTCATGCATGAACATTAAGCGTGCACTCTCAATAAACATACACAAACAAGTTATCAATCAAACAGTTAAATGAATTGAATCCAACATTCATTAAATTCCAACCAAAAATAATCAATTCATATTGCAAGCATAAACATGGTTTCGAATCACCCCCTAGCTAACTAGGGGGATTTAGCCTCTCATGTTCGCAAAAAGAGAGATAGAATTGAATTTAAACATAAAGAACAAAGGATTGATTACACCTAAAACGCCCAACGAATCCACTTGAATTTCTGCGCATCTAAGTCCTCTTTCCTCTTCTCCTTGCTGCGGCAGTGAGTTTAAATGGATGATTTTGATGTTATTTTGGGTTGGGGATGGATTTAGGGTGATAAAGGTGTGCGGCAAGATTGGTGGAAGGTGGAGGAAGGCTGCGGCAATGGTTTTTGGGTGTTGGTGGATGCACGGCTGTTTGGGAAAAAATGCGGCTGTTTGGAAAATTATGGGATATGGTGCTACGGCTGATTGTGAATTTTTTTGGGTTATGGAGGCTACGGATGGGAGAATGAATTCATGGGAGAGCGTGGCTGATTCGCTTAGGGTTATGGAAAATGCACGGCTTATGTAGAATAATGGGAAAGAATGGAGTAAAAGGTAAATGGGAATTGCGGCTGGAATTATGTGTGTAGTGGCTGCACGGGTTAGGGTTTAATAATGGGAAAAAAATGGAGTGAATGGCTTAGGGTTATGGAATGCATGGTTTTGGAATGAATAATGGGTGCATGCGGCTAAAGGCCAGGAATAATGGGCTCATAAAAAAAATGGAGAAAAAGGATTATGGAGGCTACGGCTTAGGTGGGAATTATGGGAGAATTTGGGAGCATGATTATGGAATGCACAGCTAAAAGGACAAAGAAAAATTGGAGAGAATGATGCCCACTTTTAAGAATGAATGGGGTTTTGCGGCTAGGGTTAGGAAAATGTATGATTTCAGAAAACTAACCCTAGCTTATTTAAAATTAAATCAAAGGCTTACGAAAATAGGAAATTAAAACATAAATATAAAGGTGCGGCTAGGAAGGGAAATAGGGCTAGGGCCTTGGTTCTGTGTCCTAAAGTGCCTATAAAGCCGTCAGAGTGGCTAGAAAATACGGACGTTTAAGTTTAGGAAAGGTTACCAAAACGGGAAACTTAGGGTTAACTTTCCTAAAATAGGAAACATTGTTTGAGTAGGATTCCTCGTTTTGGTAAGAATTCATCGTTGGAGTAGGAATTCGTCGTTTCTTCAAGTCTTCAACTCATTCATTCCTCTTTCGCTCCAAAAGACTCCAATTTGCATCTTCTTGCACACTTTGGCCTTATAATCTGAAAATACACAAAAGTGGCCTTAAACACTAAAACAACTAAATAAACACAACATAAATGCACGAGAACAAGCTAATTAAGTCGCATAAATATGCTCCTATCAAATTCCCCCACACTTAACTTTTGCTAGTCCTCGAGCAAAACAAAACAACTAAACTAAACAAAACGAAACAAAACAAACAAAACATAACCTAAACCTTCCAACGTTTGCCTCAGGGATTTCCAATGAAACATGACATCTCAAAGATCATTACTCACATAGCTTTTAGTCTTTCTTTCCCTCAAGCACATACTTAATCATAGTCACCATTCACTAGTTCGCATTTAATCAATTAAAACACATTTTGAATGTAGTAACATGCCTTAGAGAATTCCCTTAATTCCTCACTAGTTATGCACTCAATTTTCACTCAGATTTTCTGACTACACACCCTACACTAGTTATATGTGAGAAGATTGATGTAAACATGAAAGACTGGTACTCACATATGTTATAACCAAGAAAGCAATTTCTAGAGTAATTAAACGTGTTTGGATATGATCTCATGAATGGAATGCTACTACTTAGATGCGAGAACCAGTGACACCATATGCTCATACCAAATTCAAACTCCACAATTGAAATGCACAACACTCAAGATAGAAATAGAGGGTTGTAACGGGGCTTGGGGTGTTGGCTGACAAGGAAAGGTAGGGATAAACAAAAGTTCTTTAAGCAATAGCAAGTAAAGCAATGAAATTAAGACCTAGAATTCCCTTAGAATGCAAAAATCAACTTTTAGACAAATAGGGGAAACACAAACAACTCTTAGGGCCTAATTCATTGTTTTGGGCCCTTACTTCAACAACCAATACTTTGGAACTCTTTTTCACTTCTTTTCAACTCTTTTTCATTTTTTCTTTTCTTTTCTTTTTTTTTTTTCTTTTTTCTAACCGTGCCTATGGCACAAAAACTCACATCCATAATCCTTCCCCCACACTTATTTTCTGCAACACATTAATCAAAAGGAATTCATTGCTTACTATGCTTCAAGAACAAGGGTAAGGATGGTCCTAATCTAGGCTAGGTGAAGATAGTGCGGGTTAACAAAGAATATGGGCTAACACGGCTCAATGAGGTTAAACTTAAACACAAAATGAGTGAAGGGCACATGGCTGTTTGGCTTTTGTGGTGGTCACTACACAACTTCATCTTGAATATGTGTTATGCAAATCAATAACATGCTTTAAATGAAATGGGCATGAGTTCTAGCATTTGGAACTAAGTGATGAAACGCCTTCTAAGTAGTAACCAAGCAAAGAATAATGAGATCATGCAACGACTTTAGAAAACAATGATGAACAGATTATAACTCTCCAAATAACTCTGCAACGACTTTGAGAGAGATCGTAACCCCAAAATCATCAAACACAAAAAATATTATTTTGTACACGTTATTCTTGTTTCTTGTTTCAAGGAACTTTCGTGTTCACAAATTTGGCACGCCCAGTGGGACATCTCTACCTCTCATCTCTATCCTCAAACCATCGAAAAGCACAAATGGCATCAAGAAAGGATCAAGCTGTTCCTGCAATCAAAGCAAAGAACAAGAACATTATCGCCGCAAGTGGTGATATTTCGGGCACCATAACCCGAAGTAAGGCAAGAGCTCTTTTTGCCGCGGCTTCCGCCCCTGCATTAACTCTGTCAAAGGAACAAGAAGACCTGAGGCACGAGCCTGTGATCACCCTAGCCTCGCTAAGGGCATCAAGAGGGGAAAGCTTGAGGAAATACTCAGAGTCCTTACTCTCCGACGCTGATTCGAGCGGCAGTACAACCATGCAAGTCATGACCACTGGAGTAACTTCAATCGAGGAGCAGCTAGCTCAGATGAATGAAGCAATCGCAAAGCTCACACGGACTGCAGAGGAGAAAAACTTGCAAACCGCCGGACTCATCAACCGTTTGGAGGCACAACATGGCGTCAAAATGAAACCAAGCTCTCTTCCAACTAAGAAGACCGAAGAAGGCTTTAACCCAAATGCCTACGAACCCATGTCAAAGGCTAGGCATGACTTTGCTTCCTCTTCAAATCTTGGAAAAAAGGTTTCAAACACCGTCAATGACAAAGAACGTAACCTCACCAAAACTCAAAAGAAGTTGAAGGAGCATGGTTACGGAGTTGACAACAACAAAGCCGGACTTGGCTTCACACCAAATGCACCCGTGAAGATTTCAAGCAAAGTGAAGAAAGCTAGCGCTCAACACATCAGCGTGAGCATTGAACAAGACAAAAAAGAGCCTAAACCCGCCCCTCGAACGTCGGTCTTCGATAGGATGAGCCATTCAAGCTCCAGAATTTCAGCGCTTAATCGCATTGGTAGTCAAGGCCGAACCTCTGTCTTCAAGAGGCTTAGCGCGCCAACATCCCAAAGCTCTGTTTTTGAAAGGTTGTTAAAGCCTAAGAAACAAAGCAACACAGCTATCTCTCCTTTGCGACGATCAGCTTCGGAAAGATTTGAAGATAATGAGAAGCCTTTTGGAAAGAGGAAGACAACACCAAAGGAAGAAAAGTTCGATGGGTTAGCAGAAAAAGGCGACGTTCGAAGCTTGATTCCTTCAAGGATGAAGCGCCAAGCAATCCTAGAGGTCGACACAAAAGGACCACTAAAGGTAAGGAGGCGCATCATCGTCCACACTGGCAAATCTTCATGCCAACAAACCCAAGAGGACGGCACTGAAGATGAAATCCCTAAGAAAGATGTCACTTCTGGCTCTTTCGACTCAAAGTCTTCACCTCGACTGTTGGGGGCATGCTCCAAGTCAAGTGAAATTGAAGGATGGACTCATGTCGCTTCGAAGAAACTGCACGAGAAACATATGTCTTCTCCACAAGTGCACCAATCAGAAAGGGGGGAAAGCAGCTTTCGCCAACCTCCAAAGCAATGTGAAAATGTTGAAGATAAGAAAATTTCAACACAAAGATCGTTCATGCGGGATCTTTTCTTCCTCGAAGACTTATTCAATTTCTCGACCAAGGCTCCTTGCTATGAAGATTGTGAGGAATGCCTTTCGAAGATCGCTTCGAAGAAATTGGACAAGCAGCAACCATCTTGTCCACAAGTTTATCAGTCGAAAAGGGGGCAAAACAGCTCTTGTCAACCTCCAGAACAATGTGAAAGTGTTGGAGATAATGAAATTTCGACACAAAGTTCGTCCATCCCCATCACAATGTGCGACCTCTTCCCAGAAGACTTCTTCAATTACTCGGTCAAGGCTCCTTCCTATGAAGATTGCGAGGAACGCCTCTCCCAAATCGCTTGACAAATCCACAACAACAACCAAAGCTCCTCGTTCGCACGAGCCTAAAAGGTGACAACAAAAGCTCCTCGTTCGCATGAGCCTAAAAGGTGACAACAAAAGCTCCTCGTTCGCACGAGTCTAAAAGGTGACAACCAAACGCTCCTTGCCTGCACGAGCTGAAACTGCAAACGGCACCAAACGCTCATTGCCTGCACGAGCTGAAACTGCAAACGGCACCAGACGCTCCTTGCCGATCATCCAATCCCGGCTGATTGGAAAATCTCAGACGACTTGCCTGACGAAGAGGTGTTCTACATCGACATCTTCCCAACATGGACGATGTTCTTCGACGGATCTGCACGAGCAGACGGAGCGGGGGCATGAGTAGTATTCATGTCGCCACAAAGGCAAATACTACCTTACTCCTTCCAACTGAATGAGCTATGCTCCAACAATGTTGCTGAGTACCAAGCATTGATCATCGGGCTCCAAATGGCGATCAACATGGAAATCACAGCTCTTGAGGTATATGGCGATTCCAAGCTCATAATCAATCAACTCTTAACTGAATATGAGGTGAGGAAAGATGATCTTGTCCCATACTTCTGGCTAGCGACCCAACTGCTACAAAAGTTCGAAGCTGTGACACTGGAACATGTGCCAAGAAAGGAAAATCAAATGGCAGACGCTCTCGCCAATCTAGCCTCGAGTATGACACTAGGAAAAGATGAAGTTGCAGACGTGCCAGTTTTCCAAATATGGGTGATTCCGCTCGTTAATGAAATGTCACTAGATGATACAAATGTCATCTCAGTACTTCCAGTCGATGCTGAAGAGTGGAGACAACCGCTGATCGACTACTTAGAGCACGGAAAGCTTCCAGATGATCTCAGACACCGTTCCGAAATACGTCGACGAGCACCTCGCTTCCTTTACTACAAAGGAACACTCTATCGACGCTCTTTTGAAGGAGTGCTCCTGAGATGCCTAGGTGAGGAAGAAGTTAATCTAGTCATGGAAGAAGCACATTCAGGTGTGTGTGGGGCACATCAGTCTAGACTAAAGCTACATTTCCGG
This sequence comes from Pyrus x bretschneideri, assembly GCF_019419815.1. NCBI lineage: Eukaryota > Viridiplantae > Streptophyta > Magnoliopsida > Rosales > Rosaceae > Pyrus > Pyrus x bretschneideri. Next base: position 3,210,273 of record NW_025999457.1, read on the forward strand.
CTTAAAAGAATGGGTTACTACTAGCCGAGCATGGTGAAGGACTGCCTGGAACACGCCAAAAGGTGCCAAGCCTGCCAATTCCACGCCAACTTCATACATCAACCGCCTGAACCATTACACCCTACAGTTGCTTCATGGCCGTTCGACGCATGGGGATTGGACGTTGTAGGACCAATTACGCCAAAGTCATCTGCAGGGGAAGCTTACATCCTAGCTGCAACAGATTACTTCTCCAAGTGGGCTGAAGCCATCCCTTTAAGGGAAGTAAAAAAGGAAACTGTTGTTCGTTTCATCAAGGAGCATATCATCCACCGATATGGGGTGCCTCGCTACATTATCACTGACAACGGAAAACAGTTCTCCAACCGACTCATGGACGAGCTTTGCGACAAATACAAGTTCAAGCAGCACAAGTCTTCCATGTATCACGCTCCTGGCCCGCAAGAGCATAAACTGTGTACGGTAAAATCATCAAAAAAAAAAAAACCATCACTCATTTGAACTACGTCATGACTTGATCCCTCCTCAACCAAGGGTACGTAGGCAACTTGAAACTTCAAAACTTCAAGTATAGTCACATCATCAAAATAAAAATAAAAAAAAATAAAAAAAAGGGGAAATAACACATCTTGGTGATGTATATGTTTTATCTGTATTTAGCACAATACACTGAATAAAATAAAACATGTTCATTGATCTCCGAGAAATTACAAGTGCGTACAAAAAAAAAAAAAAAAAAAAAAAAAAAGATGAAGCTTTCACAAAGGATGTGTACGTGAAGCCCCACTACGTGGCAACACTCTCGGAGCAGGAGGCATCGGAGATAGAGCATTCGAGGCCTTAATACTTGGCGGAACGCTGGATGACCCAGGAAAAAAGTGCCTCTGGAAGAAAGACGCAAGCCTTTGACAGTCACTTTGCATTCGACCTTGAGATTCTTGCATCTCATCAAGCTTCCTCTTCATGCCCGACGAATAGTTATTTGCAAGCACATGCAAACTTCTATTCTCGTACTTAAGCTATTTAATCTCCTGCTTAAGATCTTCCATCTCTGCCATCAATGATTCCACTTGACGAGACCGAGCAAGCAGGCGTTGGCCCATGTTGGACACAGAGCTCGCACACTGAACACTGAGAGCGAGGGACTCTTGAACGGCCAACTCATCGGACCGTCCTGAAAGCAGCCTACTATCTTTTGGTGTGAGGAGGTTCCTAGCTACTATTGTAGCTGTTGTTGCATTCTGCATCACTGAGTCTTCACCTGTAAGAGGACCGTTAGAAGATAAGAAAGACGGGCACCATACATTACCTTGACGCGGCGCAACCGGATCACTGCTGAGACTTAATTCTAAGCTAAGGTTCGATGGGTTAGCCATTTTTCAAAGGTGTTAAAAGAGATGGGTGGATGGAGTTAAAACTCAAAAGGCCGGAGATGATTTTCAGGAATGAGCAACCTTCAAAGTGTGCATGTTAGAGGTGATCAATACCTTTATAAAAAGGAAGAGGCGCTTGCTCAGAAATCGAAGAGGCGCTTGCTCAGAAATCAAAGAGGCGTTGGTTCAGAAATCGAAGGGCCGCTTATTCAAAAGTGAAGAGACATCGCTCTGCAAATCTCAAAAGCTGGATTTTTCGGCGTAAGTTGGCGACGCTTTCTCGGCTTTTCAGAGCACGGGTGCCACTTTGTCAAAAGATCACGTGGAGGTCATCATCGCAGCTACACATCTTTAGCCGACAAGCGCGAAGTTCGGTGGCGCTTTCTCTGCTTTTCAGAAAACGCGTGCAGCTTTGTCAAAAGAGGCGCTCGTTCAGAAATCGAAGAGGCGTCGTTCAGAAATCAAAGAGGCGTATTCAAAGATCGAAGAGTCGTCACTATTTAAAAAAGCCGGATTTGCGAGATCAAAAATGTTTGTCGACAAGGGTAAAAGAACAGTACCACCACTTGCTATTGGGAAATCCCTATATATGTCGACCTTCATCTTTTATGGCAAGGCAGACCTGCAAACAAAAAAACAAAAAAACAAAAAAAAAAAAAAATGCCCAACTCTTCCTCACCTCCGAGAGTACACTCCCAGCAAAGCATCTCAAAATGCTCAGTTTTCTTCCTCTCCGGGAATGCCCTTGCAAACAAATGACACCAAGGCAAAAGTATCTCATATCATCAAGGGCGAAAGCAAAGGTATCTCATATCATGCTTTTCCCCTATCTTTTCCTTTGCCCTTGTTCTCACCTGCCAAGACAAGGATAGAGAAAGCAATATGTCGGAACCTCCACTCAAACTTACGCTGCCACCAAGAAGTGATGGTCCATTCAAATGCAAGGTTTGCATTCAACTCCTGCATCAGGAACAAATACTACAAGAGAAGATGCTAAACCTGCATAAGGAAATACCACTTCTGCAAAGGGGAGCAAGTAAGGCAAGTGAAAATGATACATTGAAGCATGTGGAGACAAGCTACAACTGCACATGTTGAGCTATCCTCTAACCCTCTTCAATACGAATTGGAGAGATTGAACAAAGAAACAGAAAAAAGGAGTAAGTTCAGGCCTTCGGGGGAGACCAAAAGAATCCTCCAACCCAATTCAAGATCAAGCCTCGATGGCCCTTGAAGAAATCACAAGTCCGATTCAAAATCAAGTGTTCACCACCCTTAAATTAAATTCAACTCCAGATAACAGGAGTAAGTTCAGGCCTTCGGGAGAGACCAAAAGAATCCTCCAACCCAATTCAAGATCAAGCCTCGATGGCCCTTGAAGAAATCACAAGCCCGATTCGAAATCAAGTGTTCTCCACCCTTGAATCAAATTCAACTCCAGATAAAAGGAGTAAGTTCAGACCTTCAGGGGAGACCAAAAGAATCCTCCAGCCCAATTCAAGATCAAGCCTCGATGGCCCTTGAAGAAATTTTCAGCCTAATTCAAGATCAAGCCTCGACGGCCCTTGGGTTGACATCTACATTAAGGGACTTCAAAACGCATCTTCTACACGTGTCAAGCACATGTCTACGACGCGCCTTGAAGTGGGGGCATTTGTAGACATCAAAATTTCAGTAAAACAAATGTTCACCAATGCATTAAAGTTTTGATGTGTCAAGGCATACATGGCATACGCCACGTGTTGTACAAATTGTACACATGGCGTGTGACTCAACAAAATAGGAAGAAATACCCTTGAAGGATTAAACAAGTTTTTCTTCTCATTTTGGGCAATGACAAGGCAAGTACATTTCAATCCATTGAGGATCAAAACAAGTTTTTCTTCTCATGTTGGGCAATGACAAGGCAAGCACACTTCAATCCATTACGGATCAAAGCAAGTTTTTCTCATTTGGGCAATGACAAAGCATACACATTTCAAGTTTAAAATGGTGTTAAGTGGGAAATTAGGCCATAAGTTACACCACTTCAAGTTTAAAATGGTATTAAGTGGGAAATTAGGCCATAAGTTACACCACTTCAAGTTTAAAATGGTATTAAGTGGGAAATTAGGCCATAAGTTTAAAATGGTATTAAGTGGGAAATTAGGCCATAAGTTACACCACTTCAAGTTTAAAATGGTATTAAGTGGGAAATTAGGCCATAAGTTACACCACTTCAATTTCAATATTGCATTAAGTGGGAAAATTAGGCAATGGTGCTTGGAAAGGAAAAAAATATTTTTGTGGTGGTGATTCATTCTCAAAGCCTATAAATAGGCTTCTCCATCAAGGTATCAAGCATCAAGGAATTCACAAATACATTTCTCTACTCCAAAATTAGAAGAGGAATTCCCCAAATCCTTGAAGCTTTGAAACTCCAAAGCTTCCAACCATCCAAATTCCCAAGAATTCCGAAGGATCAAGAAAGCTCTCTTCGTTCTTCGTTAAATCCTCTTTCAAGATCAAGCCCCGACGGCCCTTGAAGAAAGTGTTCATCCGTTCATCCTAAGCTCAAGCCCCAACGGCCCTTTGGATCAACGACCTCAACAAACCTATACATCCAACCGTTCTTCAAGATCAAGTCCAAAAGCCCTTGAAGATCCGCTCATCCATCAACCTTCAAGATCAAGCCCAAAAGCCCTTGAAGAAATCCACACAACCATTATTCAAGATCAAGCCACAACGGCCCTTGAAGAAAGCGTTCATCATTCATCATCCGTTCATCCTAAGATCAAGCCCCAACGGCCCTTTGGATCAACAACCTCAACAAACCCATACATCCAATCGTTCTTCAAGATTAAGCCCAAAAGCCCTTGAAGAAATCCACACAACCATTCTTCAAAATCAAGCCCCAACGGCCCTTGAAGAAAGCGTTCATCATTCATCATCCGTTCATCCTAAGATCAAGCCCCAATGGCCCTTTGGATCAACAACCTCAACAAACCCATACACTCCTCCTTCAAGATCAAGCCCCAACGACCCTTGAAGAACTTCCACCAACTCAAGATCAAGCCCAACGTCTCTTGAAGATTCATTCATCATCCGTTCATCCTAAGATCAAGCCCCAACGGCCCTTGGATCAACAAACAAATCCACACATCCATTCTTCAAGATCAAGCCCAAAAGCCCTTGAAGAAACGCTCATCCATCAACCTTCAAGATCAAGCCCCGAAGGCCCTTGAAGAAACTTCCATCAACCTTCAAGATCAAAGCCACGAAGGCCCTTGAAGAAACTTACAACTGTTCATCCAAGATCAAGCCTCGACGGCCCTTGGATTAACAAATCTACATCTTACGGAGATAGAATCAGAGGACCAAATTTGAGAGAGATCGTAACCCCAAAATCATCAAACACAAAAAATATTATTTTGTACACGTTATTCTTGTTTCTTGTTTCAAGGAACTTTCGTGTTCACAATATATACCGGGGAATACATTATAACACCAGGTCTATTAATTGAAAGACAAAACAAAGAGAGGTGGGCAAGATTTCACCTTGTCAGGTAAGGTTAAACATCTTGCGGTCTCTTCTTTGTTGCAGTTACAAAGGGTTAGGTACTAAAAGAGGGATAAGTGGTAAATGAGTTTACACAAGAGAATTGATACTACAACATTTAGATAAGGTAGCAGATCTTTTACATAGACAAAAGATGTCTTTCTAAAGGAAGTCTAAGGCTAAAAGGGTGCAGAAGTTGGACAAAACACAGCTTTCTGGATATTTGCTTGACTGAGAGGCAAAGTTGTATGTTTGTTTGTTTGGTTGGTTGAGTGTTCTTGTCTTTGGGCCCTCTTCCCCCTTTTATAAGCGAATTAACCCGACTGCACCATTTCTGCTCTTGCCCGAAAGCAACTGAAGAGTAGTGAGTCATCAACATTTTTACATATTCTGCCATTCGGAAAAGTGCTTTTGGGCCGAGAGTTGGTTGATTTCCATTAGTTGTCACTTCCCTTGTAAGCACCTAACCTTTGCATTTAATGGGGAGCCGTCATATTGTTTAGAGATGGGCATCTGGGCTTGGTGCTGGGCCTCGGGCAAAATCTCCTTTATTGAGCTCTTTTGGGCTTTTTTCCCTTCAAGTCCAAAGTTTAAATATTAACCCAAACAACTTCCTTTCTCTTCGTGTTCTTCCATCTCCACCAAATCAATCATCATCTTCATCTCCCACCTAGCCGACGAGAACCTTGACGAGGATGAAAACGAAGACAGAGCCTGGGGAAGACGAAGACAAAGCCTAGATGTTTCTGAACCTTACCCATCATCGAATTAAATTACTTGGATTAGGGATTTAGGTTTAATTGCAAGTGTGAAACTTGGATAAAATTGGATGCATAAACAAGGAAGTTAGGATTCAGGTTGGAGAAGAGGTGCATTAGTAATGGGAGAAGGGGAAAGGGAAAGGGGTTGGCTTGAGGTGGTTGGGGCGAAGACGAAGAAGGGGTTTGGGGAAGACAAGGGATTTTTAGGCTTCTTTTTATTTATTTTTATTATTTTTATTATTATTATTATTATTATTATTAACCTTTATTTAATTAATTTTTTTTAATTTTTTATTAAATGTTTAGTCACGTGACACAAATGTGTCAGCCACGTTAGCACAAATGGGACCCCTTATTTGCCACATCATCACTTAACAGATTTTTTAACGGTTGTATGAAATTGAAAAAAAATAATACTAAATGTATGAGATTGAAATGTTTTAAAGATGTTGTATGAGGTTGTAATTGTATCGAAACCTAAGGGGGTAAAACATAATTTATCCTTAATTTTTATACTCAAAAAGATCCATTCGTTGGATCATTTTATACATCAAATGTTAATGACAAATTAATATCTACTAACTTATAATGTCTTAACTGAACGAATATATTTTTTGTATTGACGAAGATGAATATACCTGTTAACCGAAGAGGAATTTGTTACCCGGTGTGTATGGTTATGGATAATATCCGATGGTTAATTTGTGGTTATGGATATAGTTAATTTTCTTGGTTATGGAGATGGATATAGCATTTCCGTCCTCAAACCGAACCGTTGCCATCCTTAATCTCCACGTGAATTTCCCACACTTTGATTACTGAACCTCTCAGGAATATGGCTTCCTGGAATTACCGTATGGAATTGCTTGACAGATCGAGAAATTCCCTGGACCATAGAAACAATTATATCAAACGAGAGAGAGAGAGAGAGAGAGAGAGTACCTGAGGCAATCTCCTTAGCACCGAAAATATGATACCGTTACAACCATGATTGTCAACTACTAGACCAGAGCAATTAACAGCACTGAAAGAAAATTCTAACAGATTGGCGTAGAGGCCCAACTTTTGTGGTGGAACTGACAACATGCTTAAGGAAGTAGAATCATCTGTGAATACATATAATGTGCCATTAGTGGAAGAACTGACAATTGGCGAAGGCTCTTGCAATTCTCCAAATATAATACTGAAAGCTTAGAAAGCCGTCCACTGCTTTCAGGGAGGGTAACAAAATTGTTTCCACTAAGATTTAATTCTTCTAAAGAGGACAAGTAGCCAATATCTTCTGGAACTGCTCCTTCACAAAGATTCAAGTCTCTCAGATCTAATACCTTCAAAGAACATAAGCCTTTTGAAGAAGTGAAAACCGAACAACACAAAGAATGGGGAATCCTTCTTTTTAAAATCCCAAAAGTATACCATGATGCAGGAGATCCAGAAAGAGATAACTTTTTTAGATTTTTCAAATGATCAAGTGAAGATGGTAACTCTTTTAATGCAGTTCGACTCAAATCAAGTTCCTCCGAACGGTCCATCACTCCAAGCTTTCGAGGAGTTTGCTAAGTTTTGAGCACCCTAACATATTGAGAAGTTTAAGAGACTTGCAATTAGAAATGACACTTGGAACACACAAGAGACTTCGACAACCATCTAGATGTAGTTCAACAAAGCCAATCAAACATCCAACTGATGGAGGTATTTCCTTAATAGCAGTCTCACTTAAAATAAGATGTGACAGATTTTTCATGTCTCCAACAAACTCCGGAATCTTTTTCAGATTGACACATTGAGAGAGACTCAGAAATTCAAGAGACTCCATTGCTATCTCACTTGGGAGACTCTTCATACTCGTACAATTTTTAAAGTTCAAAATCTTAAGCCTTTTGAGAGCGGCAATAAATGGGTGGATCTCAATTAAATCGTAACAACCTTCAAGTAGTAACCTCTCAAGATTCTGAATTTCTGTGAAATCTGGGGTCCTGATTAATTTTGAGAAACTAAGATCCATATGTTTCAAATTGGACAAGCGCTGCAGAATAATAGAAAGTGGTGATTAGATTAAAAACCCTTGATTTATAACAAGGTTGTAAAAATGCAAACATAAATACGTCTATATACATACTCCACTATTGTACCTTTCTTCCATTCCAAAGTTGAACAATTTCACTAGTAGGCAAACTAAGTACGGTAAGAGAGTCCAGTTCAAAACTTGGTGGTAGAGATTTGGATGGATAATATCTCCACTCCGGAAATCTTAAAGAATTAGGAAGAACTTCAGAGCCAGGAGAAAGGAACAGAAGATTAAATTGGATCATCTTTAGATTATACATCTTAGAGAACGCTTCAAAATTACAGTGTGCTTCTTCACGCTTCGGCAAGTGTAGTACTATGCCTTCAATATCTTCTGTTCCCTGATGAAAAAATAAAGGAGAAGTTAGTTCCATGACCAATTCCTATATCGTTTTAGAAGAAATTATAGTGCTGTATATCTAAGCTCAAAATTTCTGCATAATTTCTTACCATATTATTCTTCAATACATGAAAAATGTCCTCAGGAAGCCACAATCGACTACGTCGTCCAGGCTCTTTAGACTTTCTACGAACAATTTTCCATGCCATTTCCTGTACCAAATCATGCATCTCCACATTCTTGCCTGAAATATATAAAAGAGATTTCTCACCAAGAACATCTATCCCGATATGTCCAGGAAAGTCACAGCTGTCAAGTATTTCAATTATTCGATCCTTGTCATTCCCTTATGGAAGCATGCCACATCAACAAAAACATTCTTGGTTATGTCATCTAGTAGTCCGTCATAACTTACTAGAAGAATTTTAAAATTGTCTCTTCGGGATCTTTCTTTAGTTTATCCAATGTACTTATCCATGCACCTCGATCTCTTGCACACAAAAAGATTCCCAAAGTTTTCGGAGTTAAAGGAGGTTTGCCAGCATGTTTAACAAAAGCTTTTGACAACTCCAGATATTCGCCATCCGGATCATTTTTATAGGCATGCCAACTAAACAGCTGAAGAGCTTTATCTTCACTTAATCCCATGAGCTCAAATTGTTTGATCTCAACATCATGTGAGACCAGCAAACGTAGATCCCTAGTTGTAACGATGATTCTTCTCCCCGCACCAAACCAGCGTTTGTCTCCAACCAAAAATTCCAACTGCTCTAATTGATCCACATCATCAAGAACAAGAAGAATTTATTCCATAAGCAATTCTTTATCATCATGCTTCCACCATATTACCCCCAAACCTGTGTAAATTTTTCCTTCAATATTGGGGAAAGAAGTTGTTTTTGTAGATTAACAATACCATGTTTCGCCGACACCTCCCTAACATTGGCAAGAAAGGTGCGAACTTCAAATCTATGAGAAATTCTCTCATGGACTAGCCTTCCAATGGTTGTCTTACCAATCCCACCCATCCCCCATATCCCTACAGCAAGAACGTCATTGGCCTCAACGTCTAAAAGCAAATCTAGTTGCTCTATTTTAGAATCAATTTCCACAAAGTTTTCTCTAGAACTCAATGTGAATGTGGGACGAAGTTTGTTCCACACTGTTTCCACAATTTCATTTGTAAGTTCCGTTTCATATCTACACGAAAGAAAAAGAAAACTGTAGAGAACGAAACCTTTAATGCGTTACAACTATAGGACTGATTGGTTAATTGGTTCAGGGTGTTACCTGTCCTTTGAAGCCCATCCAGCAAGGTTCCCCAATTTTGTTAAAACAGCTCTCCAATGCCGCACCTTTGCTGAATCCTCCTGAAAGTTTTCATGCCTGTCAAAGGCTTCCGCGAAAGTCCCCATTTGTTTTCGGACATGGGAGGTGTTTGGTAAAAGATTTCTCTAGAGAAGGTCTCTGGACCTCAGCATAGCTCCCTAGGGAATAACACTTTGGATGTATAGTCGGGCTCTTACTTGTTGATGTGCTACAAGAATAGAACAAAGTTAGTTCTAAAATGTGCCTTTGTGGGGTCTTAGATGTAGGTCTTGAGGCTCGCAATCAAAACTAACCAAGTGCTAGGCGTGCCACTGCTATCTCAGTATAGCAGATATAAAACAAGTGTGTTTTAAGTCAATTACTTGCGCCCCAAGTTATTCAGACTTCTTGTTATCAAAGGATTGTCACAGATGGGTTAAGTCTGCATTAAGTTCTTTTTCTTGCCTTGTAAACAAGGACTTTTAGTTTATAGTCTTGTATGTTTGAATGAAGGGAGTCCATAGCCCCTTAAGTCATTTATCTGGTTCCAAGTTACTTTTTAATGAAACATATTGATCAAGTTAACCAGATCCAGATGTAAATGGTACTCTTAAAATAGAGAAACAGATGGGAATAACTTGCATGTATCTACTAATTTAGAAAACAAACAAAAAGCTTCGGGCAATATTTCACCTTGTCTGGCAAAGTTGAACTTCTTGCGGTCACTTCTCATTGAATTTACAAGGGTATATATGCTAAAAAAAGGATGGATGGTAAACAAGTTTACAGGAGGGAATCAATACTACGCCACTGAAGGAGATAGCAGAGCTTTTAAACTAAGCAAGGGATAGCTTTTCTAAAGAACTATCGTTAAAATGACTAAATCTGGGTTGATTTCATCTTTTGGATGCAAATATGACTTGAGAGCAGAGTTTGTATGTTTGTTTGTTTGATTGGTTGAGTGTCCTTGTCTCTATTAGCCTGACTACTGTAACTTTTGCTCTTGCCCGAAAACACATGAAGGGTAGTGAGTCATCAACTTTTTACTAGAAGTGCCATTGGAAAGTGTTCTTTGGATGGTACTCTTAAAATAGAGAAACATGTGGGAATAATTTGAATACATGTTGGAGAATGCATTAAGTAATAGATCTACTAATTTAGAAAACAAACAAAGAGCTTCGGGCAAGATTTCACCTTGTCTGGCAAGGTTGAACTTCTTGCGGTCACTTCTCTTTGAATTTATAAGGGTTTATATGCTAAAAAAGGGATGGATGGTAAACAAGTTTACACGAGGGAATCGATACTACACCACTAAGGGAGATAGCATAGCTTTTAAACTAGACAAATGATAGCTTTCTAAAGAACCATCGCTAAAAGGACTGAATCTGGGTTGACTTTAGCTTTTGGATGCAAATATGACTTAAGAGCATAGTTTGTATGTTTGTTTGATTGGTTAAGTGTCCTAGTCGCTGTTGTCTCTCTTTCCTTTTATAGACAATTTAGCTCGACTGCTGTAACTTTTGCTCTTGCTCGAAAACACATGGAGGGTAGTAAATCATCAACTTTTTACTAGAAGTGTCATTGGAAAATGTTCTTTGGCTGGTAGTAGGTTAGTCTCCATTACTTGTCATTTCAATTATAGCCATGTGACTTGTATCTTGGCTAAAAGGCTTCGATTCACTTCTGGGTTCAATGCTGGGCTTCAGGCAATTCCTTTTCTAATTGGCATCCTTGGGTTTTCCTTAGTTCAAGCCCAAAGTTTAAATATTAACCCAAACGGGAGGGATCCACATCATAAAACAATGGCAAAATTGTGTTTCTTGCTTCCATGCAATAAAAAATCTTTGAAAGTTCATCTAAGCACCAGGAAGACAAAGCATAGTTCGGAGAGAGAACCACCACAGCGAACCTCGATTCCTCAATTGCACGAAAGAGCTCCGAAGATATAGATGCGCCTCTTTTGAGTTTTGGGTCGTCCTTAAAAGTTCTGATTCTGCGCCACAGAAGTTTGTCGTATAAATGCCCTGTGAAATTCTTGCGAGTGTCATCACCCCTGAAACTCAAGAAAACGTTGTACTTCCATTGGAGAGGTGAAGAAGAACTAGACCCGAAGGCTCTTGGATCAGTCATCGCCATTAGCCGACCTAGGTTGCAGCAAAGATATCTGGTAATTAAAAGTTGAGCAACAGATATACCAAATTTTTGAAACTCGAAACTGGAAAAAAAATGTAAGTTAAGATATGTGTAGTAGAAGAAGATGGTGGATGGCAAAGGAAAATGAATACCTTTCTGGAGAAGGAGAAATGAAGGATATGAGGATTGAACTTGACTTTGTTGGTAGTCTGTTCAGCTCTCCAGGTTGGATATTGGTGCCAAATTGGTTTAAACTTAGTAGCAAGTGGAGGGCAAAGGATGGATGTTGGGACCACTGGAGCAAGTAGTAGCAAGCGTAGCTACTAGGGCATATCTTGACATGTTGCGTTAATGACATTTGACAAATTATTTTATATTAGATTATTTTGGCATATATCGATATGTGTTGATATGTGTGGGCAACATGATTTGTCTGACGACAACAAGCCTACCAAGTGTTTAACAAAATGCCTTAGTGAATAAAATGATGCTCTATTTATTCTAAAAGCTTGTATTTAACATTGGAACCCCCAAGGTTTGAATCCTAAATCTGCCACTCAGTGGAGCCAAATGGTTTAAACTAGTAGCAGCTGGAGCCAAGCAAAAATTTGAAAATACTTTTGCTCAACCCCACTCAAATGCTGGTGATGCTCACCATCATATTTATCATCATTGGATGAGTTTAAATTTCGAAATCTAGTGGATAAACACAAATCTTAAAATTTAAACTCATCTAATGATAATTAATAGGATGGTGAGCATTACCACCATTTGATGATCATGAGCAAAAATGCACTCCCATAACCACAACCATAACCACAATACCAATACCAATTACCAAACCTAAAAATTCCGAATCCGCGGAATATTGTTTGCAAATTTGAAATGCATTTAGGTATTTTAAGAATTTTAAATTTTTGATCCAAAATATTCCGAAGTATTCCCAAATCCCAACTTATTATGATATAAAAAAAAAAAAAAAAAATAGAAAAGGTTCTAGAAATATTGATTTTTATAGTTATTCACTCAAATTATGTATTTTATAATTAACTTTTGTATTTTATTGTTGGTTTTGAGTACCTTATGTTCATTGATATTATATTTTACATAAACTTACCCAAAAAAAATCAAGATTACTCCAGATATTTTTGAAATTGAAAATTGTGATATGATCCGATTCAATTTCAAAGTTATTGAATGAAAATTGAAAATATTATTTCCAACCCAGCCCGTCAAACAACCACCATCTCTCCTTTCTCCACAACTCTGTTAAGTGAAGCCAAATAGAGGCCGGCAATTCTACCCTACAAGATCGGATGTTAGCCACCTCCAATTTGCAAGCCGGCAACATCTCAATTTCTTCTTGTTTTTTATACGAGTGACATTTCAGAGGGAATGAACGCTCTTAACCAATTAGAACAAGCATCCCCTTGCGGAAAATTGTACTCAATTCACTAAAATTCCTTACAACTCGATCACAATGTCAAGATGGTAAACTCACACCACACAGCTGGACAAGATAGCAAGACAGAGCAATAAAACAGGGGGAAAACAGAGGAGGCAAAGGGAAGCATCTCTCTCTAAGTACCAATCTATTCAATTTCATGCCTAAAACACATTAGTAGATACTAGATAGCAGTATTGGAGTGGGAACTGCGTGTACCCTTTGAATTTCATGAAAAAGAGTATTGGAGTGGGAACCGCGTGTACCCTTTTGACTTTCATGAAAAAGAGTATTGGAGTGGGAACCGCGTGTACCCTCTCTGTTTTAGCTCTGCAGAGGCTTTGAACAAAGGACCTTTCCTTCCCCACATCCTGGAGATGACAGTCACAGCCCTTACCGCATTTCAATTTTATACATGTACTTGTTATTTCATTTCAATGTCATACATCGTTACATTTTATGTCAACTTGACTGTTAAATGATTGCTAATGTGAGTCTAAATTCATGTCATATGAATAAAAAAGTAGTAAACAATACATGGTATCATGTAAAATTTAGTACAAAACTTCGTCAAAACTAATTCTAACTTCATCACGTTCCTCCTCATGCTCAATTCAATTCATCCAATTCTGATTACGAAATAGTAAAACAAGCCACAAGTGATTGTATCTTAAAAACCCGTTTCATAATCATTTTTATGAAAACTTAAGCAAAAATCATAGGAGTTGAGGAATGACAGTCGCAGAGACATAGAAGAAATGTAACAATAAAGGGACACAAGAAAACAGAAAAACCAAAAATCATTCTCATTTGTTTTCACTTCTCCGATATTGTTTTCTTTCTTTGCCTCCCTCTCGTCCCCCATTTTCAGGCTTCCCCTTCCCTATTATTATGTTATCTCTCCGTATCCCAACCACGATCCCTAGCCAAATCTTTGCGAACACTTCTGTGTCTTTCGGAGCTAAGGACTCGAAAATTCACAAAAATTCATGGGCAGAACAACAGTTGCCATCAAATGGTTATCCCCATTCGGCTAGAAAAGGACACGAGGCATACACACCAAGCTTGATTCAAACCACGTGAGAAACAACTTAATGGAAGTAGAAGATTTTGATTCAGAAATAGTACAACTGGCAATGGCATTGACAGTAGTAGAAGAACCACTACCAACATCAGAATCCAACTTTTATCTACAATTCGAAAGGACTTGCAACTCCCGATAAAAGCACTTAAAAACAGAGAATGATAAAGAAGTCAGCTGATTAACTAGAATACATGATAGGTATGCCAACACAAAGTTCCAAGTAAACAGACCATCACCGAGAAACTTCATTCATTCAAATGCCCACGGGTTCTCACGACGAACTTCCTCCTCTTCCTCCTGGGTGAACTCGTCCTTGATGTTGAAGGCCTTTCTGATCTCTTCTGGAGTCTTACACTTGATCTGGCATGTCAGGTCCAAAAGGCTCTTGATGTTCAAGTAGGCTGCAGCCTGTCAATACCAACATCACCATATTAAAAAAACATGATCAATGCCAGTTTCAGCAATCAGCCGCCCTCATAAACAATGAAAGGCAAAAAAAATTCAATACGAATGAAGTTTCAAACAGAAGCACAAGGCAAACTTGAAGTAGAAGCAGAAGCAGAAGCAGAATCAGAACAAGCACAGTAACATCAAAAGCAACAAAATCAACCAATTCAAATGCACAGAAACCACTGAAACAAATCCCTACACAGAAACAAAAGTAAAAAATAATCGAATTGCATCGCATACTAAACCATCATAGAAAACCCTTAAATCAGCAACCCTATCCCTAAAAACAACACAATTGACCCCAAACCCCAAATTCCGAAACCCTAGAATCAAACAAAGCAACTGCGAACAAGAATTAAATCGAAATTCAATATTTTAACATACGTTAATGAGATCAAACAGCGTAGCCTGGTCCACCTTTACGAACGCCTGATCCCAGGCCTCGAGATCGTCCTCGAAGATCTTCTCGTCGGGCTTGGCGGCGTCGACGTGCCTCTTGCAGTACTCGATGACCATGGCCAAGATCTTGCTGGTGACGTTGGCCAAAGGAATACCGTTGTCGGCGTAGCCGTTCTCAATCACGAGCCCAATGGTATGTGACTCCAGCGCCACCGCCTCCTCGACCTCGAACGACTCGCCGTCGGAGCTCTTCAGGGTGATCTTCTTCGACGACGACGACATGGTGACGGTGGTGACGACGACATGGCGACGGTGGTAACGATGGTTTCGAAACGACAACGGTTTTGAAAACTCGAAGGATGTTAGAGAGACAAAGCCAAAGCTCTTGGTTTGTGGTTGTACCGTTGTAGTGACAGACTTTTGACTTCGCGCACGGGAAAAATAAAATAAGAACGAGGAGTGGAGGGGTGAGAGCCATGTGACGCTTTTTACGGAGGAAGTTTCGACACGTGGAGAGGCTCTTACGTGGCTGGTTGCTATTGGATGATATAGTCCTAATATTTTGTTGAAGGGGTAACATAATAAGAGTATTTGTGATCACCATCATTTAATCTCTGAACTATCACTTCAGTGAAAATTAAGTTTTTGTATTATTTTTGGGTAAAATAAATCTCTAAATTCATTAAAAATTGCTAATGTCATCCCACTATTATATTCAAAGTTATTTTATCTAATTTTTCGTCAACTTAAGTCACTTGATACACTTTAAAGTGTAATATCGTTATTTTCTCGCCTATAAGCTCTTAACATTTCATATAGGTTGCTAATCTAACGCTAAATTTACCCTCCAAAGTTAACTTCATACACTATTTTATGTAAAATTACCAATCTACCTTTTAATGTGTATCACATACATGTAACATGACCTAAATTGACGGAAAATTGAATATAGTAGCTTCAAATATAATATTCGGGATGTAATTGGCAGATCTTTATAATTCAAGAACTAATATTTTCTAAAAAAATAGCTTAAAGATCTAATTTTTCACCTAAGTAATAATTTAATGATTAAATTGACAATTCACTCGGAAAAATATAATAAGAACTAGGAGTGGAAGGGATGAGAGCTATGTGACTAAGGATGGGCAACGGTTATGGCGGGTGGTTAACCGCGATTATTTACCCATAACCGTTTATGTTTATACCCGCATAACCGTTTACCCGTTGGGTAAGTGCATAAATGGTTATACCCATACCCATAACCATTTATAAACTGTTAACTATACCTATAACCGTGTACCCATTTAACCATAACCGTTTACCCATTTAACCATAGCCATTCACCCGTTTTTGAACCCATTTATCCTTTTTTTACTCATTTACCCATTTTTCCACCTGTCTACATGTGTTTTTTTAACAACTTGAAAATTACAAAATAACAATTTGTCATAATTTTCGTTTTCTAACAATTAAACACCATGATAAGTACATTTTAGCATGCATTTCCTTATTTTCATTATTTAAGTCCTCATACAATTCCAATAATTGAAATAATAGTTTACGAACGATATTTTTCTACTACACCCAAGCAAGTTTTTAATTATAATCCATATGATTACAAAGTAAAGTTTTTAAAAGCAAAAAGTAGTTATTATCTTAAATACTAGATTATTCAAAGCTTCAAAATATTCCGAAACTAAATACTTTTGAACACTAATGCTTTCAGAAGAGGTTAATTAATTATGTAGCTTTGTGCTTAGGTGTAATGTGTCCCTTAGGGCACGTTTGGTACGTGGGATGGGACAGAACGGAGTGGGACTGACGCATTCCGTACCATGTTTGGTGCGCTAAATTATGTGGAATGCGTTGTCCCACGAACGGGTCATTCCGTTCCGTGGAACACAAAAATCATAAAATCTTAAGACAAAAATACCCCTTAGCTTTTTCAATATTTACACCATCAACAAACCTTAACTATCATTTTCTCTTCTCTGCCATTGTAAACTTCTTCATCCCTACATCTCCCCTTCGCAACCTTTCTCCTCATCCTCTTATCCGTGAACTTCAACTCTGCATCTCTGTTCCAGGTTCGATTTGATTGTGATTGTGTAGCCTCTCGGTTTCTCTTTCCTTGTATTTTGTAGTACTTTTGTTTCTCTCTTGGTTTGGTGTTTGCTATTGCTATTGTTATTGCTTTGAGTATCTAGGAAGGGGAAAAAGCTAGAGTTTCATGGGTGGAGAGAGAAACAGGACAGCAGGGGTGGAAGAGAAAAATGGCTAGGGTCTTTTGTACTAATTTTTTATTTTTATTTATTTGAGGTTTTGTGGTAAGGGAGGTTGCTCTACTGCAACAATAAAAAAATTAAATTTTGTTTCAAGGAGGAGTGAAATGACTCCAATTTTAGGAAGTTTGTGCTTTGGTTTGTCATGAGAAAGAGAGAACATGAAATAGGAGATGAAGATACAAAATCATAAGTTTAATTGTAATTTAAAATTTTTTTATACTGTTAGTGGAGGAACCCATCTGTTGGGTGAAGTGGTAGGTCTAAAAATGGATATCATCCAGTGGAAGAACCCATACGTGGTGTTTATTTTTACACAAGATGGGAAGATGTAAATAGTTGGAGGTTCATACCATTTTCCAAGTTCTTTATTAATGTGAATGTTTATGTTATTCTGATTAGGAACTTAAGTGAATAAATCGTTTTCGAATTTCTAAACAAATAATTGCTTACAAATTCATAAAACTTTCCACCATAGTGAACTCTGATCTGCATCATAAATACATGAACATATTAAAGGGGTAAAAATGCAGGTACTATTTGTTAGCAATAAAGGGTAAGGTTAGCTCCAACTTGGAAATTTCATGGATATATCCAATTCTTAATTTATCATGAGCAATTGTAGAATGCAAAGAAAGACGAGACTTTGTTTCATCTTCATCCATTTTCTTTATAACATGTTTAATGAAGAAATTTTAGAGAGACCAACACAAACATAACACAATCTTGAATGGCAAAGAAACTGGTCAAAGATAATTTAGCAAAATTTTACAATTTGCAACCCCATCCATATGCGAAATCCAAGCATCTTTGTGACTTCTCATTTGTTTGCTTGTTCTGACAGTGATTAAACTATAGATATTAATTAACTTAATTTTTAGGTAATCACAAATTAGAAACTTCATTAATTACATTACAAGCTAATACTGATGTTGCACCTACTGATGCTTTCAGCCTACTGATGCTGCATCAGTGATGATGCACCTACTGATGCTGCATCAACGACACCTACTGATGCCGCACTCAGATTTTCAGTGCATGACAAAGTTGATGTTGCACTTTAAGAATTGCAATTAGGATATGAAGCTCCACTTTGTTTTACCATTTAATCATACACTTGGAATCGACTCCTGCTTATGTTGATGCCCCATTCATTCATGTGTTGTTTTTTTGCATGTGAAGGTATGGATGAATATGAGACTCAATTCTTTGTTCTTTTGAACTTTTGGATTATAATGGCACAAGTCTTTACTATGAATGCACAATTGTTGAGGTATAGACAACAACAAAGGAGACAACGGGAAAGAGCTAGTTTAGAGCAGAGGACATTTGTTAGACTTTATGTTAGGAGAGAGGAAATAAATCGTATCACGCGATTGAGTGATACTAACTGTTTGTGGAAGCTACGAATGGATAGGAATGCATTTGCAGTTTCATGTGATTTACTACAAATTTGTGGTGGGTTGGTAGATGATGGTCATGTTACAATAGAGGAGCAAGTAGCTACTTTTGTTAACATATTAGCCCACCACAATAAAAACAGGTCAATGCAAGTTAGATTCATTAGGTCTGGTGAAACTATTAGTCGATATATTCGCAGAGTATTGTGTGCATTGCTCAATTTGTAAGACGTGTTGTTTGCAAAACCAACCCCTATCCCAGAGGATTGCACAGAATCGAGATGGAAATGCTTCAGGTAAGCATCATAGTAAAATCATTAATAACAAAATTATTTGTACTTGGTAATTAATATAAGTTTTTATTTTGTCTAGGGTTGCTTAGGAGTGCTAGATGGAACATACATAGAGGTTACTGTGCCTGAGGTCGATAGACCAAGATATAGAACAAGGAAGGGTCATATAGCAACTAATGTGTTAGGTGTATGCACACATAACCTCAAATTCGTATATGTGTTATCCGGTTGGGAGGGATCAGCTACTAATTCGACAGTTCTTGGTGACGCTGTTACTAGAGCTAATGGCCTCAAGGTCCTAACCGATAAGATAGACAAGTACCTAGTATTTTCCTTACCTTTGTTGGCCAACAAATAAAATTTATTATCAACTAATATAGGTACATACTATTTGGCTCATTCCGGATATACGAATGGCGAAGGTTTTTTGGCACTGTATAGAGGCACTAGATACTATTTGCAAGAGTGGGAAGACAATTCACATGCACCTAGGAATCATGAAGAATTTTTTAATATGAACCACTCACATGCTAAGAATGTCATTGAGAGATGTTTTGGCATTCGCAAAAGACGTTGAGCTATCTTGCGAAGTCCTTCCTACTATCCAATCAAGATTCAGGAACGAATGATCACCGCATGTAGTTTACTTCATAATTTTATCAGAATGTATATGGTGGTTGATCCTGAGGAAAATGCAAGGCTTGCATTTGATGAATTGTCTATAGGGGAAAATTTACCAGAAGTATTAGCCTACATTGAAACCGTTGAGTCAAGCCAAACATGGACTCAATGGAGGGATGATCTTGCAAGAGAAATATATGATGAGTGGAGAGGAATGAGGGCCTGAAAATTGGTTGACATGGTAGTTGTTGTAATTGTCTTTTATTGTTTGATGACATTTTATTGAGTTAATTGCTGTAATTGTATTTTATTGTTTGAAGACTATTGAGATGTTTGTTTTTTATTGCTCAATTTATTAGCAAGAAGAAAATATTAACAATAAAGTAAAAGACAGAGAATAAACATTTAGCAAAATAACTTGCAGCAAACTGATTGCAATGGCCTTTTCACTTATTTATATTGTAGAATCAAGCATATGAATATAAAAGACAAAAAAACGCTGGTTACAATGGCTTTTTCATTTCTTCGTTTTAGTCCCTTCTTACTTGCCGTAAGTTGTCTTACTAGCTAATACTGATGCTGCACCTATTAATGCTGCATTACTGATGCTTTCAGCCTACTGATGCTGCATTAGTGATGCTGTATATGAAAACCAAAGAGTTACAATACTGCCCAAAACAACTGTGAAAAAAAAAAAACATATATATTGTTCACTGGATTTGCTTTTTAATTGATCATATATATTGTTCACTGGATTACCTTTTCCACTAGGAAGTAATTTATCTTTGTAAAAAGCTGTAGGCATATATTAACTTAATTGCATCATGTTTGCTCCACTAACAATATGTTTCTTTGTTTTACATATGTAATATTATGGTTTCTTTGATAGATTATATGGCCACTTCATGTAATTGGAATGATTGGAATGATCATGATGAGGATGTACTGCTTACCATCCTTGATGAGATGGTAGTTTATGGTGTTAGGTGTCAGACCGGCAGTTTTAAAGCTGGTACATTTGTAATGGTTGCCATTAAGATGAGGGAGATGATTCCGGGCATTAATATAAAGCCAAAGCATATAAAAAACAAGCTGAAGCGTCTCAAAGAAAAGTATTCCTCTACATATGACATGATGAATACCTCTGGATTTGGTTGGGATGATGAAAAAAAAGGTGTTATTGTGGATAGTGACAATGTACTTCAGCTATGGGTGAAGGTACATTTTATTTCTTATTCTTTTTCAATTAGTTGCTTTAAAAGTCATAACTTTGATTTCTTTAGGTTCTTATTGTAGAAACATCCTAATGCATCTTACAAACCAAATAAGCTATTTCCGTTGTATCCATACTTGTGTACGATGTTTGGGAGAGGCCGAGCCACGGGTAGTATGGCTAAATCAGCAGCAGATGCAATCGAGAACATGGGATTGGAAAATGAGAATGGCGATGAGACATTCAAGATGCCTCCGACTTCACCTACCCCATTTCCTTCTATTGGTACATCTAGTGCATTTCAACCTATTAGGAAGAGGAAGAGGAATAAGAATGATGTTGATGCAAATACTGTAGCTGTTATCCATGAAGGTTGGGATAAAGCAGTTACTGAAATGAAGAATTTAGGTGAAAGTTTTACTTTGAGAGAAGCAAAAGCCAAGTTACCTTCTCAGCTTCAGGCCATAGGTCTCCCATATGATCAGGTGCTGAGAATTTCAATGAAACTAGTGAAAGATATTGATATTATGAGTATTTAGTGTACCCTAGATGACTCTCACAAGGCATATTTCATTAAAATGTATATGGATGGCATCTAAGCATTAGGGGGTTTAGTATGATATGAACTACATCAACTTCTGGGGTTTAGTAAGACATTATCTTTCTTTTTGTTTCTTCTGAAGTCAGGACGAATGTTTAATTTGGGATTTCATGTTTAAGTTCCGGATATTTCATGTTTATTGCTTTAGCAAGATAATATCATTAAACTTATATATTTTTCATCCTTGCATGACAACCAATGCCATAGACATCTAATTGTCTCACAGCTCAACTTATAATATACAAATTGTTTGACACAATTTGCATTTCAATGTGATGACGAAGAGATGAAAGTAGATTGTGTCAAAGATTCCAACATAACCATTGCATCAACGGTTGTTCTACCACGCCAACCTCTTCATATGTAATTCATCACATATACATAACCATATACATATTGAGGCTACACTACCATGTGCCAAGTGCCAAGCCAATTGCATGCTCTCACCCTATTATTTTTTTAAATCACATAAAATTAATTGACGTATTATCCCACTAAATTAATTATATGAGCAACAAAGTACAAATACATGTCTCTTGTTTTCTGTTATACACGGTACGAAATATGAACACATCCAAGTATAGTGTACAAAATATATCATAGATAAGCAGCAGCAAGAAGAAGAATAAAAAAAAATGTTTCGTCCCGTCCCAAACATTGTACCAAACAACAGATGGAATAGGGGTAAGTTAGTCATTTTAATGTTTTGGTTCCGTTCCGTCCTGTGCTTACCAAACGCAAAACGGAACAACTCTCTCGTTCTGTCCTGTGCATACCAAACATCACATGGAACCATTATTCAGTCACATCATGTCTCGTCCCATCATGTCTTGTCTGCTTACCAAACGGCCCCTTAATTTACGTGACTTTATGAAGCAACTACATGGGAAATATGTATACTGATATCAAAATGGGATCTGCTTGCACAATATGGTCACGTCATGGGTACATAATCATCTTGCTGTGATTTTGTTATCAGTCAAACTTTATGCTGTAATTTAAAAATATTGAATCGCATGAGTGTTCACACGCAAAAGTATTCATCCTTTGTTAAATTAAATGGAGGGAGAGATGAGCGGGAATGGGGCGTTTGAGACTCTGAGTTTGAAGGGGAGATTGAAAATTTAAGGCTTTTCATTTTTTTAAATTTTACATATATTAAATTAAATGGGTAAATGGATATCCATTATAACTGCGAATAATGTCCATAACTAATAGATACCCGTTATAATCGCGAATAATACTCATAACCGCCCATTTAAATTTCACGGTTAAACGGTTATACTCATAACCGTTTGTTTGTCTAAATGGTTATCCATAACCGTAACCGTGAACTTTAAATGGGCGGGTAACTGTGGTTATACAAACCCATGGATATTTTGCCCATCCTTATATGTGACGTGTTGTATAGAGAAGGTTTTGGACACATGGAGAGGAGTGGCTCTTACGTGGCTGGTTGCCATTGGATGATATGGGAGAGGATCCTCTCCGAACCCAAACCCACCGGATCCTTCGAATCTTTCTTCTTTGAAGGCCAAGTCGGCGTCGTCGACGTTCTCGGAATCGGCGTCGTGCTTCTCCGGAGTTGGCTTCATGATCAAGCTTCTTCTCAAGCTCCCCATGTTTGTATCTTTCTATACGGACTGGTGGTGAATATTGACAGTAACTTTGATGGTGGTACATTTTCCTTTCTTTTTTTTTTTTTTGCAGCATTTAAAGAACAAATGATGATGATGATGTGTGCAGATATCAGAGAGAGAGAGAGAGAGAGACTTGAGTTCTTCATGGTCTTTAACTCGTTGTAAACCATCTGGAAAAGGATCAAAGAAGAAGGATCCAAGGGGCTTGGGTCCGAAGAGGATCCTCTCCCGAATGGTATAGTCCTAATATTTTGTTTTTTTGTTTTTATTGGCTAATGTCCTAATACTTTGTTAAATGGTAATAATAAAATCTCCTATGATCAGTTACCCCTATTGCACAAAAAAGAGTAAAGGGAAGTTGAAAATTTAGATTGAGTGCCAGTTTAAAAGTGTTTTTAAAATGATTGAAAGTTTTTTTTAATGAAAATGTTTTTTTGGATACAATTCTTAGAATAAATAAATAAATTCTGAAAAAGTATTTGAAGTGCTTATTGGAAGAAACTAGTTATGTGCTTCTTAAAAACACTTAAAGTGCTTTTGGAACCCAAAAATATTTATTTAAAAACACTTTCAAACTTTTTAAAAGCACTTCTAAATGAGCCCCAAGCACACAATGGAAGTTGTGGGACCATGATTTTCCAAGTTCAAAATAAGGTTGACCTCAATACTGCTACCTCAAAAGTTCAATCATCAACTTACCAACTCTAGGCAGAGCTGTATCAAACGAAACAGGGTGCTACCATCACTCTACCCTGGGACAATGGGCGGAGTTCTAGCGACTCCATTGGATGACCTTGCTTGTTCCACAAGATATGCAATCTGATATGGATATAGACACAATCTAGGGACAAATATGAGTCGCAAGTAATCACACTCCTAAGAGAATCCAATATCTACTTACTAAATATCCTCTAACGAGGATTCTATCCTAAAAAATTCTCTCCCACGGTATAAACACACCCATCTAGGGCTTATTTACAGTAACGCAATCTATACACTTGAATTATTTGGCCCACTGCTTGAGTCTAAAGATCATTCACTAACTTGACCGTCAGAAAGCCTTTGACCAGCACACCTTAAGCTTAAGATTTGCTTACAGTTGTCTTATTGTTTTGCAGTTTGCTAAAGTTACACGGATTTGTATTCAACCACCCACTCGTGGAGGTGCGGATATTTAGTTCCAACAAAAGTGATATGCTTTATGTTTGTATCAAAGTCTAATATAATAACAATAACAAAGTCGTATTCTATTAAGCGGGGTCGGTAGTATAAATCCTAGAACACCACTGCATCTAGTTTTGTGTCATGTTTTCATTAAATCCAAGTACTCCAAGTCTTTCTTAGTGTCTCTTTCCAAGTCTTCCTAGATCTTTCGCTACCCATTTGGACCTGATCCTCTATCTCATAATCACATCTTCTAACTAGAGCATCGATAAGAATATAGGAAATTCAGAGAGAATAGGATAGGAAATGAATGAGAGGAGCATACTTATACTGGTAGTGGAGGTGATGGGGACCACACAGTTTTGTGTCGATGGTAGTGTCAGTTGAATTATTTCTTTGACGAAAAAAAGTAGTATGGTTACTAACCTAAATAGGAGTAAAAAACTAAAGTTATGCGGTGATCTACGGTGAAATTATATAATGATTAAATATTTGAAATATCTCATATTGTCTTGTACCGTTAAAATTCTAAACAATTGATCACCCTGGTCAATGCTTACTCTTAGGTTTAGTGGCTCATTCTGTCACATCCCAGTCTCGACTCTGCCGTAGCAGGATATTGTTTGTTTTGGGCCCTGGCCACGCCCTTATGGTTTTGTTGCTGTGAACTCACACGAGAACTTCCCAATGAGTCACCCATCCTGGGATCGCTCTCTTCCGAACTCGCTTAACTTTAGAGTTCTGATAGAATCTGAAGCCAGTGAGTTCCCAAAAAGCCTCGTGCTATATGGAGGTGGGCATGTATATATGAGGCACATCACCCCCTCTCCGTTGGTTGATGTGGGATGTTACAATCCACCCCCTTAGGGGCCCGACATCCTAGTCGGCACACTTTCGCACCACACGGTAGAGTGGCTCTGATACCATTATGTCACATCCCAGTCTCAACTCCGTCGTAGCATGATACTGTCCACTTTGGGCCTCAACTACACCCTCACGATTTTGTTTCTGGGAACTCACACAAGAACTTCCCAGTGGGTCACCCATCCTAGGATTGCTCTCGTCCAAACTCGCTTAACTTCGGAGTTCCGATAGAATCCAAAGCCAATGAGTTCCCAAAAGGCATCGTGCTATATGGAGGTGGGCATGTACATATAAAGCACATTACCCTTTCTCCGTTGGTCGATGTGGGATGTTACACATTCCGATTGGGCAGTTTACTTTGACTGAAGCCGATTGATTGGCTGTTTTAATAGCTCTATGTGAAAGCCACGCGATGACTATGTTAAGGGCCGCAAGGAACCAATATTATAAGACATTTGATGCTTTTTCTTTTGGTTCCCATCACCAAGAAGAGAAAAAGAAAGGCAAGCTATGACTTTCGGTTCCTAAAAAACAATGGCAGGCAAAAAACAGAATTATAAGGCATTGGATGCTTTTCTTTTGGTTCCCATTAGCAAAGAGAAAAATAAAGGTTTTGGGCAATTACACATTCAAGATATTGGTGCTACAATTTTTGGCTTTTGGGAGAGACAAAATTATGTATTTTTATCTTCTCTATTTATATTTTGTTTGAATGAGAACTATTGGGTGTATCTGGGATTTGGGGTTTGAGAGTTAAAACTCTATTTGTGATCTCCATTGGTTATTAGTAAAATTTCCTTGCCGTCTTTGCACGGAATATAGACTTATGTCAAATTAGTATAAATCTTTTGTCACTTTGAATTGTTTATTTTGTCCAATTTTTCTGTATTAATTTATTAGTTTCACATTTGACGCTTTTAAACAACACTAACTACTAAAAGAATGAGCTAAACCATTTAATCAAATTAAACTACAAGTTTACCGCACAAAACTGCTCATATTGGTTTCATTTGATTGATTTGAATGTTTCATCACATAGTATAAAGATAAACTTCAATTAAAGGGAAGAACAAGTACTAATTAAGTGAGAACATCAACAACTAAATATTGGCATCCAATATCAAGCTAAAGCTAAGTTGGAAGGAGTAGGATTCTTTCCCTTTTTCTCTCCTCCCCTTCCTTCCCCTCCTATTTTAACAGTCACGGTTAAGCCACGTCAACATCTATATTAATTTGTTATAGAAAGAGAATGACAAAATAGAAAATGTGAGAGGAGGGGATGGAAGGGGATAGAAAGAGAAGGAAGCAAGAATCATAGTCCAACAAAAGAAAACCCCAAAAACCAGTGTGAATAGCCAACATTCTACATGCTCCTACTCTTGCTCCTAAGTTGGACCAAAAATAATTATTCTTTCTATGGGGCCTCCATTCATTCAATTGTTCCTTCCTTTTCTTCTTATCTTTTTTGGAACGTCAAGTATCTGGATGCTTTCCGACTACTTGCTTGGTAAGACTCTAGAGATTTATGACTTGTGGGATTCAACCAAATGACGGTGTTTACATTCTGCCATACTGTTTGAAATTTTCTAAAGAAGATTTGAAATTTTTGTTTATATATTCTCCTCCACCATCCGTTTGAAAAGTTTGAGTTTTCCGTTGAAATTTATTCTCCCTTCAGTTTTAAATTTGATAAATGTTGAGAACACATCATATTTGAGATTTAAAGGATATAATCATGTATAGTGCGAATAATCATAAATAAAAATCACATAATATCGAAAACCAGAAATTGACAGAGTTGGTGACGTCCATACATCAAAATGAATAAGTTGTAAAGGAAAATGAGAAATGGAATTTGATGGTAAAAATGGCAATTTCTTACTTTTGCCCAAAGGGTATGAATGACATATAGAATTGAAATGGTGCCTAGTAAGAGGCACTTTACTACTGGAAACTAAATGCTTTAAAATAAATGATGATGGATGACCAAGTCTGGAGTGCCAAATGCGATCATCGACCCTAACTCCCATGCATTAAAACAGTTCATGTCTTTTATTTGAATTAAAACTTGCATAATGATAAACACCAGTGTTACTCCGGCCTGATAAAAGGGTCTTTCCCAAGCGGATATCCTGAACACGAAAAAAATTAGGATGAAGGACAAAGAAACAGTCATTGTCAGAAGAAAACTAATTGATGGATAAAATATTTTGGGAAGAATCAGGATAATATAAAGTATTAGAAAGAGTATAGGATCCATTGGGAGAATGAATGTAGGATGTTCCTATGTGAAAGATGTGCAAACCTTGACCACTATTAACTTGATATGTGCATGTGTACTCATGTGCATTGGTAAGTTGGCCAGGATCATTAGTAATGTGAGTGTTGGCTCTAGAGTCCAGAAGCCAGGTTGTTGGAGCATTAGACGCAGGAGATACACGGCTAGACTACGTAGCAAAGGTCATGAGCCAAGCACTAGGAACACGACCTTCATAAGAAGTATTCATTCGATTGTAACAATCAATGGCAGAATGCCCATTGCAATGGCAAATTTAACAGTGGAGAGGAGGTCGATCAGTAGAAGAATGCCCAGCACCGAGAAGACCATCATTAGAACGACCTTGAGCAGAACCAGCAGCAACATGAGGGGGTGGCTGATGACCACTGTGAGGAGCACCTCGTCCTCCTCCATGGGAAAAACCAGCAGAGGTAAGGACCCTGCGTCCACGATTAGCAACCATGGCAGTCATGGCAGGAACGGAAGTGTTGCCAGACAAAGTGAAGGTGAGATGGCGTGTTTCAGCGCTGAGTATGAGAGCTTCCAAAGTAGCATAAGAAATAGGAGTCTCTAGGGCTTGTATGGAGGCCACAGTGTTCTCATACCAAGGACGAACATTATTCAGGATTATAGCAATAAGGTCAGAATCAACCATGGGAAAGCCAGATAAAGCCAACTAATTAGCCAAGGTATTTATTTTGTTCAAATAATCAGCAATATGGAGATCGCCGCGACAGAGATTAAGAAGTTCCCTACGAAGTTGAATAATACAATTGCGAGAAGAGAGTGCATACCTGTCCTGTAAAGCTTTCTAGGCCTCAGCAGCACTAATGCATTTGACGACAACATGCATAACAGACGGGGAAAGAAAACTAGTGAGCCATGAAAGAACCATCTGATCTTCCTGGATCCATGGTTCGTAGAGCAAGTTGATGTTGTCAGTAAGCTAAATTTCATCATCCAGAAGGAATGTAGGAGGACAGTGAGAGATTCCATCTACGAAGGGCATCAGACTCCAGCTTCGAAGTAATGGAACAAACTAGGCACGCCACAACGGATAATTGTTACAATTAAGTTTCATAGGAAGAAAGGCAGAAACATTGAGAAGGGCAACGGAAGAAGCCATTGTTATTTGAGAGAGGTATGTCGTGAGACTAGAAGAAGGATGATACCATATAGGAATTGTGCTCGATACCGAGCTTGTATTACTTCAACATGTATATAGAGCTTTACAAGATTGAGTTTGAGTGAAGAACAAACTCTTCAAAACAAACTAAAAGATAATTATAGAAAATACAGAAGCACAATATTATCATACAATCTGTTTTGAATACAAAATATTCAAACAGTTGGAGATTTGGATGAACCGATTCCATCATTATCACTTGTGGTTGTTGTGGCGGGAACTGAGGTTTTCAAAGTTGATTTATCAAGCATATCCAAATTTTCAAAAAAAATTCAAAAATCAAACAAAAATTACAAAATTCAATTGGAAAAATTGCAAGGAAATTGAACTGGGAATTGGGCAAAGAAACATACCATAGTTCACCAGTAGCTTAGGAGTACAACATGCAAGTCTAAGCGTCTCAATTTTCAGAGAAATTGACTGCAATGCGGGAGCTTTTAGGGGAATTCGAAGCGAGAAAGTGAGGGAATTAGGGTTTCGAATGGACCAACTTTCTGTCGGGCAATACGGAATCATTTTTTTTTTTTTTTTCAACAAATTGTCAGGAAATCTGGCAATCTGTCAATCAGAACAACTGAAAAGATGTAGGGAAAATCTAAAAAAAAAGGTGAAAACATAAGAAAAACTGACTTGAAGTACTTTCTATATTTAAATTCGGTAGAGGAAATAAGAGATACCATATTTTGTGAATATATATATATAAGGAAAAAGTGTGTAAGGCCATCTCCAACTAAGAAATCTAAAATTTTTAGTCTAAAAATTTTAAGTTTTAATTTAGAAACAGTTTTTCTACTCCAACCTCTTTTGAGTTAAATATTTAGTCTCAAATTATTAAAAAAACGAATTTAGAGTAATTTTTTTAAAGTAACTTTAAAAAAGAATTATTTAGACTATCCTAATTTAATTTTGTGAACATTTTAACCAAAAAATATTTAGATTCCGATAAATATTGAAAAATCACTAAATCGACACCATGAAACTCATAAAACACTGTGAAAGAAAATAAAAGACATGATAGAGGGTGGGACCTGCCTCTTTAATGCCTCCAGGTGTTTAGGCGTGAGGCGCGTTTCCCGTGGGATGCTAGGCAAAAGTTAGGCTCGTCCACGCGCAATTGGGGGTCCCTCCACTAACCATGCCTACTTTTCTAGCTAGTATTTAGCCCAATTTTAGCTTCTAACTAGTAACCCCAAATTGACGCAAGGGTTGGAAGGAAATTAGGGACAATAGAAGACAAATTTTAAGACTTAATCCGAGCGTTGGAGTTGGTCTAAGAACATCTCGAAGTTAAGCTATAAATATAAAATTTAAATTTGTTAGCATATATCAGACTTTAATTTTTGAAATTTTGTTACCTAGTTAAATTAAATTACTGTTTATTAAATTATTTATTTCTATAATTGTAAAGTAAACATAATAATAATGATTAACCAATTAAAACTAGATTTGAAATTGCTGTCAAATTTAATTTGACAATCGTGCTATTCCGACGTAAAACATTTCACTTATAGATAAAATAAATATTACTGGACTGTGTAATTAAATGAATAAACAAAAAAAGGTGGACAGGATTGTGCTATTCACACACGTATTTTACTTTTACCACAAGTATTTTTTTTTATTTTTGTTTTTTTACTTCTAACACACGTCTCTCAATTTTTTACATTTGTATCGAATGAATTGAAGAAGAGTAATAAACAAAAATTAGTAAAATGTGTGAGAGACCAAAATAATGTGGGAATAGTGTAACCCTATGTACCATTTTTTCGTTGAGAATTGAACTCACATCCTCCGCAAGAAGCAATGAACGGATACTTAGTTATATAAAAAACAATAAAATTTGATCTTAATAATTTAATAGACAAATGGTTTCAGATTGAATTGAATATTTGCAAGGATGATCTATGAATCGAAGCTAACAAAAATGATGTTCATATTGTTATAATTCAATGTGGAGTAGGTTTCACACCTAATCCCTATTTTTTTTCAAAAAAATGAGGATCCTTTTTTATAAAAGGCCTAGGAGCGCATATATATATATATATATATATATATGTATATATATATATATATGTATATATATATATATAACTATAATGAAAACTTTGTGGGTTGTAAGAGCCTTTCGCAGCCTTAGTTTGTTCGTAGACTTAATTTGTCTCAAACATAAGTTGTTGTCATATATACAGTGGCGAAGCCAGAATTTTTAAATAATGAGGTCATAATATTAATTAAAAAAAGCTTCATTGAGCTATTTTATCGAGCACCTAGTAGACACTTGCCAATTTCTGTCAACGTATGCCGAAAGTTTATACCAACATATGTCGACAACTACTATTTGGTAGCTTGTAGAGGATGGGTCAGTAATATTGAAGGCTATCAAGGCTTTTTAACTAAGGTATTTCATCGAGCACATGGTGCACACAATAGATCGCACAAGAAAAGAGAAAATGAAGACAAATGTGATAGAACAAGTAGAAGAAGGAGGTTATAATTTAGTTTGCCTTAAATGTTTATAAGGGTCATATACAATACACAAACAAATTTACTTGAGGTTTTTTAAGTTATTGGGGTCAAGGGTAACCAATGACCTCATGCTAACTTACCACTGCGTATATATAGCCGTGTTAAGTGGAATGATATGTCTGCTTAATATTATGGTTTAATGATATTTTTCTTCACTGGTAAGTGTGACAAATCATATAATTTTGTTTAAAAAGTTTTTGTAGCACTACTATTTTCTTCCATCTTATTTTTGCCTTGGAAAAAATTACATTGTGTTTTTTTTTTTTTAACAAACGATAATATCTACACTAAGTGGGAAGGGTTGTGCTTAGCCTCACAACGAGTTAGCAATAATCTGGTTCAAATTCGTCCTTGACGAGAATCAAACATGAGACATGTCACCTACTAGTTAAACCTAACTAATCAAACCACAAGTTAAACCTATTTGGGATTTGGTTGTTAAAAGGTAAAAAAGTGTTCTTTGAAAGGTAAAAGTGTTTTGTGCTACTTAGTACTACGGTCTAATGATATTCTTATCACCTATAAGTGAGAGGTCTTAGATTCGATTATCGTCAAAGTGGAATTTGAACCACATTATTGCTAGCCATTATGGGGTTTAGCCCACTATCGTTTGTTAGAGAAAGATAAAAGTTATGAAGTGTAAGATTAATTTCTTACTCTTCTCATATAATTACAACTTTAACAAGATAATATCTAAAGTGTAAAATATGGTAGAATTCCACAAGAATATCCCAAGATATAATATGATTTACACGATCACATTCCTAAACTATTAGGATTGCAATAGTGAATAGATTTTTTAAATTAAAATTTAATAAATTTCAATTTAGGAGGGATATTTTTAGAATTTGAATATTTCAATTTTTTTGCCTTCTGACTATATATTAATAATTGCTAATTTGTAAATCTAACCTAGGGACTTTACTTGACTTTGATTTTCTTACAAGAAAATAGTCTTAATGCTCTTTTGAGGAAGCCCAAAAAACGTTATGGTCACGGAATGCTGAGAAGTAAGATTTCTAAAACGCAGTAAACCGATTAGAACAGAAAAATCTAACTGAATCTCATGGTAGCATTTAGCTCATTACTCTCTGACTGGTTATGTTGGGTGAAAATGTAATCCAAACTTTTTCTAAAGCTTTTCGACATGTTGCATAGATAAAACAACTCAATGAACCTATTGAAGTTAGAATTACAGAACGGAACACTGGAGGTAAAAACAACTAGCGTGAAAGAGATTGACTTTAAAACTGTTGAAACCGAAAGCTTTCCTTCCAAAAACTGAGTTATTGAGTAAAGTGAACAACTTCAGTGAATTGAAAGAGAATGTAAGTGGATGGGTTTGTGGTATATAATATTTTTCTCATGCAATGTTCATTTAGCTACATTTCCAGTATGATTTGTATTTCTTTATGTTAAAGCGTCCAAGCCATCAATCAGCACTGATTTCATGTACCCACTGGAACTACTTTCTACGAAACTATCGGTGTCAATGAAGCAATTTCTTTCAGATGCTAGTATTACTAAGAGATGAAAATATAAGAACAATAATTGGAAATTCTATGTAGTTAGATAGTCCAACCAGCCATAGTTATCATTAACGTCAATGCAGCTTACATATATTTAAGTTATTCATGTTCTTTTGTTGCTGGCAGACTCGCAGTGTTCTCTCAGTGTTTGTTCTTAGCATTATGATGTTATTTTTCTTCAGAACTGACATTGGTTTACCATATAATGTTGCAGGAACTGTTATACCTTAAGGAAGGAACACATTTAGAAGGAACCGTTAAGGAAATATTTCCATATGGAGCCCAAGTGAGGATAGGAGAAGCTGACAGGAAGTATGATGACCTTAAAACTTACCTCAAAATTGAAGACCCAACAGGAAGCTGTACACCAAGCAACTGCAGCACTCTTGTTTCTGCATGAGCCTTGCACCAGTAAACAAAAATGGAAGACCTTCAGTTCAGTTGACAGATGATGATCGTGTTGGAGAAAAGGCCTTTGTGTTCTCTGGTGGAAAAGGCAGTCACGATGGAGAAAGGTCCCATAGCAGAGCTGCCGTGTACTTTTCTCTGATGTCCACAGTGGAGAAAAATAACATAGAGAAAAATAACATGCTTTGACAAGATTTGAACCAGAGGCCAATGCTCTCAAAATCGTATTTCAATTCCCAAGTGTTAAAATCCGCAAAGTGTTTGGGGTACTAAACTCATGCAGTTGTTGGATGCCAAGTTCATCCAGATAAAGGCTCAAAATCAGCTTCGTTTCCTCAC
Organism: Pyrus x bretschneideri; assembly: GCF_019419815.1. Taxonomy (NCBI): domain Eukaryota; kingdom Viridiplantae; phylum Streptophyta; class Magnoliopsida; order Rosales; family Rosaceae; genus Pyrus; species Pyrus x bretschneideri. Next base: position 3,243,514 of record NW_025999457.1, read on the forward strand.
AGCTACTGACAGTAAACAATCCAACTAAAACACGAGGGACGTAAATTGTCTCTCCTTGCCGTGATTTATGAGTATGCAAATCAAATATTTGTTTGTTGGTTAATGGTTATGCTACGGATTGATTGCAATCCGATAGCACTCACAACAATTCTGCTTTCAACAAGTGCCAGTCTACCAGATGCCTCCAAAATTTAAAAGAGGAAGAGAAAGTATCTGGGCATACTCAAGATTGTTTGCATGAAATGGAGCGATCACGGTGATAGTTTAAAAGATGGAAACCCTCCTTTTAATCATCCGCTCAAAAACCAAAGGACCAAATTTGGGCCAAGAGCGAAACGGCATGCCGGAGGTACAGTGTGTCCGAGCAATCCAAAATAAAATAAAAGGGCATGGAGACAGCTTCGAACCACTTCAAATTCCGTAGAGGAGAACCATCTCAAATCACAAAGCTGGATGGAAATACGTTACGTCAAAATTAATGGGTCAAATTTCTCAAGTGGCCAAGTGGCGCGAAGTCGCATCAAAATTCAATGGCACGAAACCGCATCAAAAATTAAAGGCACAAAGCCACGTCAAAATTCAAATGGCACAAAGCCGCATCAAAATTCAAATGGCACAAAGCTACATCTAGAACTACGCCGGTTTTGATTTCGTCAAGGATACGTAGGTAGTCTAGTCTCACATTCTAGACGTAACTGAAACACCAAATCGAATCCCTAGTTCATTTAGCCAAATTCATCTAAATAAACCGAACACCAATTCCTTTTAGACCATCTCCAATGGTGACCTAAAACCTAAAAATATTTAGTCCAGAAAATTTAGGTTTTAACCCAGAAACAGCTTTTCTACTCCAACCCTTCTGGTCTAAAATTTTAGCCCCAGATTATCAAAGAATGAATTAAGGCAATAAAATATTTAAATTCTGATAAAATTTTGAAAAGTCACTAAATCAATACATGAAAATCATGATAAATCACATAAACTTAAAAATAAAAAAAGACAATTAATAAACCACATAAACTTAATACAATCGAAAACTCAGACTACATAAACTTAATGATATCCACCATCTTGACTTGGTGATGGACTTGGGTGATAGTCTTGAGATGAATCATCATCTTGAAATATACTCATTGTGGCATTCCTTTGTAAAATTTCCTTTTGCTTACCATGTAAGTATTTCTTCCTCTCTGGAGTGTATTTGTCGAGGTCCTCCAGTATCAAATTAGTTTCGTACCTTTCTTACTCCCTATCCCCTTCTTCCTTCATGGCCAAAAGTATTTGGGCCGATTCTTCTTGCCGACGGCACTGGCTTTCGTTCATTCTTGCCATTTCGCTAGCAAATTGTGCACGTATCGAATCTTGGGACTTCCCTTTTCTCTTTGCTTCCTTTTGCTTATCTCTACCCGGGGGCCTTGGAAAAGAAGAAGTTGGGCTTATTTGGTTGACACCTTCATTGTCGGCAAAATTCACACCTTCATTGACATCATTTGGGGGTGGGGCTTCATTATGAAATAATCTTCCACATTGTTGATTCGCATCGGTTCCGCACCTCAGACAACCCTTGAGGATGTTTCAAGCATGATGCAACTTAAAAGCTTGATTTTTTGGTGTAGTTCTTGTCTTGTAAATTGCCATTACTTTGTCACCCTATGCAACAAATACATAAAAACAATTAGTTGCAAAATACTATTATGTACATGACAACTAAAATATCAACAAAGAAACTCACAATTTATGAGGCGCCTCTTCCACTAGGCATGTCAACTATGCCTCTCTCCAAGCTTCCCTTCCACAAAGTGCACGCTTTGTTGATAATCTTCCACCAATCATAAACACCACCAACTTCCCTTCAACCGGCGTTGGAGTTTTCATGGAACTTATCAACGATTTTACCCCATAAAACCTTTCTATTTTGATTGGTGTTGATGGCACCATCTTCGCTAACAGAAATACATGCCAAACATAAAGCAATATCTTCGTCAAAGGTCCAATTACGAACTCTAACATGCTCTTTTGCCATCTTGAAAATTTTGGAAATGAGAAGAAATGGTAGAAAGAAAAATTGGAAGAATTGTAGAAGAAAAGTGAGTTTTGTGTGGATGTTTGAACAAATACATAGGTATTTATAAAGTTTTTGGTTGAGTTTTAAGTTAAATAATTTTTTTAAATTATTTTAGCCGTTGGATTTAAATTTGGACTGTTAGATCTTTTTTTAAAAGTTAGATTTGATTATATTCGATCTAAGCCGTTGGATTCCATAAATATATAAATATAAAACTAAAAAAAAAAAATTGAACCTGGATCGTTGGATTAACCAACGGCCCATTTAAATATGGCCATTCAATGGAAAAAAGTAGCCGTTAGGCTACTAACACCATCTGACAGCAGGGGACATGCCCACGTGGGTGGCGTCCCCGTGGGAATCCGGTTGATGCGTTGCTGCGCGTTGGGCGATTGGCTCAAACATTTAGGCTTCACAGCCCGTGTTTCACTCACAACAGGTAGGGCCCATAATGACTTCTGGCCTAAAAACGGGCTGGTATCTGGCCTTCTTTTGAGTTTTGGGTTTTAGGTTTTGTTTAGCACATGGGTTGGAGTGGGTTTTTTTTTGGGGGGGGGGAGGGGGGAAAGGGAATTTTAGGTTATAAGCCATTATTGGAGTTGGCCTTAGTGTGTCATTTACTCACTAAAAATCCCCAAACCCAAATCAAAAGAACTACGGGTGACTTGATCCCTCAAAAGGGTATGTAGGCAATCTAGGGCTGGACCTAGGTGCGGTCGCAAAATCAAATAAACACACCAATCCTCAAAGTTTATTTCTTTCATTTTAGAATCAAAGGGAATCCCTTTCTCAAAAGAAGGGTTGTAATTAATAGGCTCATAGGTCTAAAATGGGTCAAACTCAAAATAACCAAAATCTATTTGAAAAGATAAACGAGAGTGAAATTGTGTCGAGTAAATTATTTGCCCTCGTAACAATTTTTGCTCAACACTAATCGAGATGTCTTACATGCTACATAAGATAATTGAATTGATTTCTCCGGGAGACATAACGCATAAGGGCCAGGAGAAATGATCTAACAAACAACTGAAATATCTAATTGTTCAGTTATGTTTAGGTCACATGATGTTTCATGCCACAACAACATCTGTTGTTTCATAAAACATTTTTCATATGTTGATTGCTCTAAGTACATTTTGTTTGCTGATGAAGCTTTTGTGAACCATGGTCTGAGGATTTGATGTGATATAAACTAACACACAAATTAAACCTTCTTTTAGACAATTGCAGTACGCGTAAGTAGGATCGTTCTAAGCCGGGGATTAAAAGGGATGCTAATCTACACTTATTTAACTCAAAAATAGAAAACTAGACTCAAACAACTCAAAACAAACTAAGCTGACTTAAATAACACAAAACTAAGTTAAATTGACTCAAAACATGAACTAGAGAGAAATTTAGACGAAAATTAAACTAAAAAGACTCAGAATACTAATTGGGGGTTGTTTTGACGAATTTAAACTAAAACTAAGTAGTTGCAAAAACAAACTAAAGGTTGCACGAAATTGGGTGAATTAAAGGATGAAAGGCTAACTAAAGGGTCCTTCTCCATACATGACACATATGCATACAAATCGATTTCCAGTTATTATTCCTATAAACCATGAATGACAATGGCCCAAATTAATTGTGAACTGCACAAATTAACTCTCAAATTTTCCTAATTTCATTGAATTGGACTTAGCGACGCAATCAAATTATTCTTATCAAGTTCCGTATATGAATTGCATGATATAGATACATATCAAAGATCATTAAGTTCTATGAAAATCATAAGCACTAACAAGGCATTCATAATTATGAACTGCATGATACTCCTGCCATGGATTTACTTAACACGATCATGACTAGTGATTTCCACTATTTATAAATATAAGTTCATAACTATTAGGTGAAATTCCCTTATATTTTAGCTTCAGATTCATGCATGCAAACTAAGTGTGCACCCTTAATCAACATACAAGAATAAGTTATCAATCAAACAGATAAGTAAATCGCATTCATGTTTTACGAAACAATAACTGGAGGAAATCAATTCATATCACATATATGTTCATGGCTTTGAATTCACCTATAACTAAAATGAAATTAGTTCCACATCTTTGCAATTAAACAAAACCAATCTAATTTAAACATTGAACTAAATCTAAGGATAGAAAGAACCCAGAAACGCTCCAGCACTCCAATGGTCTTGGATGGCAGGTCACGGCTCAAAACTCCTTCCCTCTTTCCTTCCTTGCAAAGTTGCGGCACAAAGTTATTTTTCTGATTTTCTCTCTAAGGCTCTCTCTCTTTTGTGCGGCATAAATGTGTATATATAGGGCTAGGGTTCACGGCACCAATCCTTGGAGGACAAGGATAGGGCACGGCAGAGTTGTAGGGGGAAAAGGTTAGGGTGGTGCGGCATCAATCTAGGGCTTCTAGAAAGGGGTATTGTGACAAGTTTCTAGAAGGACAAGGGATAAGATATGTGGCACAAATCTAGGGTAGGGGATAGGGCTTCTAGAACCAAATATTCAAGTGATTAAATGTGAAATTGATTCCCCCTTGCAACTGGAATTAAGGTAGGATAAGATTAGGATAGGATAAGATAAGGTAGGTTAAGATAAGGTTTGGATAATGTTCCTTCCTTTTAGCTGATTCATTATCTTCAATGTCTTGAATTAATTCTTCCAAATGTTAAGCACAATCCTAGCCTCTTCTGCTCTTCAAAAACGTCCATCCTCCATGCATAAGCTATCCATTCCAAGCCCAAAATTGCTCTAAAATGCTCCAAATTGCCTTTTCTTGCCAACTTTGCCATTTGGACCTACAAACACACGAAAATAACTTAAATCACTATAATAAATAGAAACTAACTGAGTAAATGCAAGGAATTAGGCTAACAAAGTCGCATAAATATGCTCCTATTAGGATTCAGGTTCATGGCTTTTGTTTTATTAGGTTCTGCAAGAAAGAGAGACAAAAACATCATCGTTCTTGGAAAATAAGAAAAGATGCAAGGCTTGCAGCATTCAACTTTTCTTGGCTTACAGCATTGCAGGCCTTGAAAGTCCCAACTGATGCCGAATTCAACTTTTCTTGGCTTCCAGCATAGCTGGCCTTGAAAGTGAGCGTGGCCTCTTTTCATCAAACAGCGAGGTAGCACCATCCCTTAAGAAAATATTTGTTCCCGTCAGTTATGATTTACTCGTTTCGCCTGAGTATATTAGGCAAAAGGTGACCGCTGTGCTCGCCGATCTTAAAGTCGGAATCCCCTGAAGATGATGCTCTACCTTTTCACAAGTTAAGCAGGTATGCAAATTGGAAATGGTTCAAACCTGAAAAGCAACAAGAACTAAGGTGATGCTTAAGGTTGGCCTGTGATATTGGTAGTTCGAAAAAGCACTGTTTAACTTTGCCATTCATCTCATACGCACACATTCCTCGAGAGTGGACAAGTAAAAGGGCAAACTATGTTGTTTTGGGACTAATCTTACATTTGAAGACTGGGAAATTCAAAGTCTCATATCATTGCTCTCGCTCATGCGATCTTCATCTGTAATTGAACTCTCATCTCCAGTATGATGGTGCACTCATGTTCTAGTTACATATGCAAATTTGTTTCAGTGGGCTTGCATTTGAAAACTTAAAAACTAAGAAAAGAAGTACAGGTTTATTTTCTAAGTCACAAAAATAAGAAAGAAAAGAAGTACAGTTTTATATCTAATCACAAAAACTTAAAACTCGTTTGCTTAAGAGACATAGATCAGGGAAGTCACGGCTTGCAAGTTACAACAGTTTTGCTGCAAAAGAGCTTTTAGCTTTCAAACAACACTTTTTTCTTCACCTTCACAAGCAAATACCAAAACAGGTTTAATTCGTGATCGAATCAGTTAGGCAGAATTACAAAACAAGTAGCTACGATAGTGCAATACACCAGTAAGTTTAAATCTTACACAACAAGGAGTGACAATTGTGCAATACAACAGTTCAGAGTTTAGGTGCTTACTCAAATTACACAATCTCCACACAACCTGACAAGCATGGCCTGGTTCAACAGAGCATATACTCAATACCCAATTACCTATTAACGTAGTGTTAAAGATCCCGTGGAACTTGTAACTCAGGAATCAAGCTCACCTAGCAACATTATTGCTACAAAGCAGTTCCTTGATGGGAACGCCGTCGGAACCAGGAAAAAGCCCTGACACCCGGAGACCTTCGTATTCAATGGCTGGAAACCCAAAACATCCCACTCCCCTCACCTTAGAGAAAATTTCCTTCACCTTCCCCAAATCAGCAAACTTCGGCCCAATCCTACCTGTTTTAGAATTGAACATATCCTTCGTATGGTCCGCAAGTGAATTAATGTCAACCTCAGACTTGGCAAATACAATCCGATGAATATACGCTTTCCGAAAGACACCCAACCGATGAAAGAAGGCCAAAGTTCCCCATTTCTTAAACATAGGAGTTAACTTTAAAACAGCATCTGCTCCATCCTTTGACTCAATTGATACAAACAACAGCAACACCTTGTCCTTGTGCATCTCCAAATCTCCATACGAGTCCAGGTACACTTGTGCAACATTGGATGTGAAAGACAAACATTCCCCACTAGCAGATATACATTTAACTGAAGAAAACAAAACAAAACAAGCATCGAACAAAATCTCTATAAAACATATAAATTAACAAAAACACAAAGAATAAGCTAACTGAAAAACATAAAAAATGAAAATACCTTGAATGTCTCCACCACAAAATTTGTCCACAAGAGCACAAGACACTATTGCCCTGGCAAAGTAGTTCTTCGCAAATTGGACAAAAATGTCACCAACAGACACATTGCCATCTTTTTCAAACTCCTCGCACCTATAATAAAGCAGACGTTAAGATATTCGAATTAAAAAAAAACACACACACACACACAAATAGGTTTGATACATTAATATATAAGGATTAAAAAGGATACCTTCTGAAAAACTCAGTTTCCACCAAGTACTTCCTAGCTTGTTTAATGCTAGATCCGAGAAAATCAAATCCAGCGTTCTCAGCAAGAGTAGAAACGTCTATGGGTGCATTGTTTTCATTTTTGGCGCATACCCGGTAAATAACAGGTTTCTGCAAAAATAAAAAATAAATAAAAATAAAAATTACCAATAATAATTTGAAGGCCGAAAATAAAATCAATAAAAATTTGAATTCAAATAAAATATAAAATAACTCAAAAACAACATACCTGATCAACAAAACTACAGAAAAACGAAGCAGCATTCTGATACTTAAGCATCCAATGACGAAGCTGATTTTCAGTGAAATCGGGACGTTTATTATCAACAGCAATTTTCTTCAAGTATTGGAGGCCATTCAGAGCAACATCTTTAAAGACAGGAAAGCTTTTCAGTTTTTCACAGCGATCAAGGTAATTTTTAGTATCGATTTTCATCTCTTCGACGACCGACTTGCTTCCCGTCATGGTAAGATACAGTGTATCGTCAAGTTTCCATATCTTGTTATAGTCATCACTCGCTTCAAAAAGAAAAATTGAATTAAAATAAACACATAAAAATACAATTAACTAATACATAAACAATTAATTATACAAAAAACTTACAAATGGTCAATTCGTCTTTCTTCGTAAGACGAGATTCAGAAGCTATAAAAAAGCAGGAACCAATAATAGCAACAATGTTGCAGGTCCCAAATAGAATATCTGCAAAAAATAAATTATTTAAAATTAAAAATTAAAAATAATTGAGCCAACAGTTACAAGAAAAAAAAAATAAAGAGCAAAAATAACCTTCGCCATTCTCAGGCTCCATAGCAACACTTGAGAAATACTGCAACACTGAGCGATTAAGAGGAACAAACCAAACAAGTTATGCTGGTATTTATACGTAAGAAAGATCATTCTCTACAAATAAGAAAAATCATCACTTTCAACTTGTACAGCATACCACATAAAAGGATCATAACTCAAAAATGCTTCTCACAACCTTAATCTTCCTAACAAAAACAACCCATATTTGATTCATTCGGCAATATCTATCAAATGCGAGAAAAAATTAAACAGAATCAAGGGAATTTATAATCAAAATTATGGGTTGCTTTGCAATACAGTTGAGGAAGTCAAAATGAAAAGAATTTGGAAAGAAGAAAAGAGAGCGTTACCTGAATTGAAACAGCCGATTCTTCTGTCCAGTTCACCCGAGCATGTTTAGGGTTTATTAAATAGCGACTCTTTTTTCTTTTTTTGAAAGAAAAGCATGGCGGCGAAGCTACACAGGGGCAAGGAGGGGCGCCCGCCCCTCCGCTCGTCGGAAATAGCCACTGAAGGTGAGGATTATGCCCCTCTGCTCGCCGGAATCTGGGTTTGGTTCTGGTTGCAGCGCTGCGCTGCGCTTCTGCTGGGTTTGTAATGTTTTTTTTTTATTTTTTAAGAGAAAATTAGAATTAGATATCTCTTTTGACATGAGAAGTATAAAATGATGAAACATTTCAAAATATCAAGAATGTCCTCACTTCACACACAAAGCAGTATCTACAAAAAGCAGAATGCTCTGCATATGTGTCTATCTTAACCATAAACATTCTCAATGGTAGCCGCACAAAAGGCTACAGTGGGCTGTAGCGTAGGGAGGATTTGTAGCAATATATATACACTTTAGTGTATAATCTATATAATAGACAAAAAAATGTGTAAGAAGAATTATTTTTAATGAAACTAGCCCAGTGAGTATTTATCACAACTAAAAATATAAAAATTACTATGAAAATTATGATGTCATTTTGTTCAAGATTATTCTACTTTGAGATGGTGGGGTTTATATTAGTTTCAACCAATTTTTTTAAGATTGTCTTTACTTTTACTTTCAGTGTTTTACTTTGTGCTAGTTGTGTGGTTGTAATTGAGATATTTAGTTTTCTATCTTCTTCTTGTGTTTAAATCTAAATATATGTGAAATTTTGTGATTCATTGTAATTTTGTTAGTTTGCAATTGCGAAACTTATCAAGTTCTTGCCAAACAAATTTTAAGTTTAAACATAAAGTTTTGCATACAATAATAAGTAGCGCAAAAAAAAAAAAAAAAAAAAAAAAGAGAACCATTTGATTTTAGGGTAATTTTTTTAGCCAGCTCACCCATAAAATATTTTATTGCTCCACCCTTGAACATTATGGACCACTAGATGAAAACACCCACACTTTAAAATTCATTGTTACCCCTTAGATTGATCTTCTTATAACTATTGCATCGCACTCGAATCGTTTCACCATAAAAAATAAAATAAAAACACAAAAATAATAAATATATAAAGTGAGAAGGACAAAATGGTGAAACATTTCGAAATGCTAAGAATATCCTCACTTCATACACAAAGTTAACATATAACTGCTCATAGAAATAAAGTCAAAATAATAATATCACAACATTCATAAATATCTACAAAAAACGGAATGCTCTGCATATGTGCCTATCTTAATCATAAACATTTTGGACCACCAAATGAAAATACACACACTTTAAAATTCATTGTCACCCCTTAGATCGATCTTCTTATAACTACTGCATCGCACTTTAATATTACCAAAAAAAACACAAAAACAATATATATATATATATATAATATAAAAAAAGTAAAAAAAAAAAAAGAAAAGAAAAGAAAACCACTCTAGATGGAACTGAAATTCTCCACACTTCCACTCAGAACAGCAGTTGCCAATACTAGAAAATGAACCACCATTTCCCGCACGTTCTAAAGATCTCAAATCATCACTTAACCCCCACAATATATACAAAAAGTAAACAAACTCACTTTCGTCTTCTGCAAAAACTCATCTCCTCCGAGTGGTTTTTCGATGAATTTCATCACATATCTCCCGTCAGTTAGAATCATCTCACATTGGTACGACTTACTCTTTCTCCAAAGTGAATTTCAGTTTCGTTGGATTCTATTTAGTTGTCAAGAATCATCTCACACTGGTACAAATTATATACTAGTTTTTGGTTTAATATGTTTTGAATCTTATCCTGCAGCCTCTAGTTTTACCGGATCATTATGTTTGTGCATATCCCAACAACCTAACCACAACCCAACTTTTCTTTTCGTTTTCTATGTAGATTTTGGCTCTCTCCCATAGTACGTTGTTCTTTTCTGCCAAAAAGAATTTGACTAAGGGAGAGGGGGTAGGCTTAGCCTCACAATGAGCTAACAATAATGTGATTCAATAAATTGTTTATTAAATATTATTTTCTCTATTCTTAATGCAAATTCTATAGAGACCGATTTTATTATATGAATTCAATTGCTTTAATTAGTTTATGAGGGGTTTTTTCTAGTATGATCTAAAATTATTCATTTACTTCAAATATTTGACTTTTCTTTTGTCAATTTACACATATAAATACATTTAAAATGTATAAGTTGCGCGTAGCACGTCATAATTCAAAAAATGTCTTATGCACGCACGCCAGAGCCCCACTTTGGGGTCACGGCTTCGACAAAAAATAATAAGGCCAAAATGCCCCTCATCCAAAAAAAAAATCAAAAGCAGCAAAAAAGAATACATAAAATAATACAAGGGTAATTTTATAATTTTAACAGTGTTTTTTTAATAATTAATTTTTAAGTGCAGTTTTTTTTTTAATTTAGTACCTCACAATAGACTAGCAATAATGTGATTCAATTTCTCTATTTTTAAACATGTTCGAAACATCTTAACAGCTGTGTAATGCCGTTATAAAAAAATCTTCACGCGAATAATAATGTGATTAAATTAATTGTCTGATGATTTTTTTTTTTAACAAAAGATATTATCTACACTAAGGGGGAGGTGGTGGGCTTAGCCTCACAATGGGTTAATAATAATGTGATTCAATCAATTGTTTATTAAATATTACTTTCTCTCTTCTTAATGTAAATTCTATAGAGACCGATTTTATTATAGAATTCAGCTGCTTTAATTGGTTTATGAGGAGTTTTTTCTAGCATGATCTAAAATTATTTATTTACTTCAAATATTTGACATTCCTTTTGTCAATTTACGTATATAAATATATTTAAAACGTATAAGTCGCGTGTAGTATGTCGTGATTCAAAAAATATTACGCACATGCATGAAGGCTAGTTTATAGATTAAACATTTGTTACTTTCTAACTTTTGATCAAAATGCTTTTATATTTGATTAAACTCTATATTTCAGGTATATTTTTAACTTAAGTTTTTATTTTTAAATTCATTTTCATATAAAAAAATGCTCTCAATAATATTAATCAATTTATTGCTATTTTTATGAAATCTCATATCTTTCTCAATTTAAGGATTCAATTATGTCTAGTGGGATGAAGATTAATTGGTTGCAATATATATATATTTTTTAATTTTCAACCCATCATTTTATATAGATTATAAATAAAATAAAATAAAAAGAGTTATTTTATAATTAAAATAAGGATAACACAACGTACTAATAACCTGGTATGAACCAAATAAAAAATTGCATAACATACCCAAAGTAATATTTTATAATGTACCAAAATACTAATACATACCCAAATAAAATTTATATAATGTGCCAATCATTTGGTACATAATATTTAATATACGGGCATGTTATATCTGATAGAATCTGGATCCTCGTCGGATTCTCTTTATGAGGATTTCGGAGATTTGTGAATCGTGTTCGTTCATCGTACATCGTGATGTCAAAAATAATTTTAAATAATTTTATTTAAAATTAACCACAAATAGTACTTGACAAAAATTGACTGCATGAAATATGATGAACGAACATGATTCACGGATTATCAGAATCCTTATCAAAATGATCCGAAGAGGATCCTGTTGGTATCTCATAATTGTATATTAAAAGGATGTTTGAGTACTTTTAGAATTCAAATAAAAAAGTTATTTGAGTCAAAAAAAAAATTCTTTTCAAACGAAGTGTGATAAGATAAGATGTTTGTTGTGGTTCTAGGAGATTTGTGATATTAATGGGTAAATTAAATAAAATAAAAATTATATTTTTTTTGATTAAAAATTAGTAGAAAAATATTTGATTAAAATTTTAAAAACTGTAGATTTTTTGTTCATAAAATTCGAAATTAAGGCCCATATATCAAAAGACCCATTTTTTATTCCAAGTCTTCAGGCCAAACGACGTCTTGGGCTTGGGATTAAAATGGAAAAATAAATGAAACGGTTCGTTGGTCCTAAAAAGAAAATAACATAAACGGGGGCCATTTAGGCATTATACAATTCACCTGCAGGCTGGCAGAACAAAGGTTCTGCCATTGCGGAGCGAAAATCAACAGCAAGGGCTGCAAGAGTCTCTCTCGTGCCACTGCCGTCCAGCCATTTGAAAAACGTGTGCCATCGCCCCTCACTATTCCACTAGCCACGGTCAAGTTTTAGGTAAATCTCTTATTTTCATTTGCATAATTTAAATTAATTGATGATTTGTGTGAATTTATCTGGGTTTGGTGCTAATTATGGTTTCCAAGTTGAATTTGTTTTCTCTAGTTGGAATGAGGCATTCTCTTGTTTTGAGTAGGTTTGGATGGATTTGTATTGGGCATTCTAGTTTGAATTATCAAGTGACATTCATTCTTTTTTGTTTCAGGATTTTTATCAATCTGTTGCTTCCTTGTTGCAGCCTTGCAGGTTCTTCTCCTACGCTTCATCTTGTGCGCCATTTGTTACGCAGCAACGGCAGTTTTCAGCTCAAAAGTCGCAATACACACTTTGTTATACTTCTTTATACTAAAAATTCATTATAGTAGTCAAAACATTTATAGCCCACTTCCCGAATGCTATGACTTCGATGGTTACATAAAATGCAGATTAACATTAGCATGTTATATTGATTAAAATCCTTTGTCTATGTTAAGAGCAATATAATAAGGTAAATTACATTTTGCACCCTCAAGTTTGGGTACAATCACAACTTCTTACAACATCTTTAAAACATTTCAATTTCATACATTTGTTATTATTTCATTTCAATTCCACGCAACCGTCTCAATTTCTATTAATTTTTCCGTTATTTGCTTATGTGGATCTCACGGACCCATTATACTTGTGCCACGTTGATTAAAAATTAATAAAATAATTTTTAATTATAGAAAGTGCCCATCTCTCCTTCTGCAGCCCACCCTTTCCCTTCTCTTCTTCTCTTGTCCTCTGCCCATCCCTCACTATCCTCTGTCTTCTTCTCTAGGAGCCACTCGACTCCCTCGCTTCCCTTGACCAGCTTTACCTCTTACAATTTGCGCTGACATGGTGGTGATTTGTCTTTCTTCTTTCTCCCTTTCTACTTGCGTTACTCCCATCTCAAAGTCTCCACCTTGCTAGCATTAAGCACTAATACAGAAACTCCATTGCAAATCCAAACCAACCAAGAATGCTGGAAAATATATGAATTTCAAAGAATTGAAGCAAAGATTGAAAAGTGTTTCAAATCACAAAAATTCATTGCGACCCACCAAACTATAAGAACCCAGATCCGCAACACCCAAGGAAAACACACAACTTATGCAAGAACCCAAAAGATGGGACAAACTCAACCTATAAGACGAGACAAACTCGACTGCATTCGACCACTACAGGACAGAAGCAGGAGGCAGAAAGGAAGGCTTCGACAAGGGATCTAATCGAGATTTGTTATTTCTCTTTAAGACGGCTCTGAATTTCCTGTGAGTCCACTTCGATTTTCTGTATAAGCCAACGAAATCGTCGAGGAAGAGTTTGCTGCGAAGAGGTTGGATGGGGGGAATGACCATTGCTGGAGCACTGAAGGAGCTTCGAAATCGACGTCACTGACCGTAACGCCATTGTTGGAAGTTACAGAAAGCATAGAGAGAGAAAGAGTGAGGTGGGGGTTGAGTTAGAGAGAGAAGGACGAGTGTGTGGCAGCGAGGAGGAGGGAGATAGACGTGTGGCTGGATGAAGGATTTAGGATAGGGTAGAAGGGGGAAGGGTTGACAAAGAGGTTGAAGATGAGTGTAGAAGTAAAGGATGGACCCACTATTTGAAAACAAATTATATTTTAATTTCTTTTCCTTTTTATGTTAACATTTCTAAATAAAATTATTTTTTTTTATTAATTTTTAGGGTAAATTACATATAACTATCTTAACTATTGTGTCATTAACAGTTTCATACCTCGTCATTAAAAAGTTTCAATATCATACCTTATCTTCGAATTTGTTGCAATGTCATACATTCCGTCAATTGTTTGTCAATTCCTCTGTTAAACGTTGATGTGGCTTGAGGTGGAGCCCACTTTCTATTAAAAAAATAATAAAATATTATTAAAAACTAAAAAAAATCATTTAATATTTTTTAAATCTTAAAATAATAATTAATTTAAAAAAAGTTAAATAAATAAAAAAAACCCAGTTCGTCTTCTCCCCCCTCTGCCCCACCCGAGGCCAACCTGCAACCTAGGAAAAAAAAAAAAAAAACCATCTTCATCCTCCCCGACCCCCCCTTCTTTGCAACCCATCCCTTTCTTCCTCTTCCCATCCTCCCTAAACCCACCTCACACCCATCCTCCACCTCTTCCTCCGCACCCACCCTTACACCCACCCTCTTCCTTCCTCTACACACCCCACTCCTTAAATCCACACCCATTTTCCCCATTTTCTCCGTGCCCAATTTCTCCACCCGTGGAATCAGCCTGGTGAAGTGGGTTTCTTGATTCCACCTCACGAACCCGGCCATGGCGGTGTAAACGAGATATGGGGGTTTTTTTTTTTGTTTTTTTTTGGGTTGCAGCGTACACGTTTGTGTTGGATCTGGGGGAAGAAAGGGGTGGGTTTGGGGAAGACGGGATTTAGGTTGCAGGGAAAAGGGGGTTGGGGAAGATGAAGATGGTTTTTTTTTTCTAGGTTATAGGTAGTGGGTGCGAGGGTGGGTGTGGAAGAGGAGGAGGAGGAAGATGGGTGCGCGATGGGTTTGGGGAAGACGGGAGACGGGAGGGGGAAGAAAAGGGTGGGTTGCAGGATGGGGGGGTCGGGGAAGATGAAGATAGGTTTTTTTTTTTTTTTTTTTTTTTTTTACCTGGGTTGCAGGTTGGGCTCGGGTTGGGGGGAGGGTAGACGAACTGGGTTTTTTTTCTTTTCTTTTTTTTTCTTTTTTACTTTTTTTAATTAATTATTATTTCAATATTTTTAAAATATTAAATGATTTCTTTTTAGATCTTAATAATACTTTATTAAATTTTTAATAGAAAATGTGCCCCGCCTCAAGCTATGTCAACATTTAACTAAGGAATTGACAGACAATTGACGGAAGGTATGACATTGCAACAAATTCGAAAATAAGGTATGACATTGAAACTTTTTAAAGACGTGGTATGAAATTATTAATGACCCAATAGTTGAGGTAGTTTTATTTAATTTACCCTAATTTTTAATCCACGTGGCACAAGTATAATGGGCCTATGAGATCCACGTAAGCAGATAACAAAAAAGTTAACAGAAATTGAGACGGTTGTACTGAATTGAAATGAAATAATAGCAAATGTATGAAATTGAAATGTTTTAAAGATATTGTATGAAATTGTAATTGCACCCATACTTGAGGATGCAAAGTGTAATTTACCCAATATTATATGTCTAGGAAAGTTAGAAATCTAGCTTAATTAAGGTGTTCTATTCTACAGTTTAGCAATCACGCGAAGTGTCTAAATGATAAACTAAGATGGACTTTAAATTATCAACGACATTTATATTGTGTGTTAATGATTTGATTCCTAAACTTTTTTAGAACTTTTTATCTTTTTAAATTTGGCTCTTCTTTCGACAATTTTTAGCTTTTCCACCGGTTTAGAGGAACATGGGCACATGGGCCAGATTCGCAATTGGGCCTCCCTCTGGCGCATCAGTACCAAATTAAAATCAAGCCCGAATGAAAAAAAAAAATTCAAGTAGGAGTGTGTGAACATCAAGATTGTTAAAAATTAATTAATAAAAAAAATGAAACACAATCCAAAACAATCATCGTTTCAGCAATTGGATTTCGTGTATCAACCGATTTCCAAGACTGAAAAAAAATATCAAACGACAGAAATAAAACAAACGCAAACAAAAAAAATTATAACTTTTGTAACTTAAAAAAAATCAATTGGAATTTGTTGATAGAAGGGGTAAGATTCAACAAAACAAAACAAACCAATACAAATTAAAAACACAAGAATTAAAGGAAAAGTAGAAAAAAACACACACAAGTAAATCAACTAGATTCGTAAATTGAACGAAAAAAACAAAACAAAATTAAATTAAACAAGAACAAAAAAAATTAACAAAAACAGATTTACTGTTGAAGTTATCCGAGATTCTAGATGATAGGGTTCCCTTATTCTAGGGCTTATCCCTGGACGTGCTAATAACCCTCCTACACTTGAGGGACAAGTTTGTTTGTTTTCTGTTTTGACTTAGTCGATTACCACGATTCTAGGGTTTGTTTATCGTGGGTTGTTATTTCACTTTCTGGTTGATGTAAAGCTATATAATAGCTAGTTAATGTCTTTCAATTCAATAAGAATTCTCCCGAGTTTATCAGTGCAATATACTTTGTGTTCACAAAAGCTTCACGTTAACCCAGTTTAGTTTTAACATCTGGTATCAGAGCCCCATCATGGGGCCTGACCAAAAATCTGCAAACACAGTTGTGTGTGTAAGAGAACAAGAACATGACGTCTGAGAATAGCTTTGTGCAACCTGCTATCCCGAGGCTCGATGGGCACTATGATCACTGAAGTATGCTTATGGAAAACTTTCTGCGTTCTAAGGTTGGAATCTGGTGGAGACAGGAATTAGTACAGTCGCAGGAGGAGCTGAAGTTGAAAGACTTGAAGGCCAAGAACTACCTATTTCAGGCCATGGATCGTTCAATCCTGGAAACGATCTTGAAGAAGGACACGGCGAAGGACATATGGGATTCCTTGAAGCAGAAGTATCAAGGGACAGCGCGTGTGAAACGTGCTCAGTTGCAGGCACTTCGAAAAAAGTTCGAAGTATTGCATATGAAGACTGGAGAAACTGTCAATGATTACTTTGGAAGAACACTCATTATAGCTAATAAGATGAGGGTGCATGGAGAAAGAATGGAGGATATAGTGATCATTGAGAAAATTTTGAGGTCTATGACTTCAAAATTTGACTATGTTGTTTGTTCGATCGAGGAGTCGAATGACTTGGATACTCTATCCATTGATGAACTTCAGAGTAGTCTTCTTGCATGAACAAAGGATAAGTCGACATGTGGTGGATGAACAAGCTCTCCAAGTAACCACTGGAGTCCAACAAGGAGGAAGAAGTGGTGGCCGTGGCTCCTATCATGGAAGAGGAAGAGGAAAAGGTAGATTTGGGTTCGACAAGTCTATCCTGGAATGCTACAATTGTCACGAGCTAGGGCATTTTCAGTGGGAATGCCTTAACAAGGCTAAGGACTCTAAGGCTAATTTTGCAGAAACAAAGGAAGAAATGCTGCTAATGGCGCAGGTGGATGTCAAGGAAGCTGAGATATAGCATGTTTGGTTTCTTGATTCTGGGTGTAGCAACCATATGTGTGGTAGCAAGGAAGCATTTATTGAAATAGATGCCAATTTTCGAGAGTCAGTCAAGCTGGGAAACAACTTCAGTCTCAGTGTACAAGGCAAGGGCAAAGTGCGAATGGAGGTGCATGGGACCATGCATGTGATTACAGAAGTCTTCTTTGTACCTGAATTAAAGAATAACTTGTTGAGTATCGGTCAACTACAAGAGAGGGGACTTGCAGTGCTAATGCAACATGACAAGTGTAAGATCTTCCACCCTGAGAAAGGTCTCATACTTGAACTGATATGACACACAATAGGATGTTTGCCTTGGTTACTCGCTGCCCAGTAAAGACACAAAGTCGTCTCTCCCTGACAACTACAGATCAAGCAGATCGCTGGCATTGTCGATATGGACATTTAAGTTGGAGCGGATTGAAAGTGCTACAACAAAAGAATATGGTTGAGGGGCTGCCAAAGTTCAAAGCCTCTCAGAAAGTGTGTGAAGGCTATCTTGTGGGGAAGCAGCATCGTGACTCTTTTCCTAGGGAAAGTGCATGGAGAGCCTCGAAGATCCTTCAGTTGATACATGCTGACATTTGTGGTCCTATAAACCCAATCTCAAACAGTAAGAAGAGATATCTCATAACTTTTATTGATGATTACAGTAGAAGAACTTGGGTTTATTTTCTGGTGGAGAAATCAGAAGCTTTTGCAGTGTTCAAGATGTATAAAGCCAAAGTGGAGAAGGAAACAGAAGCATTCATAAGAAGTTTGAGGACGGATCGAGGAGGTGAGTTCACTTCACATGAATTCACATATTTTTGCAATGAGAATGACATTCACAGACAGTTGATAGCTGCCTACACGCCTCAACAAAACAGCATTGCTAAGCGAAAGAATCGAACTATCATGAATATGGTTCGATGTATGTTATCAGAGAAGCATATTCCAAAGACTTTTTGGCCAGAAGCAGTGAACTGGGCAGTTCACGTGTTGAATCGAAGTCCAACCCTGGCTATGAAAAGCAAGACACCTGAGGAAGCATGGAGTGGACGCAAACCATCGGTGGAGCATTTTAAGGTCTTTGGTTGCATCTCTCATGTGCACGTACCTGATAGCAAAAGAGTGAAACTTGATGACAAAAGCATCAAATGTATACTGTTGGGGGTAAGTGAAGAATCCAAAGCTTATAGATTGTTTAACCCTGTCTCAAACAAAATTATTATAAGTCGAGATGTGGTATTTGAGGAAGATCAACAATGGATTTGGGATGAAAGCCATGAGGAAGCTATCTTAGCTAATCTTGATGAAGAAACAGTTACAGAAGATGAAGGAAATGAAGAAGAAGATAAAGAAGAATCTGAAGCTCATGAGTCGGATGGTGATAACTCATTCGAATAAGAAGATGTCACAAATGAAGGCAGTGTACCTCAAGAGGGACGAGCTCGAAGGCCACCAATTTGGATGAAAGACTATAACACTGGTGAAGGTCTCTCTGATGAAGAAAGTATGAACCTGGCTCATCTAGTCTTGTTTACTAACGGCGATCCCACTACTTATTGCGAAGCCATGAAGAGTGAGAAGTGGAAACAAGCAATGAATCGAGAAATAGAAGCAATAGAGAAGAATAATACATGAGAGTTGACTGACCTCCCATCAGGAGGAAAAATTATTGGAGTAAAGTGGGTTTTCAAGACAAAACTAAATGAAAATGGAGAGGTTGACAAGTACAAGGCTCGGCTTGCTGCCAAGGGGTATAGCCAACAATATGGAGTAGATTTTTCTGAAGTGTTCGCACCAGTGGCACGATTGGATACAATCCGAGTGGTTATTTCCCTTGCTGCACAAAGGAGTTGGAAGATCTACCAACTCGATGTCAAATTAGCTTTCTTGCATGGAGGGATTAATGAAGAAGTCTTTGTTGAACAACCACTTGGATATGAACAGAAGGGAAGCGAAGCCAAGGTATATCGTCTCAAAAAGGTGCTATATGGGCTCAAGCAGGCTCCAAGAGCATGGTACAGTCGAATAAAGGCGTATTTTATCAAGGAAGGCTTCAGCAAATGTCCATTTGAGCACACATTGTTTATCAAGACAGCCAATGAAGGTAAAATATTGATTGTATGCCTATATGTTGATAATCTTATTTTCACTGGGAATGATGGTGTGTTGTTTGAGCAATTTAAGAAATCCATGACGATTGAGTTTGAAATGACTGATCTCGGACAAATGAGGTACTTTCTTGGCATTGAAGTAATACAGACATCAGATGGTATTTTTATGAGTCAACGTAAGTATGCACATGAAGTGTTAGAAAGGTTTAACATGGGTCAGTGCAACTCAGTGCATAACCCTGCGGTTCCTGGTTTCAAACTCACTCGTGATGAAGGAGGAGTGAGAGTAGATAGCACATTTTATAAGTAGATGGTTGGAAGTCTTATGTACTTAACAGCTACACGACCTGATCTTATGTACACCGTAAGCCTAATCAGCAGGTACATGGAGTATCCTGCTGAGACTCATGTGATGGCAGCCAAAAGGATTTTAAGGTACATAAAGGGCACTGTTGAGTTTGGGGTGTTCTACAAGAAGGGAGGAGATGAAGGGCTTATTGGCTATACGGATAGTGACTATGCTGGTGATCAAGATGACAGAAAGAGCACGTCATGTTATGTATTTATGTTGAATTCAGGAGCAGTCTCATGGTCCTCGAAGAAGCAACCAGTGGTCACTCTTTCCACCACTGAAGCAGAGTTCATTGCTGCAGCTTCAAGTGCGTGTCAAGTAGTGTGGTTAAGAAGGATTTTGAGTAGTTTGAATTTGAGGCAAACTGGTTCGACAGTAGTTTATTGTGATAATGTCTCAACCATTAAGCTTTCAAAGAATCCAGTAATGCATGGTCGTAGTAAACATATAGATGTAAGGTTTCATTTCCTACGAGATCTTGTTAAAGATGAGGTAGTGGAGTTGCTGCAGTGTTCTACGCATGAGCAGATAACAGACATAATGACGAAGCCGCTGAAACTTGAAGTATTTCAGAAGCTGCGAAATTTAATGGGTGTTTGCAAAATGCCCTAGAATAAACTGAATATCAATGATATTCAATTTAAGGGAGGATGTTGAAGTTATCCGAGATTCTAGATGATAGGGTTCCTTTATTCTAGGGCTTATCCCTGGACATGCTAATAACCCTCCTACACTTGAGGGACAAGTTTGTTTGTTTTCTTTTTTGACTTAGTCGATTACCACGATTCTAAGGTTTGTTTATCGTGGGTTGTTATTTCACTTTCTGGTTGATGTAAAGCTATATAATAGCTAGTTGATGTCTTTCAATTCAATAAGAATTCTCCCAAGTTTATCAGTGCAATATACTTTGTGTTCACAAAAGCTTTACGTTAACCTAGTTCAATTTTAACATTTACGCCTTCTGAGATATGATAAAATTGAAAAAACTTTGGAACATATATGCATCCGGTAAACATTTCAGATCAGATCTCCTCATTTCTCCTCATTTCATATCTAGCGATGCATATGAATTGAGCCTAAACAGCCCGGAAATACGAAGCGGCTGACAGAGTTGCGGAAACACAAAGTACACGAATCTGAAACTTTAACCTAATCTTGCTAGCATCTGAACCGTTGAAAAATAGTAACGCAAAATAATCCAACGGCTCTTGCTCCGCTTGTCGGTGGGCCTCCTGTTTTCAATTTCTGACTGACATTAAGGATGGGTTAAATGGTGGGCCTCCCCTTGCATTATTTAATAGTAGAGATAAGTTCGGACGAAGGATAAAGGTTGGGATCTCTCGCATTTGGTACGCTACCTCTCTCACTCTCACCGCAAGAGCAAACCCTAGATTTTCCGATCTCTCTCTCCAATTCACACAGACACACCCATGCCTCCCCAGACACCAGAATCCGGCCGGATCCGTCCTGATCACAAACAGATGCGGCCTACTAAAAAACCACGGCTTGCAGAGGCAGAAGAATCGGAGGCGGCAGAGGCACAAGGATCGAAGGCGGCAGAGGCACAAGGGCAAAAGGCGGCTGAGGCACAAGTACCAGAGGCCGCTGTGGAACAAGGACCAGAGGCGGACGATCCTGACGAAAAATATTGGTCGGATTCTGGTATGCTTAATTTCTTTTTCCGCCAGAAATTTAATTTCATACTTAAATTCCTGAGTTCGAAACTTGTGTTTATTTGCTTTTTGGTGTATGTAATAGAATTTTGTTTGATATAGCAATTTTTCTTAGATTTGAAAATAGTTACACAAATTAAACTTTAATTGAATTGGATTGTTCATAGAAGAATGGTCAATTACTTCACCATCACTGCTAATTAGCTTCAAGTACTGCCTTACTTTTGTGTTTTCAATATAAATTACAATACACAAATCGGCGGAATGAGTCGGTGTGTCTGGCCTACCTAGTTATGCGTTCTTCCTAGCTTACCCATTGTGTTTTTCAATGTCGGAATCAATTTGTTGGCGAAAGTTTTGTGAAATTTATCCTTCTGCTCCTAGTATTACCGTGTGAGCCTTGAGATGCTCCTTTGTGCATGTTATTTCCTCTAGGTCTTCAGTGTTTTCATATAACTAGAGGTTGAGAGGTCCGACGATTTATTGCTACTGGGTTGAGGAAATATTATGCCAAAGTTTTTGAAGTTATCTAACTTGGTTAGTCAAGTTTTTTCGTTTGGTGCATGAATGAGTCGGTATGTCGGGCTTACCTAATTATGAGTGCTTTCTAGCTTACCCATTGTGTGTGTTTTTTTTTTCATGTCGGAATCAAATTGATTGCTGAAAGTTTTGTGAAATTTATCCTTCTGCTCCTAGTATTACCGTGTGAGCGTTGAGATGCTCCTTTGTGCATGTTATTTCCTCTAGGTCTTTAGTGCTTTCATATAACTAGAGGTTGAGAGGTCTGATGATTTATTGCCACTGGGTTGAGATGCTCCTTTGTGCATGTTATTTCCTCTAGGTTTTTAGTGCTTTCATATAACTAGAGGTTGAGAGGTCTGATGATTTATTGCCACTGGGTTGAGGAAATATTGTGCCAAAGTTTTTCAAGTTGCATAACTCGCTGCTCAAGTCTTTTCATTTGGTGCATGAATGATTGCGATGCATGACCCAGAAAGGATTATATACATATATATAAGTAACCAGTAATTTGTTGATGGGAGCGATCATTGACATGTCATTTCATCTGTCTGTTAATTTATATGTTTCTGTTTATGTTGTCGATTGGTTTACTGTCTTTCAATACATTTCTGGATTAAAATGAAAATGATTACTCGTTGAACGTAAGTTGTGTGGTCAGCTGTGTTTATTTCTTTTTTTTTTTGGTTTTGTCACAGATGGTTCCGAATCAGAGAGGTATGGTACGTGTATAATTTGTTGGAAGGATGACCACACTGTTGCAACCTGCCCCTTGACGTATTTTGTCCCATCCGGCGTACTTGTCAGCCCTTATGCCGAAATAGTCTGTTGGTGTTGTCAGGAGGACCCAGAAGTAGCCCACCCTGGTGAAATAGTCGCACAGAGAGCTATGGTCAAGCCTGGTGTATAACTTGTACAAGAGGAAACTGCTGGCACCGGCATCTCCCCCTCCCCCTTCTCCACCTACTGGAGAGGAGGGAAAGGGATCCTCTCCGGATCCCTTCCATCAAATCTCCCCCTCCCCCTTCTCTACCTACTAGATGGGAGGGAAAGGGAGCCAGAGATCTCTCCCTCCCCTTCTCCACCTATTGGAGAGGAGGGAAAGGGATCCTCTCCGGATCCCTTCGACCAAATCCTCCCAATCCCTCCCAATCACCTAATCTGGATCCTTCAAATTTGATTTAACGGCTAAAGTTATTATTATAACTTTTAAACGGCCGTTGGATCAAATTTTAAAGGTTCGGATTGATTGATTGGGTGGATTTGGTGAAAGGGATATGGAGAGGATCTTTTTCCAGAGAGCATATATATATAAACCATGATGAAAACTTTGTGGGTTGTACTAGCCTTCAGCGGCCTTAGTTTGTTCGTACGTGGAGCGATTTAATTCGTCTCAAATACAAGCTGTTGCCATTATATAATAACTGTGCGAAGTGGAAGGATATGGTCATTTAGTTCTAAAGTTTAGTGGGATTTCTTTTCACTAGTAAATGAAAGGAATTACATCATTTGGTTTTAAAAAGTTGGTCTTCCTAGCATTAATTTTTTTGTCACCCATCGTGTGGGAACGGTTGGATAGCAGGTTTATCCCTAGGCAACGGTCAAAGTGCTCCATGTTATTTATGCGAAGGAGTTGAAGATTTAGTACAGGGAATTGTTCGATAGCCGGTTATAAAGTCCATACAATTAGAGCCCTTTGAATTTCTTTGCAAGAGAAGATTTATATGGAAAAGCAACTGCAAATATACAGAAATGAAGGGAAGTTGAGGTTTATAGTTCATCTATTCAGTCAATTTCTTAATATCGATACAATTGAGTAGTATGAAAGCTTTAGTTAATACTATACCGTATTTATAATGAAATTTTGGCTTAAAACGGTCTTTCACAATTAACAACTCCATCTCATTTTAGAAAGAAGAACACGTGTCAAGTTTTTGTATAACTACCCTCTTGTATGTTAAATTAAGGTTTTTATGGTCTTTTACCAAAAAAAAAAAAAAAAAAGAAGAATCCAAATTTTTTATTAAAAGAATTATTTGAACATAAATTAGAAGTTAAACATAAACCCCACGTTAGTTGGCGTTTTGCTAATTTGTTAGACCATATTTATTTGTTAATTCGGAACTCTTAAGTCTTTTATTATCATGACTTCATGATACTTGATTTTCTCTTCGCAACTACTACGTTGACCGTAGCATTTAGCTCATGACACTCTGACTGGTGATGTTGGGTGAGAATGTATTCCAAATTTTTCCTAGAGCTTTTCGACATGATGTACAGATAAAACAACTCAATGAACCTACTGAAGTTAGAATTACAGAATGGAATACTGGAGGCCTTCTTACAAGAATTGAGGCTTGTGTCTTTGTCTTGTGTAAATTGTGAAGGTGTATTTGTTTCCAAACTAACATTTCACAATTTGGTTCATTAGGGTCTCGGAGCTTTCCTTCCAAAAACTTACTTAATGAGTAAAGTGAACAACTTCACTGAAGGTTTTGTGGAATGTGTGTGTGTATATATATTTTCATGCAGTGTTCATTTAGCTACATTTCCGGTATGATTTGTATTCTTTATGTTAATGCATCCAAGCCATCAATCAGTACTGATATCATGTATCCACTGGAACTACTTCTTTCTATGACACTATCAACGTCGAATGAAGCAATTTCTTTGAGATGTCAGTATTATTAAGAGATGAAAATACAAGAATAATAATTGGAAATTCTATGTACTTTTGATAGTCCAACCAGCCAGAGTTATCATTAACATCAATGCTTGCTTGTGGCTACTTGAAGCACTTGAAACACTGGACACAACCCATTATACACTGTTTTCTTAAAGCCAGTGTTTCATAATGATAAGAGTGTGCTTTAGCCTTAAAGTGTAGTCAAGGCAATGAGGATGCTTAAGAGTGTGGATAAGGCAATTATATCCCTACAAATATCAAGAATTTTCATTTAGAAGTTTTTCTCATTTTCATCAAGATTCCACATTTGTCGATTTTTTTGTCATCTTTTGAACGTATATTATAGTTAATCAATGTGTCCGTGATGTGTTTAAATTTAAGTAAGATTTTTAAATTGAAGTTTGAAAATCTTCTTTCTGGTGAAGCTATTTGTACAAGTATTGACACTAGGAATCAGCAACAGGGCAGGGTAGGCCGGGTATTCTCATCTCACTCAGCCTCTTAATGTGGCACCAACACCTTTTCATTGTTTAACTTTTTCCTTCTCATATAGTTTCATAAATTTGATTTGTTAATCTGCTTCTTGCATATGTATCCTAATGGTGTAGGTGGGTTGCCGGATGCATGTGCAGATTACTCGAATAGACGAAGCTAAGAATGACTTAGTATTGAGCGAGAAAGAAGCTTGGGTCAGTTAGGATATTGACACTTAAGTTATTCATGTTCTTTTGTTGCTTTGAGTGTTCTCTCATTTTTTGTTTTTAGAATTTATGATCTTATTTTTCTTCAGAACTGACATCGGTTTGCTATATACTGTTACAGGAACTCTTAAACCTTAAGGAAGGAACACTTTTGGAAGGAGCCGTTAAGAAAATATTTCCATATGGAGCTCAAGTGAGGATAGGAGAAACTAACAGGAGGTATGCTAGCTTTAAAACTTACCTCAAAATCAGACTGGCTCATAGTTTCCCTGAATTTGTCTCTTTTGAAGAAATGTTGCATGTGTGTTGTTGTGCTTTTGAAAGATCAGAACGCCACAAATTGGAAGTAAAATAGCATTACCTTTCAATGTATCTAAATGAATGAAGATGATCAGAAGACATAATATCGTTATTCAGAATATAAATCAAAAGGGGTGTGCTATCCACACACCCCTTGTTAATTTCTACCCTTTGATCTTCTTCAATTCACCCGATCCAACGGTCGAAACTTAGAAAGGTGTGTGAGAAGTAAAAAAAGGTGTGTGGATATCACACCCCAATCAAAATTCCGAACTTTAAACTGAAAAGGCATGCAGTTATGTAATACTTTTTACCTAATGGTTGCTCCTCAGAATTGCCCCATTCTGAAAAGTTTCAGAACTTCAGCTGATTCTTGAAGATTTATTCTGGTAGTTTGAAACGTATCACAAAGATAATATATCTATATGCAAGGTGAAATGTATCACATTCTGGTAGCTTGCAAAATTGTGTACAAGTTATTTATGCATGAGCCTCGCACCAGTAAACAAAAATGGAAGACCTTCAGTTCAGTTGACAGATGATGATTGTGTTGGAAAAAAGGCCTTTGTGTTCTCTGGTGGAAAAGGCAGTCACGATGGAGATAGGTCCCATAGCAGAGCTGCCGTGTACTTTTCTCTGATGTCCACAGTGGAGAAAAATAACATGCTTTGACAAGGTTTGTACAACATCTGTTGTTTCATAAAACATTTTTCATATGTTGAGGATTGCTCCAAGTACATTTTGTCTGCTGATGAAGCTTTTGCGAACCATGGTCTGAAGTTTCAGGTTCATGCCCTTTGTTTATTAGGTTCTGCAAAAAAGAGAGACAAAAACATCATGGTTCTTGGAAAATATGAAAAGATGCAAGGCTTGCAGCATTCAATTTTTCTTGGCTTGCGGCATTGCAGGCCTTGAAAGTCCCAACTGATGCCGAATTCTACTTTTCTTGGCTTGCAGCATTGCTGGCCTTGAAAGTGAGCGTGGCCTCTTTTCATCAAACAGCGAGGTAGCACCATCCCCTTGTTTCGCCTGAGTATTAGGCAAAAGGTGACCGCTGTGCTCGCCGATCTTAAGGGCAGAATCCCCTGAAGATGATGCACTGCCTTTTAACAAGTTAAGTAGGTATGCAAATTGGAAATGGTTCAAACTTGAAAAGTAACAAGAACCAAGGTGATGCTTAAGGTTGGCCTGTGATATTGGTAGTTCGAAAAAGCACTGTTTAACTTTGCCATTCATCTCAAACGCACACATTCCTTGATAGCGGACAGGTAAAAAGGGCAAACTATGTTGTTTTAGGACTAATCTTACATTTGAAGATCGGGAAATTCAAAGTCTCATATATCTTCATCTGTAATTGAACTCTCATCTCCAGTATGATGGTGCACTCATGTCCTCGTTATGTATGAAAATTTGTTTCAGTGGGCTTGCATGTAATCCTACCTGTTTTAGAATTGAACAGACCCTAGCAAAGTAGTTCTTCGCAAATTGGACAAAAATGTCACCAACAGACACATTGCCATCTTTTTCAAACTCCTCACACCTATAAATTATAATACAGCAGATGTTAAAATATTCGAATTAAAAAAACACACACACACAAAAATTTAAGGTTTGATACATTAATATATAAGGATTAAAAAGGATACCTTCTGAAAAACTCAGTTTCCCCCAAGTACTACCTAGCTTGTTTAATGCTAGATCCGAGAAAATCAAATCCAGCGTTCTCAGCAAGAGTAGAAACGTCAATGGGTGCATTGTTTTCATTTTTGAAGCATACCCTGTAAATAACAGGTTTCTGCAAAAATAATTCCAATAAAAATTTGAAGCACAAAAATAAAACCAATAAAAATTTGAATTCAAATAAAACATAAATAACTCAAAAACAACATACTGATCAACGAAACTACAGAAAAACGAAGCAGCATTCTGATACTTAAGCAACCAATGACGAAGCTGATCTTTAGTGAAATCAAGACGTTTATTATCACCAGCAATTTTTTTCAAGTAGTGGAAGCCATTCAGAGCAACATCTTTAAAGACAGGAAAGCTTTTCAAATTTTCACAGCGATCAAGGTAAGATACAAGAGAATATATTTTTAGCATTGTATCTTACCATGACTGAAAAGCTTTCCCGTCTTTAAAGATGTTTCTCTGAATAGCTTCTAATACTTGAAAAAAATTGCTGGTGATAATAAACGTACCGATTTCACTAAAGATCAGCTTCGTCATTGGGTGCTTGAAGTATTAGAATGCTGCTTCGTTTTTCTATAGTTTTGTTGATCAGGTATGTTGTTTTTGAATTATTTATGTTTTATTTGAATTCCAATTTTTATTGGTATTTTTTTTTTTGCAGAATTTATGGGTTTTTTTTTTTTTGCAGAAACCTGTATGCGTCAAAAAATGAAAACAAGGTATATAAAATGCGAGAGTATCTGTAACAGGTTTCCATATCTATAAAATAGAGAGTATCTATAAAATGCGAGAAAAAATAAAACAGAATCAAGAGTATCGTCAAGGGTAATTTTTAGTATCGATTTTCATCTTTTCGACGACCGACTTGCTACCAGTCATGCTAAGATACAGAGTATCGTCAAGTTTCCATATCTTGTTATAGTCTTCAGACTCATCACTCGCTTCAAAAACAAAAATTATGGGTATACAGCTGAGGAAGTCAAAATAAAAAGAAATTGGAAAGAAGAAGAGAGAGGATTACCTGAATTGAAACAGCCGATTCTTCTGTCCACCGCACCCGAGCATGTTTAGGGTTTATTATATAGCGACTCTTTTTTCTTTTTTCTTTTTTCTTTTTTTCTTTTTTTGAAAGAAAAGCATGGCGCTCAGAGGACCAAGGGCGCATGGGCCATATTTGCAATTGGGCCTCCATCTGGCGCATCAGGACCGAATGAAACACAAAAAAAAAAAAAAACAAGTAGAAATGTGTGAACATCAAAATTGTTAAAAATTAATTAATAAAAAAAATGAAACACAATCCAAAAAGTTTCTTAGGTTGTTCTATTTCTATGCAATTTTTTATTCGTTTTGTGGTTGTGCAGAAACCTGTTGTCTATAGGGTGAATGTAAAAAATGATAATGATGCACCATTAGACATTCTTATACGAACAACTCGGGTTGCAACATTTTTGGATCCAGCTAAAAACAGGTGAAGAGCTTTCTAGTTGTAATCGATTTTTAAAGAAATATCTTTCTTTGTAATGCTTTTCGAAATTTCTTTTTAATGCCTTTCTCTTTCGAATTTTCTTTTTAAGGCAAAGACCTCCATCTCCAACTTTTGCAATTTGGAAGACGTCCTGATTGGAGAATGAGAGCTAGATGAAGAAGAAGTTCCCTCGAGGTCTCAAATTTGACCCTCTCTTAAGCCGTAGAATTCTTTGCCTTTTCGTTGGTCATCCCCATCCATCAACAATTGTAGAGACACTTGTGGATCACGTGTCAACTCCTCCATTGATGTGTCTGGTTGCTATTGGAAGATGTTAACAAGAAACTCGTCCTTCTTTTGTGATATAGAAGTCTACCAAAAAGAATAAAAAAAAAAAACCCAATTAAGATTATCAATCATATTAGTGTAAAGAAATTTGGAATTTAAAATATAAACGAAATACTTACATACAAATATCTAATCTTAAACCCTAGAACTAGTACACACATACCATGTGTACATATTTATATTGTAGCCGTCAGATCAATCTGAACGGTGGGTATAAAGCCTTAAAATTAAGTTAATAATTTCCTAAAAAAATTCCCAGTTCTTTCTCAGTTCCCCCTCCCCGGCCGCCGTCAATCCCCGCCTCTCCCCGGCATATACCTCCATCGAAACCACCACCTTTCCTTCCATCTGATACTCTGAGAGAGAGAGAGAGAGAGAGAGAGAGAGAATGGGTAAGAACGAGAAGACGGGTCTGGGTAGGGCTCTGGTGAGACAGCACAACCAGCTGGTTCAGCAAACGAAAGAGAAAGGCCTGATGTACAAGAGGCAGCAGAAGAAGGTTCTCGAATCCGTCACCGAAGTCAGCGACATCGACGCCATCGTCGAACAAGCTGACGAGGCCGACCGCCTCTTCTCCCTCGACCACCCTGCCCCTAACCTCCTCATCGACCTGTAAGTTCTGTTTTATTTCCCCCTTTTACCCCTCCAATCAATCAAATTTTCCAAATTCCTCTGGTTTTTTTGGGATTATCGAATTGATTTTTATGTAATTTTACTATGAGAGAAGAGATGGGAATGAGATAACCCCGGAGCAGGGGAGGGAGCAGAAGAGGAAAGAGGAGGCCCTGCACGCCGGAAGTCTGCGGGTGCCGCGGAGGCCTGCGTGGACCCCTCAAATGTCTGTGGAGGAGCTGGATAACAATGAAAGGCAAGCCTTCTTGACTTGGCGCAGAAGCCTTGCCAGGCTTGAGGAGAACGACAAGCTTCTCCTTACTCCTTTCGAGAAGAACCTCGATATTTGGAGGCAGCTATGGCGGGTTGTGGAGCGTAGCGATTTGGTAAGTAGGCCAATGGCCTTGTCTCTGTTTCAATGTCACTATGAATCATTGTTGTGTAATAATATTGTGCTGTATTTTATTTCAGCTTGTGATGGTTGTTGATGCGCGAGACCCGCTATTCTATCGCTGCCCTGATCTTGAGGTAATGTTATCAATTTTGTCATCCGTTTACATTACCTTGTCGTGTTTGTTGACAAATGGATGATAGGTGGATAAGCACATTGTTTAACCTTTGAAATGTGATTAATTGGTGGCAGTGCTTGATAGCGATATAGGTTTCAAAAATGACGAATGTGACAAAATTACTTAACACTCATTGGTTCTAGAAACAAGAACATTCACTTGTGAGGTTTCAAAAGAACAAGTTGTTACTGTTAACCGTGTGTTTAGTAACATATAGAGTGCTAACAGGATTAAGTTAGTTTATACCTGTTACAAAGAAAGAGATGTTGTAACTTTTTGCCATCATTCTTGATGGTGAGTCCCTTCCATTGAATTTTCAGGGGACAAGCCGTTTAAAGTTTTCTATCAAGATACTTTGAAATGGAGAAACCCTGAGCCTTTCCTTTTTAACTAGAGGATAACTTTGAATAACAGTACTTATCTTTACTTCGTGCAGGTTTATGCACGAGAGGTCGACAAGCACAAAAGGACAATGCTTCTTGTTAACAAAGCAGATCTCTTACCTTTATCTGTTAGGTTCGTACTTTTGTAACCTTGATCAGCTGATCTGTTCTCCAACTTCACACCCTTCTAAAATATTTTTATTACTTGGTTTTTTTTTTTTTTTTCAGAGAGAAGTGGGCTAATTATTTCTGTTCGCAAGATATTCTCTTTGTGTTTTGGTCGGCTAAAGCCGCTACAGCAGCTACAGAAGGGAAAAATCTCAGTTCCCCGTGGACAGAAGATAACCTGCACGAGTCAGAAGACCCTGATACTAAAATATATGGGAGGATTGAGCTATTGGCTCGTTTACAATCTGAGGCAGAAGAAATAGTCAGACTGAGGAAATCAGGATCCAATGATTCTCGAAGTGGAAGTGTTGTTGGAAATTCAGCTTCCAGTAATGTAGTTGTGGGATTTGTTGGATATCCAAATGTGGGAAAGAGCTCGACTATTAATGCCTTGGTAGGCCAGAAGAAGACAGGTGTTACCTCTACTCCTGGGAAGACAAAGCATTTCCAAACATTGATTATGTCTGATGAGTTAATGCTATGTGATTGCCCTGGATTAGTCTTTCCATCATTTTCAAGCTCTAGACATGAGATGATTGCTTCTGGTGTATTGCCAATTGATCGAATGACCGAGAATAGGGAGGCTGTGCAGGTAGTGGCCAATCGAGTTCCAAGACATGTTATTGAGGCGGTTTACAGGATTGATCTGCCCCAACCCAAATCCTATGAATTGCAGTCTCGACCTCCTCTGGCAGCAGAATTTTTGAGGGCCTATTGTGCCTCTCGTGGTTATGTTGCCTCAAGTGGACTTCCTGATGAAACAAAAGCTGCCCGCCAAATTTTGAAGGATTACATTGATGGGAAACTGCCCCATTATCAAATGCCCCCTGGAATGACTGCTGAGGAAGATGATGTGGGAAACGTCTTACCTGAACATCATAAGTCAGGCTCCTCTGATGATGAAAACTCTGAAGATGATGAAGGTGAAGACGAGCCGGAGCTTGATCATGCCCTGGAAGACCTCAATTCATTTGACATAGCTAATGGGCTTGCTACCAAGAAGAAAGTCGCTGTCAGGAAGCCCACTGCGCCTCATAAACAACACAAAAAGACTCAGAGGAAAAAGGATCGCTCCTGGAGGGTAGGCAATGATGGTGGAGATGGAATGCCAGTTGTAAGAGTGTTTCAGAAACCAGCGAACACCGGTCCTGTTAAGGTTGGATAGTTTATTCGTGCACCCTTAAACCTTTATTCAGCCTATTGTGCTGCAATTTAGAATCCATATGGGTTATGTGTAATAGCAATCAAACTCTGTTTCCTGAGCATGGGTGTCATCCCCATAACTTTGTTTCGGCCCAACCCACCACACCAACAAGGGTGAGTGAAGAAAGTATAAGGAAGCATTTATGTAGCTGAAGAGTGGTTCTGTTTTTAGGACCGGGATTCTCTCCGGATCCTCTGGATCTTTCAATTCTGAAGCTGGAGAGAGAGATGGAGAAAAGGGAAGAAGATGAACATGGGAAGGTTAACAGGGAAGAAGAAAGAAGAAGATGAACAGGAGAAGGTGAAGGTGAACATGGAATTAATTTCTGGTCATTCGATTTTTGTTTGAACGGACAGGATCGAAGGACCCGTTGGATATGGATGGAAGGGCCTATTCGCTTTTTTATATGTTTTCTTATTGACAATTGTGTACTACAAATTCGACACTGGTAAAATAGAGTTCACAAATTGAAATCCAAAATAGAACCCCTTGTTTATATGTGCCCAAACGACATAAACCTCAGAACCTCCACAGGCCCCAAATATGTAGATAATGGCTTCCCTTTCCTACTCTCGCTTCTCATTAATCTGAAAGAAAAGGAAACAAAGTGACTTCCTCTATCAAAGTGATCAAATCTTTTTTATTAGAAGTTAATTTTGTGATGCCCTTTTCTTTACTCTCATTCAATTGCAAAGCTGCATGTGTCACGTCATTTGGTATTGATCAATAAGAATTGTTAACCGTTAAGTAAGAGGTCTTAGATTTGAATTTCATGGATGACGAATATAAAATTAATTTGTTACTCTCACCCTCTTAGTGTAAATATATCATTGTACTCAGACGACAAAGGAAATATGATCTCAAACATCTAATAAACTCGATAATACACCACTAGTATGCGTATTATTAATTTCATTCGTAGTTAATACCATAATGTGTGAATTTGGGTCCAAGCAGCGAAGAAGATCAATTTCCTCTGACAAAATACAAGTGCAAGGAAAGAAAAAGAAGAATAGAAAACCTTTAAGACGAGTAGCAACTATCAAGCGTGATCATAGGAATTAACTAGAGAGAGGCAATGGTGATGTTAGCACTGGGAGTGGTGGATAAGTATTTATATTTCACTTCTACTGCGGAACAAAAGTAAGGGTAAGTATGAAGATAAAAGAAAAAATTATATACAAATACACACATGATGAGATATAATAGGCTTGGCTCCTCAAGAATTAAGGAGGAATTTTTTCTTAAAATACGTCGTGGCCAAGGGTGGATTCAGGGAGTTCTCTTGGGACATAAGTATGCCCACAAACTGTTCGATGAAATATCTCTTAGGTAGAATTCGACAGACATTGGCAAGTGATGCTCAGCAGACCCTGGGACAAGCCTTGGCAGGTAAAACTTGGCATCATGCCTTGGAAGCTATCGATAGAACTAGGATGATGACGAAATGTCTACTAAGTGCTCGACTAAATTCCTCGATGAAAAAAAAAAAAAATTATTTTGAGCGTTGTGCGCACTTGAATATTTTACATTGGAACCCTATTAGGTTAGAGTCCTAGATCCGCCAATGACCGTGTCCTATTCACAAAATTTCGTGCTTATAAATCTATGGTTGGAATTGTTCATATTATAAATTAATATGTAAAAATCATCTCTACAAAAGATCAATTAAAACTAAGATTGCTTAGTTATCAAACTGTATAAAAATAAATGGACAAATTCGGTAAAAACATTACAAACTGTCTATCTATTTGCTACAATTGATTGACTAAACGATCTTAATTTTGTTTTGTTTTTGTTTTTTTTGTAGTAAGTTTTCATCGCAATTTGTTGCAACCATTCGAGAGGGTGCATTGAGCTCCGGTGGGCGCATCAGCTCACATTGTTTAAAACACCACCTCCTCCTCTCGGTCTGCCTTCAATGGCAGTGTTGTTCGTGGCAATCCTATGGGATTCTTCTAATTTCTGGCTGAGATCGGGGTGGCTTTCGTGGTTGGTTTCAAGGGGAACTGCTTGATTGATTATTGGCATCTGCTGGAGGAAGTGTTCTGAGTTGATCGTGAAACACTACTACGGTGGGGTATACTGGGGTCGAGAAGTTTCTTTTGTTCTGTCTATGGTGTTAGGCT
The DNA here is from genome assembly GCF_019419815.1 of Pyrus x bretschneideri. Classification (NCBI taxonomy): domain Eukaryota; kingdom Viridiplantae; phylum Streptophyta; class Magnoliopsida; order Rosales; family Rosaceae; genus Pyrus; species Pyrus x bretschneideri. Next base: position 3,278,024 of record NW_025999457.1, read on the forward strand.
CTTGGTTGAGCTTTTTTTGGTTAGCTGGGAGGTCCATTTGTGTTTCTGGTCTTATTTTGTTAGTGGGCTTGTGTTTGTAATATATTGTTTAGAATAAAATCTTTTCCTTTATTCGGAAAGGTTTTACCAAAAAACTAAAAAAAAGTGAGGACTAAAGTAATGTAGAATATATGTTTAGTAATTATGCTTGAAGAAAGAATCAGGAAAATAATACATGTATTCATGCAAAGAAGTCTTCCTTCTATTGACCCAGAACAGGATTCCAGCAAGATGTCTCTCAAAATTTAGCTTAATTTGTTCGTCTTAGTGTTTAAGTTAAGGGCCCTTACCAACCCTAGGTACCCTACAATTTCAGAGACTAATTTATTTTCTGCATCAGGCACTTACATACACATATTCGATTCGATGATAATTAGTCTGCGGTGCGGCTGATTTTGTCGTCTTCATGTTTTCTTTTTTTCTCTTTTTCTATTCCATACGGATGATTTTCCATTTTATTTATATTAAACCCTAGATCTGTTTGTCATGCCCTAACTAATTAGGGTTTGGGGCTCCATGATACAATTTTAAAATAAGAAAATATTGCCAAGAAAGTCATCCCCGTGATAGAAAACAGTTTAGGCATCCTCATGTGTGATAATGAGACAAGCTTTGTCTGGCAGCGCAAGAGCTGAATTTGTCCATCGGTGGGATTTCAAAGATTGTCTAGGGGCCTACTGTCGGAACCAAATTTCATCGGTTCAGAGGGGACGTTGAATGTGCCGAAGCAGACTCAATTGACAAAATTACTCTTAAGGATATGCCAACACTTGAGTCGTTTATGCGAGTTTAATATTAAACACGAGAAGAGATGTCTTCCCATAAATCACGCCAGCAGAGGTGTTAGTAAAGGTGACACCCCTGCCGGGACTAGGTGTTCTTCACGCCTCATGTGATGAACTCATGTAAACCGAAGCAATAGACCACTTCCACTCAGCAAGCTTAATGATATAGCCCAAATGACATCCACAAGTCCAAAAGAGCTCGCATAAGAGATTTGCCCAGCACGGCCATGCAAGGAAAGAACCAACATGATCTTCAAGGGATAACGATCCTTATAATCATTGCTCAAACATATGTCATGTTCTCCAACGCTAGTTAAGAGTTGTCCCTTAACAAGACTCTCAATTGATGCTATTCATCACGTATCCCATAATCAACCATTGTTGGCTAAAGGGATCGGATAATGTGGTGTGCTAACCAACCACTTAGGGAGTGTCACACGTGCCTTAACGAATCATTCACAAGTCCATGGCTAGCACTATATAAAGGCATGTTCATTTTCATGCATAAAAATGGTAATTGTGTTTTATTCTCCTTTATTAAGTTTAACTTAGGCATATATGGGTTTTTAGCTTACACTACACCGTTGTGACAAAGCCTTTCTTATCTTACAAAAAAAATGATAAAGAAGTATAGATACCGAATGCAAGAAATTGTAACTCGAGTAATAGTTAAGAGTATTCATTTCTATATGTTTGATCCCTCTCGTCCACTATTATATATAAAAAAATGATAACATCTAGTGCTAAATCATTAACGATAATAATAAAACAATATTTAAGATACTGTAAAATGCAAACCCACTTCCATGCTGGTATGTTATACCTGTCCACTCCCCTGCTTATGGCTCTGACTATTAAGGAAAATTAAACACATAACCACATATTTAGATGATAAAGCTCTTCATACTATATTAAATATTAATATAGACCCTATAACATTTTCATTGTTAACTACTCAATCGTGTCGTATTATTTTGACATGCATTCATTTTCTCAATTCATGGGAGAGATTAGATTCCATCACTGGTGAGATAGCTAGGGCTATGATAATATCTGTTTTCTTTATTTACAACGATACATATAACTCAATGGTATAAATTTTATATAAGACCATTGCAAAAATTTAATAAATTTTTGTATGTAAGATGTAACTGTTGATTTTTCGGACCACTCAGTGATACGTACATAAAATAAAATAAAAATTTGTGAAATTTATTGAACGGTTGTATCTTTTAGACTCTGTGAGTCAAACTCCTTGCACTCAGACTTCAATACTACAAAATTAAATAGCTTTACAATTATTATATTACGACTAAAAATATTGTATAACCCCAGATGTAACGGCCGATTGTACCCCTTTTATGTGTGTCTTGCTGCTTTAACCCTCAACCCCTCCTATTTTTAAATGTTCATTATATATGTAGCCCTAAACCCATACAATTTCAATATCTTACTTGACAATCAAAATAATGACAATTACACTTCAAACTTAAGGAATATGAACCTGCATTCATTTCCAATTTAACATCTAATTACATTATTTTTTTCGACTATGTATTGATCAATATTATGTGAGAATCTTACTCCTATTATGTGAGAAATGCTAACAGTTTAATATCAATTCTCGTGTCAACATTATAAAATAATATTGTGTAAAAAGTATGAGGTGACAAATAGTATTGGAAAATCTCATTTTTGAAAAAATCTCCTTAACATTTCTCACTGGTCAATACTATGTACCAACCACTTAATATTTGAAAATTCATGTGGTTAATGCCACCAATTATAAATTGATGGATTTCAATCACTTGAAATGCTTGTAGCTTAAGTTTAGCCGACATCATGTATAGTGAATAAGCTATCCCTGACTTCACTTACGATATATAGATCTCAATCAAATTTTCCCTCTCCTTCCAATTCCCAAAAAATACTAGTTTGAACAAGACGTAGAGAAATTATAATTTGATACATATCCACAAATTTCTTCCATGTACTATTTACGGGTGATTACTGATCAAGTTCACATCACATCTCCATTAGTTTCAACTGAAAATGTAAAGTGATGATGTTTGTGAAGAGATCGATACTCCTTTACAAATGACAGAACTTTTATAGTGAATTATTAAAGGACATATTTTTGTGCGGGACGAAAATAGAACTGATATATGAAACAACTGTATCCATCAACCGCCGAAGCCGAAGACATAAAAAATGAAGGAAATTGAAGAAAATACAAGGAATTTAATGAGAAACAATACCCATTTCAGTCATCATCATCCCCCTGTGTCAGCTGGCTATTTAAGGAACACACAAACAATATACAGACTCTCTAGAAGGTTCTTGACGAACCATTTAATACTATCCTAATAGTAGGATTTAGGCTCAAAATAACAGAAGATACATGTTTTAATTAAGATCCTAAGAGACTCCAATAGCCTCGCTAACGAGGTTGTTTGGCTATTGTAACCTAAAAATGTCGAAAAACTAAGCTCCAATATGTTAGCAATTTTAACTTTGAGAACAATCACTGGATTTATTGAGGAGGAAAGGAAAAATAGCACGCTTATCAAACTTCTATTTGCTAAGTACTCTTCTACTTGAACCTCTGCATTCAGTCCTTCAGTAACTATGGCCAAATTGCGCAGCGGTGAAAGGTACGGTGAAGCATTGGACTGAAAAAATTCTGGCAGCAGGGATTTGAGATTTCCTTGGTCAACTGCCTATTCAGCAACTGATTTTCATGTCTCGGAGATGGAGAATTGATGGAAAAATGAGTAGTAATGGACAACGACTAGGTTAAGGGTCACTATAGTAATTTTCTTTCTTTTTCTTTGAAAATAAGACATTATCTACATTAATGAGAATTGGGTGAGCTTAACTCATAATGGGTTAGTAATAATATAGTTCAAATTCGTTTTTGACGAGAATCGAGCCTAAGATCTCTCACTTACAAGTGAAGAGAAATACCACCAGACTGTAGTACTACGTGACAAAGATCGCTATTGTAATTAGAATATGAGCATCATATCTAATCGATATCCATTAGAAACTGTTAAAGAGGCTTAAGATGTTATTTAATAAGCCTTTGGTACACAACTGTCCTAGTTTTTCTCTTCTTTGATACAAGTGATGTTGAGAGAATAAAGATTAGAAATCGAGATCTAGGTTGCAAAGGTGAATTATCTTTACCAACTAAGTTACAAATCTTTTGGGTCAAATTTAAGATGAAAAAGATACTGTTTTTTTGTCATAATATATTTTCTCAGAGTGGCATTAACAAATCTTTAGAGCATGTCCAATAGGAGATCCACAATGCCTTTGAATATGCATTTTACATTTCTCACAGACCGAAAAGCTCTCCAATGAATGTTTTTTTTTCAAGCGATGTAAAATACCCATATTCTTGACCGATGAAAAATTGATATTTAAGTTATAACATCCTCATTTAAGGTATTGTACATCTTTCATTGTAGATGTTGTTACATCTATTACGTACTCATGGGCGGCAAAATCGATAGTATTGGGTATTTGATTTGCAGGAGAGGGAGAGTGAAAGGGAGAGGGAGAGGGAGAATAATAAGATGAATATATATCGTGCCGCTGAATCGTTTAGAATACAGTCAAAAACCTAAAGCCCTAATAAAACCCTAATCGTGCATTGTGCCCTAATATATTGATAAACCCTCTCTCTCTCCTCTCTCCCTCCCCCTCTCTCTCTTTCATGTGATGATGTAAATTTTCTTTTGCCCGCCCCACTCCCAAAACAAACCCACTACCTCTCCCTCGGTAAACAAATCACAGCACCTCTACTTAATTTCACCCTACCACAGTAATCAGCAGTAAACAACTATAAACCCTAATGCTCCAATAAAAGTTCCTCTGTCTCCACGCTAACCCTAAAACCCGACTCCTCTCCCTCCTTATAATATCCAGTAAGGTCGCATAGTTTATTATGCAGGAAAAAGACATTGAAAATGGTTTGCTTACTTCAAACAAACCCTTTAAACTTTCGCAATCTTCCATGCCCCCTTCTCTGCCTCACTCCAATAGTATCATTCATCAAAGTCTTTTAATTTCTCTTCCCTAGGCAGCAGGCACTCTCTCCTCCTTGTGCCTGCCACCCCCATGCCCTAATAGACTCTGAAATTTTTGATTCTGTCTCGGACTAAATGCAAGTACTTATCTTATTACTTGGATTATCTATTTCTTTTGGCATCGAATTTACTAATTATTTTATTTTCTGATAACATCTCAGTAACTATTTTATGGATAGCTTTTTTTTATGAAAGTGAGATTCACTTACATAGATATCTCTTACCTCCATTATAATACAATCAACAAAGTAAATATGATCCAAATAGTTTTATCTCACAGTTGATATATAAAATTATAGGCATATTTTACCCCAATTCAATTCCAAATTTAACATCCAGGTCCTTAAGATAAGAGCATCTTAAAAGAAGATGTCAAAAAGTCCACATCAGCAATAACAATAATAGAAGACATCATTAGTGTTTTCCAACCGAAATGTCAATTCCTATGTGGCATGACATGGAAAGGCAGTAGAGGAAGTTGCTGTCAAATTTGCCAATGGCTTCAAATCTATTTTTAGTAATTAATAAATACTTTTTATAATTTTAATAGTTATCTTTTGTTTTAAAATACTAATCACAACTATAAAAAGTAAATAATGTAATAAATAATAGTTTAAATTTGAAATATCGGTTGGAGAACAAAATTTATAAAAATATCAATATGCCATATAAGCATTCAAATTTAAATTTTGTGTTCAAAATTTGACATCTCCTTTGAAGATGGTCTAAAGGTTTCAAGTATCGCTTATAAGAGAAGGACGTCCGAATGTGAAATGAAGTTATTGTGACAATTATTATAAGTTAAGATAATCATTCCTATTTGTAAAATTTAGAACACATAATAATACATGATTGTTTTGAAATAACGAAACAGTGACATCTGGGTTAATATAGTGAGAAAAATTATATGAACACCACTCAGTGTGCTAGAATTGCCCCTAGTGTATTAGAGAGGAAAATGAGGACCCTTCACGATCCCCACCAAAGGGTAATTTGGGCAATACAATTGATAAGGGACGCTCAACCCTTTCCTTGAAGTGCATGAAATTTAGAGTATAATAATCAGTGGTGATACTATATTGCAAATAGGAATGGGGATTTCAAAGTCTTGGAAACATAACACAAGCAAAGAGAAAAAGAGTGAGTAGTAGTCTCTACCTCCCTTAGACCTCAAACCTCATAGCAACCACAGCCACCACCACCACTCCAACCTTGAAACTATTCAAACACACACTACCATTTCTGGTTGTTTTAATCAGTCCAGAAAGAGTTTTTGAACCTTTCTCATCTCCACCACCACCACCACCACCACCAGAGCAGCAGCTGATCAACCAACACAAAAATAGAAGAGAGAGCTAGCATTTTCAGGTAAGATAACATCACACTCCACCATTTTTGCTTTGACCAAAACATTCAACTGAACTGTATATTAATCCGCTTTAAAGATGGGTGACACAAGCTTTTTTGTTCACATGCATGCCTTCAACTTATTCAACTTCAACACCTTGTTGTAAAATTCAAGCATTCTCCCATCTCATTAACCACAAACCTCCTCCCACATGCATCTTGTCTCCTCACACCAAGACTTTCCACCACCACCATCTTCCTCCTTCAACACCACCACCATTTTCAAGCCCTAATTTTTCCCCAGAACCACTCAAAAAATGGAGCTAAACACAACCCATTTTCTATTTTCCTTCACATTGTTGATTTTCATAACCATGACAAGAATCTCATTAATTACCTCTCTGTCCTCTGATGGCCAAGCCCTTCTCTCCCTCCTCCCTGCAAAGCAATCTTCTGTGCTTTCCTCATGGGACTCATCAAGTGAAACACCATGCTCATGGCAAGGCATAACATGCTCTCCCCAAAACAGAGTAATCTCACTCTCTCTCCCCAACATTTTCCTCAACCTCTCCTCTCTCCCTCCGCAGCTCTCCTCCCTCTCGTATCTCCAGCTCCTCAACCTCTCCTCCGCCAACATTTCCGGCACCATCCCACCTTCCTTTGGCCAACTCACCCATCTCCGCCTCCTCGACTTATCCTCCAACTCCCTCACCGGCCCCATTCCTCCGGAGCTCGGCCATCTCTCCACCCTCCAATTCCTTTTCCTCAACTCCAACAGACTCTCAGACAAAATGCCTCAACAACTTGCCAACCTCACTTCCCTCCAAGTGCTTTGTCTCCAAGACAACCTCATCAACGGCTCAATACCGTCTCAGTTGGGCTCTCTGGTTTCCCTCCAACAGTTTCGTGTCGGAGGGAATCCATATATAACCGGCGAAATCCCTTCCAAACTAGGCCTGCTCACCAACCTCACAACTTTTGGCGCGGCAGCTACCGCCCTTTCGGGTGTGATTCCATCCACATTTGGGAACTTGATCAACCTCCAAACACTGTCTCTTTATGATACTGAGATATCTGGCTCAATACCACCGCAACTCGGGCATTGTTCGGAGCTGAGGAATTTGTATTTGCATATGAACAAGCTTACTGGTTCGATTCCTCCACAATTGGGGAAACTGCAGAAGCTCACCAGCCTGCTTGTCTGGGGCAATGCATTATCAGGACCAATCCCAGCTGAGATTTCAAACTGTTCTTCCCTTGTTGTTCTTGATGCTTCTGCCAATGATCTCTCTGGACCAATCCCAAGAGACTTGGGGAAGCTGGTGGTTCTTGAACAGCTTCATCTCTCCGATAATTCGCTCACTGGAGCAATTCCATCCCAGCTCAGCAACTGCACCAGCCTCACAGCTCTTCAGCTTGACAAGAACCAATTGTCAGGTACAATTCCTTGGCAGGTTGGCAATCTCAAGCTCTTGCAGAGTTTCTTCTTGTGGGGTAATTCTGTATCGGGAACTATACCGGCTTCATTTGGCAACTGCACTGAGCTCTATGCACTTGATCTTTCAAGAAACAAGCTTACCGGGTCGATCCCAGAAGAGATTTTTGGATTGAAGAAGCTGAGCAAGCTCTTGCTGTTGGGGAATTCTTTGTCAGGTGGGTTGCCTCGAAGCGTTGCACAATGTCAATCTCTAGTCAGGTTGAGGCTTGGGGAGAACCAGCTTTCAGGACAGATTCCAAAGGAAATAGGCCAGCTGCAAAACCTCGTGTTTCTCGACTTGTACATGAATCATTTCTCTGGAAGACTGCCAACTGAGATTGCCAACATCACAGTTCTTGAACTGTTGGATGTGCACAACAACTATTTAAGTGGCGAAATCCCGACTCAGCTTGGGGAACTTGTGAATTTGGAGCAGTTTGATCTGAGCAGGAACAGCTTCACTGGCGAAATTCCTTGGAGCTTCGGCAACTTAAGTTACTTGAACAAGCTCATTGCGAACAATAATCTACTCTCAGGTTCGATACCAATATCTATCCGGAACCTGCAGAAGCTAACTCTGCTGGATTTGAGCTTCAACAGCCTCTCCGGTCCAATCCCACCCGAAATTGGTCGTGTGACAAGCTTGACAATAAGTTTGGACTTGAGCTCGAATAGTTTTACTGGAGAAATCCCAGAGACAATGGCAGATTTGACGCAATTGCAATCACTGGACCTTTCGCATAATATGCTCTACGGAAAAATTAAGGTTCTTGGTTCTCTAACTAGTCTCGCATCCCTAAATATTTCCTGCAACAATTTTTCAGGTGCCATCCCAGTTACGCCATTTTTCAGAACTCTTTCTTCGAATTCATATGCTCAGAATCCACATCTTTGTGAGTCTGTTGATGGGACTACTTGTTCTTCAAGTCTAATGCAAAAGAATGGTTTGAAATCCGCAAAAACTGTTGCTTTAATTACTGTGATTCTGGTGTCAGTCACCATAGCACTTGTTGCCTCGTGGGTTCTTATTATGCGAAATCATAGATATATGGTAAAGAAATCTTTAGCAGCAATGGCAGCGTCGTCGGGGGCTGAAGATTTCTCGTATCCATGGACTTTCATCCCATTTCAGAAGCTCAATTTCACCATTGATAACATCTTGGATTGTTTGAAGGAGGAAAATGTGATTGGAAAAGGTTGTTCTGGAATCGTCTATAAGGCCGAATTGCACAATGGGGATTTGATTGCGGTGAAAAAGCTATGGAAAACGAAGCAAGAGGAAGAGCCAATAGACTCTTTTGCTGCAGAAATTCAAATTCTTGGACACATTCGCCATCGGAACATTGTGAAGCTCCTAGGTTACTGTTCGAATAGAAGTGTCAAGCTGCTTCTTTATAACTACATTCCCAATGGCAATCTGCAGCAGCTATTGCAAGGGAATAGGAACTTGGACTGGGAAACTCGGTACAAGATTGCAATTGGATCAGCTCAAGGTTTAGCATACCTTCACCACGATTGTGTCCCAACGATTCTGCACAGGGATGTCAAGTGCAATAACATACTACTGGATTCAAAGTATGAAGCCTATCTAGCAGATTTTGGTCTGGCAAAGCTGATGAACTCTCCTACTTACCACCACGCAATGTCGAGAGTAGCCGGCTCTTATGGTTATATTGCCCCAGGTAAAACTAGCTACTTTTTTTTCTTTCTAATTGGTTATCACATTCGTTTTATGAACGTATTTATGTGTCACAATCTTGTTCAACTGATAATCTCAATCCATTACGAATGCAGAGTACGGATACACGATGAACATAACGGAGAAGAGTGACGTCTACAGCTATGGTGTGGTTCTGCTGGAGATCTTAAGTGGGCGTAGCGCTGTTCAGCCACAGATAGGTGACGGGCTACACATCGTTGAATGGGTGAAGAAGAAGATGGGAAGTTTCGAACCAGCTGTATCAATACTAGATACAAAGCTCCAAGGTCTACCAGATCAAATGGTGCAGGAGATGCTGCAAACACTTGGAATAGCAATGTTCTGTGTGAATTCTTCGCCGGCAGAACGACCAACCATGAAAGAAGTGGTGGCATTGCTAATGGAGGTTAAGAGCCAGCCTGAAGAGGGGGGAAAAACCTCCCAACCCCTAATAAAGCAATCTTCAAATCAAAGTTAATGGTTTTAATCCTTTTTCTAAACCTTCCAAGGACAATTTTAGTGATTAATTTTCTAGAACAATATCAGCGAGGGATTCATGGTTTTGAATGGTGATGGCTTTAGGTTTCTTGTACAGTTTTGAGACGTTAATCTGGTTAAATGCTTCAAATCACACTTTCCCCCGCTTTTCTTGCTTTAATTTTTTAACATGCTTTCATTCCTCTGGCTTTTTTCTTCTCATAATCAACCGCGGAGGGAAATTTAAATTCGAGGGATTTTTCGACATTGAAAAGAGAAATACTATGCATTACTTTAACAAGTACACTTGCTACGATAAAAAGGATATATCATATAGCATGTATGTTCACTAACTTTTATCAGCCTTAACATCTTATTGAGCCTAAATTGAATAATTCTATGTTGGATGGAGATCAAATTCTCAGCTTCAAACAATAGATAAGAAAAAGGGTAATGATTTTCACACCCGTTATCTGTGTATACACTCATTTTCTTTTGTTTTGTTATGAATTTTTCAATGATTCTTCGTTGATTTATTCAATCTTTACTAAAGTGAGAGCGTACAAGGAGTGTGAGAAAAGAAAATGGAGTATGAAAATCGATTGAGAGAAAATATGTCGGAAAAGGATCCCCACCGGATCCTTTGCCTAAGGATCCTAAGGATCCTGTAATCGTGACCGTAACTGTTCATCGTACATCGTACGGTCATAAATCATTTCAAAATTTAAATTTTAAAATTAAATATAAATAATACCTAACGAAAACAGATTGCACGATGTACGATGACCAATCACGATCACGGAATCCCTAAAAAAAAGATCCGACGAAGATCCTTTCCAAATCTGTCACATATGGCAAACAATATCAGAAACATGGGAGGCTAGGAAGGAAAAATGGAAAGCAGATGTAAAAGCAGAGACAGAAACAGGGCATGCTTCCCCACATGCTTAAGCAGACACAAGATTTGTTCCCCATGCCTCTCTATTTTCTTCCACTTTGTTTTGGTCCATGCCCTTTTGAATATTTTTAATTTGGATACTGTTATTCACATATTCATTTTTTACTTTCTATATACTTTTGTTAATTATGTGGTCATTGATATTCTTCAATTGATTCAATCCGACAGTCGAAAATTGAGAGCGGTGTGAGAAATAAAAATGAGTGTAGATAACACTACCCTTTTCATATATAACGTTATTTTACATTGAACGAGAAATTATGGTCATTTCACATAGTACACCAATTATTATAATTTGGTGTCGAATTCGTCATCTACAAAAATTGTAACCTAAAATATCTCACTTATAAATAGAGAAAATACGGCTAAATTGGAACAGTACTAATGGGTGCTATTGTATAGATGGATGGTTCAAAAGCAGAATAGTCAATATAATGCTTAATCAAATTCCATCTTTCATTGTTTAGCTAGACTTGTCTTTGATGGTCTTCTAAGTCAAATCTTCTCAATCCGGATATTATGGCCAAAAAAATACAACCCATAAAATAAAGGTGGATGCACAGCAGATTTAATGTGTGTGTGTGCCTCCATGTTTTCATCCTTATATTCTTGAACACAGCTTCTGTTTTGCCGTTGGGCACAGAAACAAAACCGTCGAGTTTGGAACACGAGGATCTGATTGACTGGATAACTCGCTACCTTAATTGTATGCTGATAAAATAAAGACCGACTTCCAAACTTTTGAAGGTAGATGGATTAATCATTAATGAAACGGTATCCCTTCTAATTCCACAAGATAGTAGGATATTAACTAATCTGTCTAATTTCTTCAGATGGATACGAGCGTTTACTCGTGAAATAACAATTGACAAACTCATTGCACCAACTTTTAGTTACTTGGGTTGAAATAGGTCCGAAAGTGGGTCGAAACAAAAAACAAATGAAACACTGGTGCATCAATTAGTGTCTCCAGCACTACAATTATTCATGCACCCAAGGTCTTACATTTGATTGAATCTAAAAGATATTGAGAAAAATATTTGAGCAAGTGCAGTGCATGCAGCATACCACAAACACAGTAATATATCAATACTATTATCTGAAAGGTATTGCAAAGTGGTACCACCACAAAAACTACAGATAACATGCTTGGTCTAGTGTTCCAAAAGAATCCACCTGAGAAGTTTTCATCAGCTCGAGTCGAACCTCATGGCCAAAGGACCACCAGAGAAGCGAGAGCAGTACCTACCACAAACAATGCAGGACTTCAATTGTCGACTGAATTATTTGTTTCGTTCCTTTTTCTCGAAATGTTGCACAAGAACAACAGATAACATGGTGTGTCCACTCTTCCAAAAAGATCATGCTGTGAGGTATACATCGACTCAACTCAAGCCTCATGCCATGTCTGAACTGATCACGGCATCAAATCCATCATTTATATTCATCACCACAAGTAGGATACAATGCTAAATTTATCATTCGAGTTAAAGAGCTAACGCTCAGCACACACATCGCTAATAGCATCTAGAAGATAAAAACAAACAATTGCGGAAGAGGCACTGCCCCAAGAGTTCTCCTTCCACTTAAAGCTTCATTTTCAATGAACCAACAAGGAAGATAAAACAAGGAAGATAAAGAAATATCTATATTTAGGACATGGAAAGACATAATGGCACACCAAAAATCATCAAGGTGGAGAAGCAAGGGTACATTCAAATTTTGGTGCCTCCACAAATTGGGAGGCCACCGTACAGTAGTTCCAAGGACTAATCCCCCCATTCCCACCACATGCGAAACTATGTCCTGTTCTGGAAACTGATTTCTTCGACATACTTGTTCCCAATTGCCTTCTTTCTCCACCTTGTTTTGGTCTCTTCTATTCTAAACTTGTGGGTCCTAACTTCTGAAAGCAAAGGACAATAGAAAGTCGGACATCAGTGAGGATAGTAGATGAAAGGAGCGAATATAGATTCCATCAGAAGAAGGAGAAAAGTATATGGATGGGTGATGAGAGAGGGAGAGAGAGAACGCATAAACCCTATCTACATGCTCAAACAAAATGCTTTAAGTCTGAAAACCTATCAAAATAAGGCCCATAGACATTGCCAAATGAACAAAGAACCTGAAATTAATCAAATACTACAACAGTAAGTGAGAAAGAATAAATAAGTTTTAAATCCTAATAAATAAGTTCAAATCTCATTAATGCATATGTCATGTTCGAATCACAAAATCATTTTAGCAAAATGATAATCAACCATTTAAGCTCTTGGATCATCAATTACTGAGCAGGAAAGTTCAAATTTCACCAAACTACCAAGCAAATAGTTTTGTTGTTTTTAAAATTAGACCTATCTGTGTTTGTGTATTTTTCTTTTTGCTAATAGAGTTAACTTCCTTCTCTACAAATTTCTCAAATTGTGTCGAGGCAAGACTTTCATTTCTTCTCCATTTGCATGGCAATCAATCAGAGGTTACAATGCATTAAGAGGACTTGTAAATGACTACTTAAAAGGAGTAATTTGTAAATATTATGTCTTTGCAATGATCATGTGCTGCATTTCTAATCTCTCCATCTAACCTTTTGTAGTCCATTTATAACTATATTTAGCCCAAAGACCTTGGTACTTGCAAATCCCTCACCCAAACATAGTCAGAGTCTTAGACAATTGTCCACACACTCCTGTACCATGTGAAGATTGCCTTCTAATTATTAATTCAACTTAGATTTTGCTCCCAAATCCCTTGGTACTTGCAAATCCCTCACCCAAAAATCAGTACTAATTGATGTACTAAATGATGCTCTAACATTGTTCTTCTGCATAGTGATAACTTCACTAGTGGTATCGTTGTGAACATCCACCCAAGTATATGGTAGGTTGTAGAATGGCTCCTAAGTAGCAGAGACTGTAAAGGTATGACTTCAAATCATTTGCTTCTGGCTGAAATGTAAAATCACTTCATACAGAAATGGTCGACTAAACGGTTCACTTCCCAGATTGGCCAAGGCAATGGCTCCATAAAGAAGAAAGAAAATAAACAAATCTTTTATTTGTGGCTTGTTCTTTCCCCCTATTTCTTTTGGCCTGACTTGCGCACTCATTAGGCGACTAATTTTCTACATCTTTTTTCATTCTCTTCCTGTTGCATTACTTATCTCTTATACAAGATCCGTCTGACTTGTTAATTTTATCGGGCATTTGATCAACAGAAACTAATATTGCCTACGGGTGGATCTCACTACAAGGTAACATCGCATTACAACTCTATTTTTTAGGGGACAAAATCTCGCACAACTTAAACCCCACTATCAAGTAAGAATTGTATCCCTTCTTTTATTCTGAATGCACAATATTTCGTGCATTTGGGATACGGGAAAATTTGATGGAAGGTCCAGCTACGAGATTACAATAGTATGTACCATACAAAATTTGTTCTTGTTATAAAGATTTATTAGATTTCATATGTAATATTTTATTGAGTTTTGAATCATTGATACGTACTATGAAAGAAAAATTAGAAACTTTTAGTAAAATTTGTTATTAGTGGTGGGTCTTGGTTGTTAATGTTACGAGTGGTTGTTTTAAAATAGACTAGTTTTGGACACTAAGTTAAATTGGCTCGGCTTGAATTAATCCTTATAAGACCAAACGATGAAATGACTAAACAATTTCACGTTCATTTTATTTTCTCATAAATGATCTTTAAAAATTGACATCGAAAATAACCGATTTGAATCATTAGGAAAATTTTCAAAATAAAATTTAGAGTCAAGATTAAATGAAAATTTCGCTAGCATTTCCCTTTATTATATTAATTGACCTGTAGCTTGTATTAAACCCTATGGATATAAGTCTACAAGGTGATGGGGAAAAGGATCCTCGCCTGAGGATCCTCATTTTCCTAGTGATAGTATTAAACCCTCGACCCTAACCCTAAACCTAAACTGTCGAAATGGTGATTCCATTAAATAGCCAAATCTTAAAAATTAAAATTACCAAAACAACAAAGTTTAGTAGATAGGTTTGTAACCTAAACTAACCAAAATATCAACGAACAATGGAGGTCAAAAGATAACCAAAACCACACAACATATAAACCCTAACAAATCCTCCAATTTCAACTACTATACTCCTCTCCTGTTGCCCTATATAAAACTGTGAGACAATAGCAACTCCATACCCAAATTCCATCCTCAACTTCATCATGGCTCGCAAGCTTCTTTCGGCACTCTCCCTACCGCCCACATTTCAAGCCGGTCTGGCAGCGATGACCCTCGCATTTTGTGCCGTGGCGTTGCTCATGTGTGCTTCTCATTCGCGTAGATGGCGCCGCCAGTGGAATGCTTGCACAGACTTCTTTGACGATGGTCCTGTTGTCCAACATGTTCAGCCTGGAAACTATGATGCAAGTAGTGATGAGCAGGAAGAAGACTCGGTCTGGCAGAAGAACATACTCATGGGTGGAAAGTGCCAGCTACCTGATTTTTCAGGTGTCATAATCTACGACGCTGAGGGCAACATCGTCAAGCCTGACAAGACTCCTCGTTTAACCTGGAAGTAAACAAGGCTTCCAAAACCTCCGGCGTCCTCAATACCTCCTTTTTTTTCTTTTCTTTCCTTGTCCTTCAAACCAGTGATATCGATGTATTACGTGACAACTTATAACACAATTCAGTATTTACCCTAATGGGCGATTTTCAGGGATTCAGGCCTGCTCTTGATATCGAGAACCACGGCAAGACTGCCAACATTTTTTTTTGGCAAAGAACATTCAAGATTTAAATATTACAAGATAGTTTATATCTAAAATTCTGTCTACAATCAGCTCGACTCCAACGATTCTTTCTTATTAGACCAAGAAGCCCGACCCCTAAACCCAACCACACTCAACTTCGAGGGCGTTGATTTAACTGTACTGGATCTTCTGCCTTCTGGTAAGAAGCAAACTAATCAATGTTCCAGATTCACAGTACGCTATGTTTCCAAACTGTATAGCAAGAAAACAGATTTTTTTAGATGTGTATAGATGCTTTTAACATAAAAAGGGGAATGAAAGGAAGAAAACAAGAGAAAAATTAAACCAAAATTCATACAGCTTAAACTTTGACTTTGTATTGATAAAAACAACCAAACTCTACTCAAACAAAACAAAAGCAACAGATAAAAAATCATGCTTGTAGCATTAACAGAGAAAAAATAAAAATAAAACAACAACAGTATGGACTCTTTCTAAAGTGAAAATAACAGTACAAGTACAAGGGTATTATGAGAGAGAGAGAGAGAGAGAGAGAGTACTTTTTATTGTCTCACCTTTGTTCTGCTGGCACCTCACCATGATAATTGACAGTAGAGTTCTGATTTTCATTGAGAAAGTGATCCACAGCACGGCTGGAACTTAATGTGTTACAGAACACCATTATTCTATTTCCCTTTGCTAAACTTGGCTCCAGAACCTGCATTTACCACAAAATCCACATAAGTATTTTATTGTTAAACCACTGCAATATCGAGCCATGCTCTATTCATGTAGAAAACCTTCATCAGTAAGCCAAGATGAAATGCATAAAAACCAATAGTGATAAAATAACTTCCCACATTTTTATCACCAATGGTCCCTGCCCAAACTCCTCATTTTAGTCCCTATTCTTTCACTCCCACACACAACTTCCCCCTCTTTCTCTCCTCAATACCCCCACAGTACCCTCTGTCGCCACAATTCCCTGATTCGTTTCAGTTACACCATGCGTTTAGGAACCACTTCAGCTAGATTAACTATATGGCCACCGTACATGTAGGCATCATGAGACACAACTACTACTTGATAAGTAAAGCACTCAAAGAAAAAGGGTATCACAGAATTAGACCTGTAGAAGTGATTCCAGCTTGTTCTCAGCACCTGAAATTTTAACGAAATCATGACGTGCAGATGCAATCTTTTTATGCAGTGAGGATGTGCGCAAGTGTAATATTCCTTGGAACTCCTCATCAATCAGGTTTTGCACTGCCTGAAAAATATCATAAGGGTCAAGTGACTGACTTCATAGAAGACACAATTTGTGCACAAGATATTATCCAGATTACAATTGTCAAAGGTATATAACATTGTCATAAGCAATCGTCTGAAAAATTCCAACAGCTCAACTAAGAGATATGTTCAGAGGATAACTCTATTACTATATGTCATAGGAGTGTAAATAAGCCAATTCGAGCCGAGTATCAAGATGTTCAGCCTAAGTTTGAATAATTTTTCAAAGGTTTTAGCTCGGCTTGGCTCAGCTCATTGGTTGGCTTGGCCCACTCCTAAACCTGGCCCTTATTTGGTAGCATGATAAAGTAAAATTACATGGTTAAACTTGGTCCTGTAAGAATAAATTAATAGGTGTTGAAATCCAAAAATATCAGAAAGAAATACAAATATAGCTGTAGAGTGATGTCAGTATACGAACTGGATTTCATTTTTCATGAAATACTTTTATATTTTTATGAGAAAAATATAAACAAGCCAAATAAGCTTTTCAACAAAACAAAGAGTTCCTTAGTGACAATGGGGAAGGAACAATTCACTTTCAATTGGAGTCTATTTTTCCTACTTATAAATTTAGCTTCTTGTTAAATAAAATGAAATGCAAGTAACCGGACCTTTGTCATTGTTGCTGAGACCAAAACAGTCTGGAACCCTTGCCCTCCGGGTTTTGATGCACGATGTTTTAATGGGACAAGAAACTTGCGAATGTCTGGATCAAAGCCACGATCAAACATGGTATCTGCCTCATCCAATACCTGATAAGCGATTACCAACATCACAAAGTGCACCAACAACTTACTAGGGTATGTTTTTCTTCATCAAAGATAACAATTTAAAATGACCATATTATCTACCAACACTCTAATAGAAAAAACTAAATAAACGAATAAACATACCACATATTTGATGTCACCGTAAACCAAGTTGCCATCCTCAATATGTTGGAGAACCCTGCCAGGGGTACCAACTACCATTTCAATTGGGTTATTCAATGAATCCTCCTGGGGTCTCAACCGACCACCGCCACTTACCATAGTAGACCTGAATCTTGCATGGTGGCTGACAAACTTGGAAACACGAAAAACCTACAAAACAGACCAGATGTCAATAGAAAATGCATAGTCCACAGGTGGTGGTTCTAAATTCTGAATAACAATGTATAAGAACTTGCTCAGACAGCTCCCTTGTGGAGCATAGCACAACATCTCTAGGACGCCTGGGCTTCATTTGAATACCACCTTCAGCCTCATCCTTTCTCAACAGCTACAAAATTCCCAGAGTATCAGCACTCCTCTGATTAATTCTAATTACAAGACAGGCAAGAGTAGGCAACATCAACATAACGCATCACACTCGCTCACGATTTCCATTTTGTCCTTGATAAATAGCTTAATCTATTAGAATTTGTTTGAGTTGCTTCTAAAAATTGCTGAAAGTACAAGCAGGTAGAATCTAAGCAACCTAAAGAATCACAATCCAACCTGATACGTAAGGTGGCTCCTAAGATAACACATGTAAATTACAGCTTACATGGTGAGAAAACACAATCGAAATAAAGTTTGAACACAACTGATCATTCCAGCGCTTTACTACAACTTCAACAAACCCACATAGCAAAAAGTAATCGAAAAACAGTTCCATTTGAATCTTGAAAGAAGCAGCAAAGAAAAAGTAACTGGGCAAGAGGCAACATGTAAGCCAGAGTCTTGCCAGAGCCAGTGTGAGAACCCAAGACCACAGTCTTCCCTTCCAACACCGCCAGAATCCCAATGCTCTGAATTTCAGTGGGAATCTCAATTCCCATCTCTCTCACCGCCGCAATGACCTCCTCGCTCACACCCAACTCCCCAAAACTCCAAACCTCCCTCTTCTTCCTGTTCTCCGACCTCCCCAACCCCTCATCGCTCTGCCTCTGGGCATCCCCAATTGAATTTCCGCCGTCGGTTTTGGCTTGTGGCTTGGCATTGCTCTTGAGGTGCCTCAGCCGCAGCCTCTCGAGAAGCAACGAGTGCTTCAACGGTTGGTTCTCTTCGTCATCAAAATCAACCGTGCCGGCGGGGCTGTGTTGGAAAAACTTTTTAATCTGTAAACTTAAGCTTGCTGCTTAATATATTGATGGCTAAGAAGCTCTGAATTTTTTATATCTTTAAATGAGAAAGATTACAACTTAAATAGGCAAACATCCCTACTGCTGCAAGTAATACAACGTTACTTTGCAGATTTTGTGGAGTTACATCCCACGACTCCAGCATGCAGAAACAAACCCTAACCATGACTCCTACAACTTAGGGATCCTCCTGTAGACTAGGTAAACAATCCTAACTACAAGCAACCACTTTATTTAAAAAACAAATAACCTAAAGATAAACTTTAACACCCTCCCTTAAACTGATTTCTGCAGAAAACAGTTTAAAACCGATCTTCAGCTTCACTTTTCTTTAGCGTGAGTCCCTCCCTTGAACAAACTCCAAGCATACTTCTGAGCTTCTCGAACGCTGGCTGTTTGAGAGGTTTTGTCATGAGATCAGCCACCTGATCTTCACTCTTGCAGTAGTGCAGCTCAATCACACCTTCTTTGCATAGATCACGTAAGAAATGGTATCTAACATCGATATGTTTGCTTCTTCCATGCATGACTGGATTCCTGGATAGCTTGATTGCTGAAACATTATCACAATAAATTAATGTTGAGTCTTGTTGCTGATAACCAAGAACTCCTAGCATTCTTCTCAGCCAAATGGCTTGACAGGAACATGAAGCAGCTGCCACGAACTCGGCTTCAGTTGTGGATAATGTCACGATTTGTTGTTTCTTCGAGGACCATGAAACTGCACCTGAACTCATTAAAAACACATTTCCAGAAGTGCTTTTACGATCATCAATGTCTCCTGCATAATCACTGTCAGTAAAACCAAAAAAATGCGACTTTCCTCCCTTCTTATAGAAAATCCCAAAATCTGTTGTGCCTTTTAAGTAACGAAAAATTCTCTTGGCTGCCCTGAGATGCATCTCAGTGGGATTCTCCATGTAACGACTTATCACACTTACAGAATGCATGATATCAGGCCTTGTGGAAGTTAGATACATCAGACTCCCTACTATCTGTTTGAAATAAGTGCTGTCAACCCTTTCCCCTTCAGGATCTTTACTCAGCTTGAACCCTACCTCTGCAGGTGTTCCGACGGGATTGCTGTTCAACATCTGAAACCTTTCCAATATTTCCAGTATGTATTTCTTTTGGCAAACAAAAATGCCAGTTTCTGATTGTGCCACTTCTATGCCAAGAAAGTAATGCATCAATCCCAAATCACTCATATCAAACTCTTCCATCATAGATTTTTTAAAAACATCAAACATATCAACTCCACTTCCAGTAAAAATCAGATCATCAACATAAAGGCATATAATGAGCATTTTACCTTCATCTCCTACCTTAATGTACAAGGTGTGCTCGTATGGACACTTTTGGAAGCCTTGTTTGACAAAGTATGCATCTATGCGACTGTACCAAGCTCGTGGTGCTTGTTTCAGTCCATAGAGTGCCTTCTTCAACCTCAAGACCTTCTTCTCTTTTCCTTGCTGCACATAGCCTGTAGGCTGATCAACAAACACTTGTTCTTGCAGTTCACCATGTAAAAAGGCGGATTTTACATCTAGTTGATAGATAGGCCACGAGTTTTGAGCAGCGAGAGAGATTACCAAGCGAATTGTGTCTTGCCTTGCGACCGGAGCAAACACCTCTTTGTAATCGACACCATACTTTTGCTTGTATCCCTTTGCTACCAATCGGGCTTTATGCTTGTCCACCTCACCTTTTTGATTCAATTTGGTTTTGAAGATCCACTTCAACCCAATAGTCTTCTGACCTCTCGGCAAATCTGTAAGCTCCCACGTATCATTTTTCTCAATGGACCTAATTTCTGCATCCATTGCCTTTTGCCATTTCGAGTCTTCAACTGCTTCCTCAAAGGTGAGAGGAGTGGAATCTGCAAACAAGGCAAAATATGCAGTAGTGTCATCATCAGAGAGTTCATCTCCACTTACATAATCAATCATCCACGATGGTCTTTTCCTCGGTCGTTGAGTTTGAGGTGGCTGGTCATCCGTAGGTTGAGCATTTTCTGGTGGGATTTCGTTAGGCTCAGGAGACTGCTCAACCCTAACTTCTGTTTCTTCAAAGTTAGCCGGTATTTGCTGCTGCTGCTTGCTCTTTCCAGCCCAATCCCACGTCTTTTCTTCATCAAAAAACACATCTCGACTGGTAATCATCTTCTCCGTTGTTGGATTGTACAACTTATAAGCTTTGGAGTGTTCACTGACTCCAAGGAAAACACACTTTGCGCCCTTGTCATCGAGCTTCTTTCTTTTCTCGTCTGGAATGTGTGCATATGCTATGCAGCCAAATATTTTAAAATGATCTACTGAGGGTTTCCGCCCACTCCAAGCTTCCTCTGGTGTCATGTTCTTAACAGAAAAAGTAGGGCACCTGTTTAAAACATGAATGGACCACAGTACAGTTTCAGGCCAAAAACTTTTAGGAACACCTCCCTTCACTAGCAAGCTTCTGACCATGTTGAGAATGGTTCGGTTTTTCCTCTCGGATACACCGTTTTGCTGGGGTGTGTATGAGGCAGTGAGCTGCCTTCGAATCCCTTGCTCATCACAGAAAGCTTCAAACTCCTTTGAACAATATTCACCACCACGATCAGTTCGAAGGGTTTTGATCTTTCTGCTACTTTCAGTCTCAACCAGTGCCTTAAAGCTTTTAAATGCATTAAAAGCTTCTGATTTTTCCTGCAAAAAATACACCCAAGCCTTTCTACTGAAGTCATCAATAAAAGAAATAAAGTATTTCTTTTTACCATTCGACATGGGACTGATTGGACCACAAATGTCCGAATGTACTAGCTCCAACAGGTTTTGTGCTCTCCACGCCTTTCCCTTTGGAAATTGATCACGGTGCTGTTTGCTAATGACACATGCTTCACAGACTTCAGATGGAGGTGTGATCATGGGAAGGCCAGTCACCATTTGCTTCTGATGCAGTGTCCTCAGACCGCTGAAATTCAGATGGCCATAACGTAGGTGCCACAGCCACGATGAGTCGTCTTCCCTAGCCATCAAACTAGTTTGAACAGTTTTGATCTTCAGCGGAAACAATCTGTTTTGGCTCATTTGAACAACAGCAATGGCACCCCTTACTGGATCATATATCTCACATGCATCTTTCTGAAGAGTTATTATATAACCCTTTTCTTGTAGCTGTCCAGCACTCAACAAATTTGTTTTCAAACTAGGCACATAAAATACATTCGAAATCGTTTCAACAAAATCATTCTTAGTCCTAATTTGAATATCACCCTTTCCCATTACATTGACACGTGACCAATCCCCAAAGCTCACAGTAGTTTGAAAGTTTTCATCCAAAAATGAGAAAGATGACTTACTGCCAGTCATATGATTGCTGCAACCTGTGTCAACATACCATACTTCGGAATCAATCTCCTCCTTGACGTGGAAAGCCATCAACAACGTCTCATCATCCTTCTTTTCAGCAAAGTTAGACTTCTCTCCTTTCTCTTTGTCTTTTGGCAGCTTTGTGTAGCATTCATTGCGATAATGCCCAAGGTTTCCACACCTATAGCACTCGATGTTGGACTTGTCAACTTGTCCTCTGCCTCTATTCTGAGAGTGATCATCATGTCTCTTGAAACTTTGGTGTTGTCTGTCTCCATCCCGGTTGCCTCGACCACCTCGACCTCTTCCTCTACCTCTACCTCGGCCTCTTCCTCTTGAGCTTGAGGATTCAAAAAAGGTAGAAGCTTTTAGAGCTTGTTCTTCTGAGTTGACACGTTCTGTGATCCCACGGTTCAGTTGCTGCTCATGGACCAACAATGAGCTTTGAAGCTCATCAATCGACATCTCTGCAGTGTCATTTGACTCTTCAATAGAGCAAACGATGTAGTTGAACTTTGGAGCCATAGATCTCAGGATCTTCTCTACAATGGAGCCATCATCAAGCTTGTCACCATGGATTCGCATTTTGTTTGCAATCCCCATGGTCCTTGCAAAATACTCGGTGACAGACTCTCCATTCTTCATTTGGAGAGTCTCAAAGTCTCGTCTCAGGGCCTGAAGCTGTGCACGCTTCACTCTTGCTGACCCTTGGTACTTTCTCTTCATGGAGTCCCAAATGTGCTTGGAAGTATCCTTCTGGAGAATAGTCTCCAGAATAGCACGATCAATTGATTGGAATAGGTAATTCTTTACCTTCAAATCCTTCAACTTCAGTTCTTCAAGCTTACGTTGTTGCGCAGTCGTAAGCGTACTTTCTTCGGGTATAGTATAACCTGTTTCCACAAGATCCCAGTATTCTTTGGACCTTAGGAAATTCTCCATCAACATGCTCCAATGATCGTAGTGACCGTCGAAGCGTGGAATTGCTGGCTGAACAAAGTTCTCTGCTGGCTTGTCAGACGCCATGAATGCTTGCTACTGCAAGGACAAAAGCTGCTGCTTCTAAAACTCTCGACACAGGCCCAGTGGGGGCTCTGGTACCAAATGTTGGAAAAACTTTTTAATCTGTAAACTTAAGCTTGCTGCTTAATATATTGATGGCTAAGAAGCTCTGAATTTTTTATATCTTTAAATGAGAAAGATTACAACTTAAATAGGCAAACATCCCTACTGCTGCAAGTAATACAACGTTACTTTGCAGATTTTGTGGAGTTACATCCCACGACTCCAGCATGCAGAAACAAACCCTAACCATGACTCCTACAACTTAGGGATCCTCCTGTAGACTAGGTAAACAATCCTAACTACAAGCAACCACTTTATTTAAAAAACAAATAACCTAAAGATAAACTTTAACAGGCTGGTGGTGGTGGTGGTGGTTGTGGCTGTGGAGGTGCAAAGAGGCCTAAACCCTGCTAAAACCCTGGTGGGTTTGATGAGAGAGAAGCGTTTGGAGGCAGGGAGACGTGATAAGGCGAAAAAGTTTGAGGAGAGAGAGAAAGTGAGGAGAGTTCTTGATACTCCTCCCATGGCGTTTTCCTTGCAATGCAAATTTTGGTTATGGTTCTCTTAGAAATGATGGGTAACCATCAACTATGCCACAAAACCTTCTCATGGTCGCCTGACAAGATAAACCCCGAAACCAGATGGAGTGGGTTGGAAGGTGTCCAAGGTGAATCCGATTCGGCCTAATTTGGGTACCCAAGAATCCAACTCAAGCCAAGGTGAATCCGATTCGGCCTAATTCGGGCATATAATTGTCGATATTTAATTATTATGCCGTCTAGATTTGATTAGTTAATATTATTTGAGAAACCGATTTATGATTATTTTAGTCATTTTTTTTTTGGCGGCAAACCTTCCAATCAAAATGGTCCTTGGAATATCCTGAAAATGAGTCTTACAAATCAATTTAGTTGTTCTGATAGCCTTTTGGTTTATTTTGTTGGAGGAAATTTAAGTGTTCTACATGAGAGCCACTTGTGTGTCATATCAGCACACTAACATAAAAGTTGATAGAATGATCAAATTGAGTTGCAAACCTATTTTCAGGAACCAAATTGATGGATTTCGATTGGAACGTTCAATTTCAGAGACTAAACATGATAAAAACCCTACAAAAATTTACCAAAAGCTTATTCACCTCTTGTACATAGTAAGGAAAACTAGTAGAATGAGATCGAAAATTTAACTGGCACGAACAGTTGAAGTCCCGTTTCAGAGTGCTTCTGTAGGAAGCAACTGCTCATAACCAATGCAACACCGTGGTCCCGCCGTTGATAACTTGATGGGTATTAATAAGAACACAGAACAGTTTCGAGTAAAAATCAGTACTTCCTTCTGTAGGAAGCAGCCAACAGTTCCTAAGAAGAAAAGATGAAAACCGGCCTTCGCAGCACGATGCCACAGCATTAAAGGTTAGGAAGAAAAGGAAATGTCAGTGCAGAATTAATGGTGCAAACGTATGTAGTCTAAAATGGTGAAACATATATTCCGTAAGCAGGTTCATGTACTTGAACCAGCAACACTTTGTTCAAACATCGTATATTCTCAAACATCGTATATTCAGTAACCGTGTTCACGTATTTGAACCAGCTACACCTTGTTCAAATATCGAATGAAGTACATGCTCCAAAGTAACACCAATCATCTCCATATCAGATCACTTCCAAACACTAACAATAAATTACTTTCCTCATGGTGGCAGCTAAAATCGAATCACTTATACAGCTCGGGCTTCAATACACCAATGTACGGCAAGTTCCTGTAACGTTCATCAAAGTCCATTCCGTAGCCCACAACAAAGTAATCTGGACACTGCCGATACAAATAAACAGATAAGTTTGACAGCGTATAAGTCAATTTCCAAAGACCAAAAAATACACAAGAAACAATACAAAAGCTCATCTGCAATACTCAGGCATACAAGACCGACACTTGCAAAGAGCACATAACTTCAATTCAAGTTCATTTTCAGAACTTCTAAGAGTTCTACATAGGGAAATCAATAAGATGATTCCACAATATATAAATTCTCAGCCGTTAGATCATAGAATATCTCAGCCACCTCTACGTGATGAAAAGGATGAAAAACGTGTTGGATTCAAGTACTTAATTAGAGATATCCTACACACACAAGGGAAAATTCTCATAAATAGGTAATGATTTTGTAACTTTTTTAAGCAAGAACTAATAAAGGCCGAATAGGGACGATCAACCCAACAAAGCATTATTATTATTATTTGTTTGTTTGTTGGTTTAGGATACAAAGTTGTGATTCTAATTAAATCGATAGCCCACACCCACTTTTTGTTTTGCGACTTTGAGATTTTGGAACAACTTGTTGAATAACGAAGGAAGATTAATAGCAAAAAAGTGAAGAGTGAAAGAGTCGATCATAGCTGCAAAAGAGTGAAGAGTGAAAGAGTCGACCATATGTTACGAATGCATCGGAATTTTCTAAATGACGCATCGATGGTAGATTCTATTAGGAATGTAAACATTTTTGCAGAGTAATATAACTTGCAACATTCAACTAAAGACTAAAAAGAGGAAAGAAGAAACGTATATAAACCTCGAAACCGCGATAGAATTTCCCGTTGCTGAGAAGCTGAAAATGAACCTTCCGTCTCGATGGTTTATCCAGAAACGTGCAGACCGAGACAGACGAAGCGCCTTTCGATTCCATGTGTGCAATCAGACGCTCAATTGTGCTTCCTGTATCCACAATGTCCTCAACCTAAAACACACCAAACGGCGTCGCATTTAGGAACAACGTGCACAACTACAACTGTTAAGAGTCTTACAGAGAATAGGGTAAGGAAGGAGGGCGTACCAGGACGACGTGGCGGCCGGTGACGTCGACCTTCAAGTCCAAGGAAATCGTGGGGGCGCCATTGGACAGGGTCCCGGAGCCGTAGGATTCGGCGCAGATGAAGTCGACGGTGACGGGGAGGGGGATTTGGCGGGCCAAGTCGGCGAGGAAGAGAAAGGCGCCGGTGGCGACGCCTACGAGGGCAGGGGGTTGGGAGAGGGAGAAGTCCGCGGAGATTTGGGCGGCGAGGTCGGAAACACGGGCGGCGATTTCGTCGGGAGTCCAGAGGACCCTCTCTATGTGAGAGTCCAAGGACATGGTGGCGGCGTTTACTTTAAGGATTACTTTCCAACTTTATTGGCACGCCCGCCAATACAAGTCGTTATATTTTTTTAAGCATTTAATTATTTGTATTTTTTATGTAAAAATATCAACGTACTTTAAAAAGAATTAAAGGAATGTTATTAACAATTTAAAATTTTCATTTTACACTTCAAATAAGTGTATTTTCTTTCATTATAGAAAGTTGAGTCTGCCAAATAAAATTTTTAAAATGTTAATAATAATTCTCTTTAATTATTTGTATTATAATATTTAGTATATTCGTACTCCCATTATACTAAAGGTTTCTAAATTTAAGGCCCGCCCCATGATAGAAAGTTATAAACTCTTTTGGCAGCTTCAATATATGCACGAATAAATCTCAATTAGTTAAATTTCAATTATTCACTCGTGAAAAAAAAAAATTACGTATGAAAGAATTTACTTTTTTAAGATCTCATTGAGAATCAGGCGAAATCTTTTGCATCCAAAATTAAATAGACCATTTTATGATCCTAATAAATAATTAACATACATTTATTATCTTTTCTTAATTTTATTATCATAAAATTAATATATGTCATGCGAGGCCATAGAAATTTCACATGGTGATTTAATCATGAGCTCTTGTATAAAAAAAAACAAAAAGAAATTATGGTACCCCTCGTAAGTTGTAACCTGTACTTTCAGGATTGGGCCGGCCAGCCCGTTTTGGAGGTACTCTCCATATCAGCAACGAGAACCTTTTAAAAATAAAAAATAAACAAAATAATAAGAATTGGCCTCAAAACCCGATTTGAATCTCCAAAGTTTGCGGCCGAAACCCCAAATCAAATCGCCTCCAAAAATTTCAGAAACATCAAAATCCCTCATCGACTGCAAGTAAGCTTTTACCACAAGAGTAGAAAGATCTTGAGATCTTATATAACAGTGTAAGTTCGAATCCCGTAAATAGTTAATCTAACATTTAATTTAAAAAAATTTGTTTGAAAAAAAAAAAAAAAATTCCACATCTACTTGTGGAATCCGAAATCAGAGAGATAAGAACATGCCCCCCATATTCATCGCAGTTCAGTGCTGCCAATGCTCCACCGTACATACATACACACACACATATATATATATATATATATATATGTTGTAACAATTTAATAAGCAAATAGTTTCGGATGAAATTGAATTTTTGCATACATCTATGAATAAGACTTACAAAATATATTTTTCGGATTGTTGAAGTTGGCTGTAAAATGGATCCCACAACCAATGCTGACTAAATTTGCAGGTGAAGTAGAGGAACAAAAGCAATAAATGGGCATACGTCGTCTTCAATCAGAAGCAGTTCATCCGCCAAATCTTTGCTCAAGGTCCCATGGCGAAAGGCCTCCGCCTCTTCGTCCAGTCCTCCAACATGTCGCGCCAGTCTGCCCATCAAACCCAACACCAACAACAGAAGCAACAAGAACAAGATACCCTTGTTTCTTCCGATTGCTCGCAAGAGACCGCGAAGAAAGAACGAACTGATAGGACCCAGTATCTGGATTCTAAGGAAGGTAATTAGGGCGCCAACATGATGACAAAGACGAAGCAGGAAATGAGATGGGGGGATTGTAATGAGTTTTATCAGTTGATTGGTTTCGGTGCAGGTTGTGGTTTTGAGCCTGGGATTGTAACTGAGTTTCCAGCGGAGTTGTGGAAGAAACCAAAGCTGAACAAATATGGTGTGGATGAGCCACGTAATCACAAACCAGTTTTCTCTACGAGGAATTTCAACTAACATGTCATTGTTGAGAATCAATGTCATTTGTAGGTGAAGTAAATGTGTGAGGTTGGTGAAGTAAGTGGAGGTTGTAGGTGAAGTAGGTGGATGTTGTAGGTGAAGTAAGTGTGTGAGGTTGGTGAAGTAAGTGGAGGTTGTAGGTGAAGTAGGTGGATGTTGTAGGTGAAGTAAGTGTGTGGTGTAGCTTTCATTTGGTTTGCTATAAATACCCAAGTCCCCAAGCATTGTATATCATCCAAGGAAAAACAAAGCCTAGAGCTAAATAAGAAAAGCTTTGCTAATTAGTTTGTTTTGTGAGCTTTCTTTAAGAGTGTGCTCTATTTTCTTCTTCTTGGGATCATTAGAGTTATCTTGGATACTCTTCTTATTCAACAATTGGTATCAGAGCCAAGTCGGTCAGGGATCGTTCTTGGTAGAGCATTGGTTGTAAAGTCTCTTGAAATTACAAGTATGCTCTGTGGTTGCAGTTTTGACTGATCTTCCACATCAGAAAAAATTTCTTGAGATTATTGCTGGGGTTATCACAAACCTTGAGAGGGAGCTTCTTTGTGTCGAGAGTAGTGTATTACTCTGCACGGTAATCACTCAAGCTTGTTCGGTGTAGTCAAAGTCTTGCCGATACGATGGGTGATCTTCAAGTTGTTGGAGGAATCAAGAAGCTCAACAATCAAAACTATAACACGTGGGCAACGTGTATAGAGTCTTACCTTCAAGGTCAAGACTTGTGGGAGGTTGTTGGTGGTAGTGAAGCTACACAACCGGCAGCGGAAGATGCTAACGTCGTCTTGCGGAAGTGGAAAATTAAAGCAGGCAAATCAATGTTTGCTTTAAAGACCACAATAGAAGAAGAAATGTTGGAGCACATTCGGGATGCTAAAACGCCAAAGGAAGCATGGGACACTTTTGTTACACTCTTTTCGAAGAGGAACAATACAAAATTGCAACTTCTCGAGAATGAGCTGCTATCGATGGTACAACGCGACATGACGATTGCCAGTACTTTCACAAGGTGAAGTCGATATGCCGCGAAATTTCAGAATTAGATCCAACAGCTCCTATTGGGGAAACCAGGATGAAGAGAATAATTATCCATGGTTTGAGACCCGAATATCGAGGGTTCATTGCCGCTATACAAGGATGGC